>NC_070606.1:71110982-71416071 GCF_027172205.1 Podarcis raffonei
AACGCAGGCAGGCATCCCATAAACCCTTAAAGGATGTATAGTGTGCATGGGTATCTTTGTTACTTAAACTAAACAAACCTCCAGAATTTTAAATTTCCTCATTCCGTGGAATAAGGCCAACCTGTCCTCTTTGTTGTGATAAAGCACCTACCTGGACATTTAAACAATTTCCGCATGGGGAACAAGGTAGGCTAGCAGCTCTGCTAATTATACGATACTAGGGAATCCAAGCTTATCCATAGTTTACACTGACTCACTTTTGACTTTTGGTTAATCCAGCCCTTCCACTATTCTTACTGTGATGGATAAGTTCTAGAATATTACTTTTTGCCCCTCTATGAGATATAATTAACTTCTTCAGTAAAATGGATTATGATATGAATATGCTAATTAGAAAATGAATCCACTGCAGGTAATGGTGTTACAATGGATAAATGCAGGTGTAATTAAGATCACAATCTTGGTTACTGTTATTAGGCAATCCTCATGAAGATTATGTGCGCACTCAGAAACTAAGCCTTTTAAACAGTGCTCACCCAAGATTTTACAATATGCAGTATGCTAATTTCTGGTTGCTTAATGGCAGCTGATATTTTCCCCTCCTGGTATCTCTTCTTAAATTTTGCCCAACTGCATTTTTAGCCAGCAATTCTTGCCATGAAGTGTATTTTGCAGTTATTAAAATTATTTTATAATTATTATTTCTTACTAGTCTATTATTGCTTTAATACATCATACATCATAACAGTATAGATATTGGGGGCTAATTTAAATTGGCATGAGAATAATGTTACCTTAAAACATGGATAAGAGTGACAAAAGGACTGTTATGTTTCTGCTTAGCTGTGATTCAAGCAACCATTGTGCTGTGGTGAGGTGTGAGTTTAGTGGATATTGCTAAACTTGTAGGAATTGGACATATGGTTGCAAAGCCTCTCCAGGATTCCTGTGGACATCTCAGCAGTGAGGTAACATCATCCATTTAATATCTGAACTCTGCTGGCTTTCCAGCGTCCAATATTATGTATGTCATGAGCCATAAGGTTCTGGTGCTTAGAGTTTTATATGTGGATGTGGAAGATCTGGATTGAAATCCCAGAGGGGGTATATCTTTTGGATGATCTTACATAGGTCCTACACAATCTGTGTGTCAACTTCAGCTCCTCAGCATGAAAAAGACCATCATTTAGTGGTACTGCAGATGCTGTGCAGGCAGAAGATTCTATATTGAATTCATGACTTATCCAGTTAAAAGTTCTCAGGTGGGGTCCTTCCTTCCTGATGCCAAGGACTGAACCTGAGACCTTCTACATCCAAAGCAGATGCTCTGCCACTGAGCTATAACCCTTTTCCTTAGTTGTTTAGTCGTTTAGTTGTGTCCGACTCTTCGTGACCCCATGGACCAGAGTACGCCAGGCACTTCTGTCTTCCACTGCCTCCCACAGTTTGGTCAAACTCATGCTGGTAGCTTCAAGAACACTATCCAACCATTTTGTCCTCTGTCATCCCCTTCTCCTTGTGCCCTCCATCTTTCCCAACATCAGGGTCTTTTCCAGGGAGTCTTCTTTTCTCATGAGGTGGCCAAAGTATTGGAGCCTCAGCTTCACGATCTGTCCTTCCAGTGAGCACTCAGGGCTGATTTCCTTCAGAATGGATAGGTTTGATCTTCTTGCAGTCCATGGGACTCTCAAGAGTCTCTCCAGCACCATAATTCAAAAGCATCAATTCTTCGGCGATCAGCCTTCTTTATGGTCCAGCTTTCACTTCCATACATCACTACTTTTCCTTAGAGTAGAATAGAAAAACACATACTCCACCTCTTGGCTTAGCCCCAAACACCTCAAAGCCAACCCAACCAGAAAGGTCTTGAAACCTTTCTAAAAGATGCTACGGCTTACGTTTCCTGGGATGCTGGTGGGGAAAATTCCATAGTCATTGTGGCAGAGCTTAACACAGAAAGATTTGATATTTGCTCTTGCATTCCTGGTTTGCCTCACAGACAGAAGAGGTCACAGTTTGTCAGTTTTGTGGGACAAGTTGAGACACAGGGAAATCCACACAGGACCTGCTCTTATGATCACCTCAGTCAGGAGCAGCCAGTTTTTGTTTTCTTTGTCGTGCTGACCTTTATCAACTATGCTATCAGAACCCGAGAGTGGCGTGCAATTGGGTCAAATTGCAAAAGTGACTTACCTGAACTTGTGCAGTACTTACAGTTGCCTCAGAACTAGCTGTTGTAATAAATATCTTAAATTATCCGTATGATTCCTTCTTTAATAACTACTTAGCAGTTAAAAAATTAGGTCCCTGATCACAGTATTTCTCCTACACATAAAAGAATCCCATGATTCATTCCTGAATATCAATGGTTAATCAACTTCTTGTAGGAGATTCCAGGCAAGCATTGCTCCTTCACCTACTAGAAGAAGAAGAAAAAAGTACTCCTAAAACAGATCCCAGTGAGGCTTTGCACATGCTTTGCTATTTAGGCAAGCTATAACCAGTGCCAAACCAAGACATTATATATTCCCATCTCATTGCTACTGAATTTCCTACATGTCAGAGGCCATCGCTGCAAAACTCCAATCTAAACTCAGGCGTATATGGTGCCTTTTGTGTTTTCTGTTCTGATGCCAAGGGACACAAATGCTTTCTTTGGCCAAATGAACTCTATAAAATTAAACTACTCTTCTACAATCCCAGTGGAGGTAAACAAAGAGTACTGGAATGATTCCGATGATGGCTTCAGCCTAAATCTTGGCATGAATGCACAAAACTCCATGCTGTTGGAATGATAAGGAAGAGAGCAATGACAATGTCAGATTTGCTGAACTGTCAGTCCCTGGCTTGCCTATGACTCTTTTTTAAAAAATCAAGTGCTGTGAAGAAAAAGCCACTGTTAATGATGCCTGTTAAGTGACAGACTGGAATATGAGAATGCTGGGTGCAGAATGGAATCTCTTGTACCTCAGATTGGTGGTTGGGATGATCACCTCTTGCCCATCTGCACAGAGGGCTACTCTCTGCTCCACAATCAATGCTTCTGAATGCCCGTAACTGGAAAACACAGGAGGAGAGAGGGCTCTGGCGCTCGGGTCCTGCTTGCAGGTTCTACACAGGAATGTGGTTGGCTATTATGAGAAGAAGAAGAAGAAGAAGAAGAAGAAGAAGAAGAAGAAGAAGAGTAGTTTGGATTTCATATCCCTCATTATCTCTACCCTAAGGAGTCTCAAAGCGGCTAACAATCTCCTTTCCCTTCCTCCCCGACAGCAAACACTCTGTGAGGTGAGTGAGGCTGAGAGACTTCAGAGAAGTGTGACTAGCCCAAGGTCACCCAGCAGCTGCATGTGGAGGAGCAGAGACGCGAACCTGGTTCACCAGATTACAAGACTACCACTCTAAACCACTACACCACACTGGCTCCTTATGAGAACAGGATGCAGGACTATATGGGTCATTGGCCTGATCCAGCAGGCTCCTCTTATGGTCTTGACTCTCTCTATTTAATATCTTAATATTTATTTAGATATTATTTAGATATTATTTACAAAAACATCTAACTACAAAGTTTTATTTTTAATTTATAAAATATGTATATCTATGACCAAAACGACTTCCAAAATAATCACTATAAAGGCACAATGATGATGATGATGATGATGATAAAGTGACCATACATTTCAAAACAATAAAAAAGAAAGCAGCAACAACAAAGAAAGAAAAAACTAACTGACAGTAAATCAAGCAAGATATTCGGCCAAAGGCATGAAAAAACAACCAGTTCTTTACCTAATGCATTAATGCCAGCAGTGAGCACACCAAGCAGCCTTCTCAGACAGTGCAGCATCACTTACTTGGCTTTCCAACAAGAGGGTCACTGCTGGTAACCAACAGGTTTACATAATTCAGGCAGAGAAGTGGGAACATCAGATCTGTTCAGCCACTGCACACACACTGTGCCAACCTCCCTGCCCCCTTGCCACTCCCTGTCTTGGTGATGTGCAGTGACCTCCATACTGATAAGCAATGCTCGCCATCTTGTTCTGCCCCACCAACCACAGCCACAGAGAATACATTTCCAAGTATTGTTAGGCCTACAATAATTATGTCTATTAGTATATTTCTGAGCACTTTTAAGCCTACGATCTTAACCATACTTGCTAGGGACTAAGTCTAAATGAACTCAGTAGAACTTATTTTTGAGTAAACATACTTAAGCTCTCACTCCAGGGCTCAAGGACTGTAATAGGTATTGACTTCAAGGTGAAACTATGCCTTTTTTCTGCTGTGTATCTGTTGGAACTACATTATTTCCTAGTAGAGATGGTACCATGATAGCCTGTGCTTCATTCCTCAGACTTAATGACAATGACTGCCTTATGGAGCATGGTAAGTATTCTGGTGAAATATAGTTTTGGTCCCTCCTCCTGTCTTTCTTTCTTTCTTTCTTTCTTTCTTTCTTTCTTTCTTTCTTTCTTTCTTTCGCCATTCCTTGAAATAGGCTCATGCCAAATTAGAGACATGAACCATTTGAGAGATGTTCATGGAAAAACACAGATCATTGTCAGTGCTGGCGATGTGGATCCCAGTAATCAGAACACAGAGTTTCTCTATGTGTTGCTTTTTTCAGTAACGACCTCAACACCACCTCCACATCTATGGAACTGACATCTTTTCAGAAGATGTTTCTCTTTCCGCAAGCATCTGGGTGCTTCTTTGCAACAGATGCTTGTATTTCTTTGAGGCTGTCTGTGGTGGTTAGACCTCTGTTAAAGGGCAGCAGGATGGGCTCCTTTCATGTTTCTGTTGCCTCATATTGCACTTCATTTTTAATTATTTTTGTTTTTTCATATATTGTATTAATGAACTTTATTGTTATTTGCAACTTGCTATGAGGTGCTTGTGAAAAAGCTACTAATAAGCATAATCATAGCAGCAGCAACAGTTTGAGACCAAAGGCCCATCTAGTCCAGCATTCTGCTTTCACAGTAGTCAACCAAACGCCTTTAGGGAACCCCAAGTAGAAGATGAGCACAAGAGCTGTCTCCTTCTCATTTTCCCCAGGAATTGGTATTCAGAGACATATTGGATCTGAGCCTGCAGGTTGCCCAGAGCTGTCATGACTAGCACCAATTGACAGCCTTATCATTCTTATATCTTCAACAATGAATTTCTCTAATCTATTTTTAAAGCCATCCAAGTTGGCCACCATATTGCATTAATAATGCGGTATGAAGAAGTATTGTTTTCATCCTGAGTTCTAGTGCTCTGTGAGATGAAGAAAAACCTCTCTCTATCCACTATCTCCATGCCACAATTTACACACCTCCTGTTTTCTGCCTTAAACAGCATAAAATGTAAATCCTGTACAATCTGCTAAAGGTTTTGTTGAATCTGTGGGACACACAACAAAGGGGATCTGAGTCTTTATAGCTTTGTGAATTTCCTTCTCTTTGGTTAGATAATTGATGCTCTCTATCATGAGTTCCTCGGGTTGTATACAGTTGATTCCTGTATCCTTTTTTTAAAAAAGATAATGTGTTTGTTGATAGGCACAGGCTTGATGGCTGATTCTTCATCCTTTGATTTAGGCATCTGTTGCTATTCAGTACACAGGGAGGGAACAATGCAGAGCTGACTTTGTTCTTCCTACAGGTACTCCTACTCCCCAGGAATCCAACCGTGCATGTGTTAGATCAGTAAAGAACACAGAAGGCAGGCCACTGATGCAAGCCTCTGCAGGCAAGCGGCTGAAATCCTATGGGTGAAAAATGGGGGGAAGGGTTGTAGGAGGGCCAGAGTGCTGTGGCTGTGTTCTTGGCCCTACCAGCAGGGTTTGGGAAGACAAAGGGGTTGTTTTCAACTAATTAAACTTGCAAATTTCATACCTTGCAAGGCTTGTATTGTAATTCAAACAGGCTGTCATTGAAAGTTAATGACTTACCACTCCTCACAACCTACACAGACTAAGAGCAGAGATTTGTGAGCAATTAATTGATAATGTGTTACAATGAGAAGTAAGCAATAAGCATTTATACTCTCAAAGCTATCAGTAGGCACATGACAGATTGAGATGCAGACAAAGAACTTGGAAGAATAGCACTTTCCTTCATCCGCACAATGCACAATATATTTCTTTGTCTTAATTCAGTCAAATCAGTGAATTTTGTATCAAATAAAGTCACTTAGACAATTTCTGTTACTCCAGTTCCTAATTATTATCATAGCAGTCCTTGCAAAAATGTGGGATCCTGCTGGGATTTAATGCATAAATATACATAGTAAAAAAGAAAACGCTTGGAATTTTAACATGGATATTGTCAAATAGATAAGTTTGTTGCAATTGTTCTTTATAAGTGCTTTGGATCCAGAAAGGATTTGGAATGTACTTTCAAAAGCAAGTTACTGTGTTTATAACAATTTTGTTTTGTGTGTTTTAAAGGCTATTATTAGGCAGAATCTTGCAAAGTGCAGTTCTCTGTTCCCTTAATTTAACATTCAGAATTAGTCAGCAGCATGTGCACACACCACACATTCCTTTGCATGTTGCCAGCATTCAAGCACAAAGAAAAAAGCACAGCCAATTTTCAAGACGAATGTGGTACCATGGTAGCTTGCCGGAGAATGATCCTTGTTTGAATGCTTGTTTGATCCTTGCATCATTTCAGTACCAACACTGCAAATGGGCAGAATGTAGTTGCAAAATCAGCAAGACTCCCATAAAAGGTAAAGGGTCCAGTCGTGACCGACTCTGGGGTTGTGGCGCTCATCTCGCTTTATTGGCCTAGGGAGCCGGCGTACAGCTTCCGGGTCATGTGGCCAGCATGACTAAGCCACTTCTGGTGAACCAGAGCAGTGTACGGAAACACCGTTTACCTTCCCGCCGGAGCGGTACCTATTTATCTACTTGCACTGGAGTGATTTCGAACTGCTAGGTGGGCAGGAGCTGGGACCGAACAACGGGAGCTCACCCCGTTGTGGGGATTCGAACTGCTGAGCTTCTGATCGGCAAGCCCTAGGCTCAGTGCCAATTCCCCACCTGGACATATAAACATGTCACTTTAATCACAGACTTTCAGGGTCCCTTCCAGCTCTACAAGGAGGATTGAATAAAGGACCCCAGAGTTCCCAGGGAATAAGGACTGATTGTTAAACCACTCTGAAGAATCGTAGCTCTATGAGCTGAATAGGGTTCTCCAAACAACTCCTAGCACCCTGAACAAACTTCACTTCCCAGGATTCTTTGCATGGGGGAAGCAATGATTGTTTAAAGTGATATCACGCTGCTTTACATTTATAGAGCAGATGTAGTCATGGTTAACACCAGGGTGTCCAGCGTGGCACTTGCCACCTGCCTACTAAAGCAAAAACAAAAAAACCTAAGAGCTGCCAGAAGAGGTTATGGCATCCCTCATTGGCCGTTGGAGCTCAGGACTGGAGATCCAAGGACCAGAGGCTGGGAGTGGGGCTACGCTGGGCTGCAAACACTGCAAATATTTCTGCTTTGACTATAATTTATTTGATTTGGGGGGGGGGTGTAGGCATTTTGTCTGTTGCTATGTGTGTAGGAGAGGTTGGAGTATTGTCGGTTTTCCTTCTGTGAAATGGGTATTTTATGGTGACCAGGACAGTTTCTTGGAATCCCAGATGTACTCCCTTCCACCAGGCCAAAAGCAGTTGGGATCCTCTGGGGTTTGATATTATAAATACAGTGGTACCTTGGGTTACATACGTTTCAGGTTACATACGCTTCAGGTTACAGACTCTGCTAACCCAGAAATATTACCTCAGGTTAAGAACTTTGCTTCAGGATGAGAACAGAAATCGTGCTCCGACGGCGCGTCAGCAGCAGGAGGCCCCATTAGCTAAAGTGGTGCTTCAGGTTAAGAACAGTTTCAGGTTAAAAACGGACCTCCAGAACGAATTAAGTACTTAACCCGAGGTACCACTGTATTGGTGGTGAGGGGAGAGAGGCTAAGTGCCAAGCATCAGTAAACATCTATTGTTTTACACACATTTATGCTATCAATTATCAATTTATGCTATCAATTAAAATATTAATGTAAACATTTTAGCAGGCTCTTGGAGAGAACAAAATTAGGGCCAAAACTCTTGTAATGTTTTCAGCACCTCCTGTTTCTTGTTTTTTATATCCACAGTCAAAATTCCCTCCAGTTCCAGTATGTAAATTGAACTCTTTTCACATTAATTTCGCTTGCAGGGTCTTCCTATTAATCATTACCCTCCATAATAGAGAGAAAAAAACTAAATATCTTCCCAGAGTTGCACTTTGCACATATAAAATTTAAATATGTCACTTTGATCACTCAGCTACTAATGATGAATTATTCCCAATAGTTCTTTGAAAAGGAGCTTTTTGGCAGAAGTGCATAACTTGCAGGAATAGTCCCTCATCTCTAATAATGGGCAGAACAATCCACCTGTCAGTCACATGATATCAGAGGAGTGAGAGATGGGCTGTCTCGTCCACCTGCTAAAACCCCTTGCACAGTAGTTCCCAAGTGCTAGACAGCAAAACCTATAGTCGCACAGCCAATGGGAAGGAGAATAGAAGCCTGCTCTTTGCAGGCATTGGCTGAGCAAGTGAGCTCCTTGTGGGGAACTTTCTCAAACAGCCAATCCAACAGGTTTTGTCTTTACTACACATCAGCTAATGGGTAAGACAGCTAAAGCCTGATTTCCTTTGCCAAAACAAAATCAGGAGTGCACCTTAAGACTCCTGATTGTGCATTGGCAACCACATGTCTACCTGCCTCACACCTGGCATCATATCAGGTGTAGGGCACGTGATTTGGGGGAAACTACCTTGTGGACCAAATTTAACCCTCTGATGGGATTTCACCTATAGATTGAAGGCTTATCACCTGTGACATAGCATATAACAGAGGCATGTTTTTTACCTTCATCCTGTGGTACACATGCAAAAGGACATGTGAGGAATGAGAGATCTCTGACCTTCTGTCTCAATAAAGTGGAGGATGAAGGCTGGACAGGAATATAGGAAGACCATATGGTCTGGTGCACTGAACATCCATGTGTCATTGCTGCAGGAGAAAGGGGAAAAACAGGACCCGTGTTATGCTTTCTAAACGATCCCTTTGTATTCAGGTGCTAATAAAAGGTGCCAGACTCAAAAGGAGCAAAAAGAGAGAGAAAGAGTGATCACATTCTGTAAATCTTATATTTCGCCTTTTGCTTTCACCTACTATCAGAGGCAAGTTGAAAGCCCCTAACAGATCACTTCCTAGGCTACAAAGTAGGCTTTCATAAGGGAGCGTGGGATGCCATAGGTGGGCTAAAGTTCAGGGTTTCCCAAACATTATATTATTATTAGAAGTTGGGTTGCATATTCCTGAGCATTGTGGGTCAGGTGGTGTAATATACAGTAACTGACTCACACTTGCATGCATGAAAGGGTTAAGCTGAGCCCTGAACTCAAGTTACCAGAGTGGGTGTGGCTTGGCAGGCCTCTGCTGCCCTCACTTTCTCTTTCACTTTTTGTGCTTCCTACAACAAGTGAAGAAAAGAGCTGTGCAGCCAGTTTTATGGCTGCAAGAAAAACCAAAGTGAACTGAATCTCTCCCAAATTGAGATTTCACAGCCTGCATCTTTGCTAACCAAAAGACTGCATGATCCGTTTTGTAAGGAACCTTCTTTTGATCTTCGTTTTACTGCCAGTGGGTGAAGAACCCGTTTGATGCAACTTCTGGAAACTCTGTGAGTAAAACATTCTCTTATTTGCAAAGCTAAGTGTTTGTTATTTATTCTAGCCTAAGTATTTTTGTAGAGACGTGGGTGGCGCTGTGGGTTAAACCACAGAGCCTAGGATTTGCCGATCAGAAGGTCGGCAGTTCGAATCCCCGCGACAGGGTGAGCTCCCGTTGCTCGGTCCCTGCTCCTGCCAACCTAGCAGTCCGAAAGCATGTCAAAGTGCAAGTAGATAAATAGGTACCGCTCCGGCGGGAAGGTAAACGGCATTTCCGTGCGCTGCTCTGGTTCACCAGAAGCGGCTTAGTCATGCTGGCCACATGACCCGGAAGCTGAACGCCGGCTCCCTCGGCCAATAAAGCGAGATGAGCACCGCAACCCCAGAGTCAGTCACGACTGGACCTAATGGTCAGGGGTCCCTTTACCTAAGTATTTTTGTGGGGAACATTGTTTTAATGTGCTTGGAGCAATCACCATTGTGCTAACTCTACTTTGAGAGAGTAAAAATCTCTTCCAAACCTCTCTCCATCATCAGGTTAGTATGCACTGGTGAAGGTGGGTGGACTAGCTGATGGAGTTGGTCAGAGGGGGAACTGATACAATGAGAACTGGGTTTCAGGCAGAGCAAATCCTTTACTTATATGACCTTGGGACCAGAGACATGCCACTGCTATACTGAGAGAATAGTCGTGGTATCCAGTGTGTGGAAACATAGAAACCTGTCTTCTACTGAATGAGAGCATTGGTCCATTTAGTTCAGTATTGTCTACACTGACTGACAGCAGATGCTCTACAACTGTGTCATTGCCCTCCCCAATGGGTGGATATAAAATATTATTGAACTCTATACTCAAGAATGCTCTTGAAGGTGAAAAGGATTCAACATTCTCTCTATGTGAAAAAGAAATTCAGTACAGAAACACCCTTCAGCTACACTCAGAACTGCATGTTTCTGTAAAATGATAAGAAAACCCCATTCTGTGACACTCCTCAAATGATAGAGATGCTAAAATGCCACCCCCTCTGTGATTGTGATTTGCAAACGCTGAGATGTTGGTTGTGGAATAAAATAAGGGTCTGTTCAGCAGCCTCTTTTCCGTGTATGATCTCTCAATAATTGGGAATTTAGACCTACACCAAGTGTCATGTCACAGAAAGCAACTCCAGACAAATGGATTTGTGACTCCAGCTGAATGTTTTCTTTTCTGCTCCCTGCCTAAAGTGGCAGATTGCCATTTCGCTGGAGGGAGAAAAGGGAAACAAGTCAGTGGTGACACATCCAGAGCATCCCAGCGACAAGCAGAAAAGCTACACAATGCCACACTTCGTCGGGAGGCATTAACCAGCCACAACTTACTTAACAGAAACCAGCCTATTAAAGAGGCATGTAAACAATGAAGTCCCAAACATGACTGTGCTAGAATGACTTACGGTAATTAGAAGTGGTTAATGGAAAGAGAGAGAGAGGAGAAATTAGTTACCTGCTGAAAACAAGGATTAAAGGAGGCTGTTTATAACAATAAGGGGATGAATTGCATTTGCTTAGGTGAAATAAATGTTGTTGTTTTTTACAATGACCCCCCTGCAAAAACAACAACAACCCTGCAAAATAAGTCTCTGAAATATACCGGTATGCATTTATTTCAGACAGGTTCAGCAGGACATCCTAGACTGTGACTGCACCAGCTCTGCCTTTCCAGTGCCTTTGTCATTCCCTCTTCTTTTCTGCTGCAGCTTGTGGGGAGAGCCCACCTGTCTGCTAAAAGCAATGTTTAATAAGCCAGAGCAGTGGAAGGATGGAAGCAAGAAGCCAGGGCTGCTTTCAGTGAGGGTATTGACCCTGTAGAAGGGGGCCCATGCTTAGGACCCACACAACCTGCAATTTATATTTTAAAAGATACAGATAACCGCTCTGCTGCTTCTCTGATCAGCCCAACTCCATCACAAACAACCTGGACTAGTTGCTGTTTTTCTGGTCGGTCCAGTAATAGCCTCCCAGTTTTGGAGCAATATTTCTTCCTCTCCTCTCCTGCTGCTTAAGGTAATAATCTTTTTCTAGTTTCAGTGAGGATGAAACACCTGTTTATTCCTTTGGGTCTCCATTATATGCCCTAATCTAATCTTCCTTCATTTTCACTCTCATTATTTGATATCCACCTCATCTTCACATTATATACTGTGCTTCAAAAGCTTTATGAAACAAGTTCAGAGAATGCCTTACCAATAGGCAACTTCCCATCAAACTCAGAATTATCTTGTGGGCTCAACCAGCTTTTGTAGATCCCTTGATAGCTCACAGAATGTGCTTAAACGAAAACAGCCATTATCTTGGCCAATAATGTATGAGACCTCCCAAACTTTCCTTTCCTGAATTCCATTAGGGAACATGCAATCAGTTCCAGCCCTTTCACCCTTCCCCCAGTCTCTGCTCAAATTCAGAACTACTTCACATTTTATTTTAGTATTATATGGTATATCCCACTTTTCCTCCAAGGAGCTCAAAGTGGCATATATCCTTCTTATCAGTTTTCAGGTGTTAAATGGTTTATAACAACAACAACAACAACAACAACAACAACAACAACAACAACAATTTATTAATTATACCCCGCTACTCTGGGCAGCTTCCAACAACGTATTAAAATACAGTAGTCTGTTAAACATTAAAAGATTCCCTAAACAGGGCTGCCTTCAGATGTCTTCTAAAAGTCTGGTAGTTGTTCTTCTCTTTGACATCTGACATCTGGTGGGACATCTGACATCTGGTGGGAGGGCGTTCCACAGGGCGGGCGCCACTACCGAGAAGGCCCTCTGCCTGGTTCCCTGCAATTTGGCTTCTCTCAGTGAGGGAACCACCAGAAGGCCCTCAGTGCTGGACCTCAGTGTCCAGGCAGAACGATGAGGGTGGAGACACTCCTTCAGGTATACTGGATCGAGGCCGTTTAGGGCTTTAAAGGTCAGCACCAACACTTTGAATTGTGCTGTATATCCATACAGTATAGAGTATGAACACAAAATGTTAGGATTGGTTGTAGGCTTCTCCTACACCAGTGAACTTTTACCAGAAAAAATGGTAGCAAGACCCAGGTGTCTCATTCTCTGTGCCACCAGAGAATGGCCAAAATGGCAGACCTGACTCTCACTGCTCCACCACTTTGACAACAGCAGGTTTGCAGCTCAGCTGGATTAGGGGATTTGGGGAGCCAATAGGGATGTCATCTCATTAATCCCAACCAGGATGGCTAATGTCAAGAATGATGGGAATTGTAGTCCAACAACATCTGGAAAGCCACATGTTCCAGCCAAAGGGTCTGCTGCCTCCTCAAAATTGGCTCCCTTATCAGCAACATATTACCTAAAATATCTGCTTGGCAGACTCCTGAAGCCTGTATCTTTTGGAACGTGACTTGTCTGTATTAGACAGTATGAGCCCTTTGGACTCACAGGTGCTCCTTGGGAACTTGGCCTCTGGTTTGTCTTGTAGGTGCCTCTTGCCCTTTATCATTTGATTTCTGTTGCTAGAATTTGCCCTGCCAGCCTCAGATCATGCTAGCTGCCTCTGGCCACTCCGTCCCCCTTATGAACCTGAAACTTGACTAGCTGGGTCTCTGACCCTCCTGTGTCCTGACAGCTGCACAGGTAGCAAAACTCTGCAAAACTGCTCTTAGTAACAACTCGGCTGAATTAAACACCAGAAAGTCAACAGAATGGACTGAGCAATATCCTGAAGGAATAAAACTTTCCTCTTTATCTATCATCTCAAGATAACCTATGTAGACATTCTGGCACTGTAAGCAAAAATAGGAAATTCACATATAACCCTTCTTTCTTCTATTCCCCCTGTTTCCATTTACATCCTAGAAGTCAGGCTCTCCAGCTTCTCTTTGCCCATCCTGCTGGGCATTATGGTTTGGTGTGCCCCAGTGCAGCATTCATTCTCCACCTGGAGTCTTTCTTGCCAGTTCTGTCATTGTACCAGGGCCATGGACCTCCCTTCTCACCTCATCTGTTAGAGGAGCTTTGGACACTACTTAATTATGCTAGGACCGAGTGTACCATTTTTTCCTTGTGATTCCTGTTTGGCAGCAATATCACATCCCAAACGCCACCTTACCTCTCTCGCCCTGACCTAGCCACTGTGATCCACGCGATGGTCACCTCCAGACTGGATTATTGTAACTCGCTCTACGTGGGGCTGCCCTTAAGACTGACCCAGAAACTCCAGCAGGTGCAGAATGCTGCAGCGTGACTCCTTACGGGGTCTTCGCTGCGAGATCACATTCATCTGGTGCTAGATCAACTGCACTGGCTCCCGGTGGAGTACAGGATCAGGTTTAAGGTGCTGGTTTTAACCTTTAAAGCCCTATACGGCCTAGGACCCTCGTACCTACGGGACCGCCTCTCCTGGTATGCCCCACAGAGAAACTTACGGTCTTCAAATAAAAACATCTTGAAGGTCCCAGGCCACAGAGAAGTTAGGCTGGCCTCAACTAGGGCCAGGGCTTTTTCGGCTGTGGCTCCGACCTGGTGGAACACTCTGTCACAAGAGACTAGGGCCCTGTGGGACTTGACATCTTTCCGCAGGGCCTGCAAGACAGAGCTGTTCCGCCAGGCCTTTGGCCAGGGCACAGCCTGACTCCCTCCCTCGGCAATCTTCGCGGAGCTCTGGCCCAATGGTGGCCAGTGGCTTGAATTTAATTAATTTTATAATGAATGATTTTAGAGTGTTGTTTGTGTTGTACTTTTGTATTGTTTTATTGTTGTTAGCCGCCCTGAGCCCGGCTTCGGCTGGGGAGGGCGGGATATAAATAAAAAATTTTATTATTATTATTATTTGCATTTCCCTCACATGGAAGGTATGCAAGTTCCAGGTATAGAAATACTAGATGGTTTCCATTCTCTCACACATTTGACCAGGCTGCAGAAGACCAGGAAGTATAGGATCACATACATTTTTTCCCCTTGAGATGCAAGGTGGTGTCAAAAGCCATTTAAACTGTTCACTAGACTGCCATGAGTTCATGCAGTTCTGCGTCTATTCCACTCCTTTCCTGGAGTGGTACCTTCAAGGCAGGACTTTAGGGCAGAAGTCCAGGGCCACACACAGCAAAATTAACAGGAGGGATCCCTTGTCATCTATTGTCTACCTGGGTTCTCAAACGCCTTGGTACTGAAACGACTTGGAACCCAAACACCGCAAACCTGGGACATAAGTGTTCCGGTTTGCGAACTCTTTTCGGAAGCCGAACATGCTCCGTTTTGAGTGCCACACTTCCGTTTTGAGTGTTATGCTGAGGTCTGTCTGTTTTTGCTATTTATTTTGCATTTTTTGTTTTGCGGCTTCTTTTTTGCTTTTGTGACTGTGTGAAACCCAGTTCAGCTACTGGTTAATTGATTGTGTGACTGCAGTACATTGTTTATTGCTTTCATTTTATGGATCAGTGGTCTTGTTAGATAGTAAAATTCATGTTATATGGCTGTTTTAGGGGTTGTTTTTAAAAGTCTGGAACGGATTAATCCATTTTGCATTACTTTCTATGGGAAAGCGCACCTTGGTCTTGGAATGCTTTGGTTTTGGAACAGAGTTCTGGAATGGATTAAGTTTGAGAACCAAGGTACCACTGTAAGTGAAGTAATACACTTTGCTTCCCATAAGACTATTAAGTCTAGAACTTAAAATTACTTAACTGCACCACTGTTGTTGCTATTTAGATTCTCTGTCTGTTGGAAGACCTGTTTTCCTATCCATGACTGGATATCTCTGTCTTCATCCTTACTGTTCCTGAGCCCTAGAATTACATATGCCAAAAGTCACCAGAAAATTCAAGTCTTTCCCATCTGCTTTGTATTTTCCTTATAAAGTGCTGCCTGTAGATCCTACATAGGGTTATATAATGACAAAATCAGCCTCTAGGATAGGGATGGGGGCAGGGGGAAGAAGAAGACATTAATTAAACTTTACACTTATAAATGCGGCAGTGCAGCTGCACCTGCCAAGTCAGACTATGAAGTTATGGCTTGATTGCTTTAGGAATGAGCTCTCTTGTAGATGCCCTAAGGCCTTGCCGTTTCCTCTTGGTAAGCAAATTAGTCTTGGGAACAATTTATAGGCTAATAATTTTTGTCTGATTCATGAAGTCAGCCCAGTAAATCACAGGACGATCCAAGAGTGACTATTTAAAGCAGGAAATGTGAGTTATTCTCAGAAACACATTCTTTTTCAGACGGGATTCCGCTAAACAGTCTGTAGCCATGTATCACTATTGTCCCTTTTGGGGGTTTGGATTTTCATGCAGGTGCTGCAAAAGCACAGCCAAGCAGTTCTGATGCACTATCTCCCATAAATGTTGAGACAAGCATCTAGCAAGCAAAGTACTGGAAGAACAAGCAGAGGTAGCACTTTCCTGGATCCTCCAGTTGGCTTTGTGTAAAAAGTAGCTTTAGGGCATTAGGTTGCAGTAGGTAGAAATGCTGACTTGCCATAGCAATTGACCATATAAAATGGCTTCGCCACAAGGCCACTTTGTAAAATAATAATGATGATAATAATAATAATAATAATATTACAGTGGATGCTCAGGTTGCAAATGTGATTCGTGTGGGATGCACGTTCACAACCCGCAGCGTTTGCAACCAGCGTCTGCGCGCGTTGCGATTCGGCGCTTCTGTGCATGCACAAAGCGCAATTTAGTGCTTCTGTATATGCGCGACCCCTGAAACCTGGAAGTAACCCATTCTGGTACTTCTGGGTTTCGGCGGTCCATAACCCAAAAAAATGCAACCTGAAGCAGCTGTAACCCAAGGTATGACTGTAATAATAATAATAATAATAATAATAATAATAATAATAATAATTTATTTATACCCCGCCCCTCTGGCTGGGTTTCCCCAGCCACTCTGGGCAGCTTACACACATAAACACATGCATACACACAGAGAGAGGAAATTACAAACTCTTAAAATAAGAAAGATGTTCATCAAAGAAAGAAACTGACAAAGAATTAATGAGCTTATCCATTGAACTGAACAATCAATATTTCAATATCTTCTTGCTGTTGTGTTCAATACAATGAAACCAGTAAAACTGAGTAAAGAGAAGCAATGCTGAGCATTTGGATATATTTCTTTATTCTGACAGTTCTCAATAACACCGTTTCCCCTAAATTTATGGTAACTTTGTTTTTCTTCATCCCTTCTTAAATAATGCATTGATTTTGCCATAAGTGTGCATTTCTAGATTTTGTCAACCCAGTCTTTATGCAAACTCAAGCCATTTTAATCTCAATAAACATATAAATATGCATAGATTGCAAACAATACTTTCTGTGATATTATTTGCAAACTTCATTTTCCCCTCAAGCTTTATGGTCACAGTTACTGTATAGGATGCACTTTGTTCATATGATTACAGAACATGATCTTTCACACAACTTATTTCTGGAAGGTCAGGTCAGGCAACTGGTGCTAACCAGGCTGGAGGACTGAGATGGTAAATCAAAGCAGAAGCTCATCTGAGCCCAAATCATGGTGGCCAACCAGATGCTTATGCCATGAAGTCAGCTAGATTTAAGAGGTATAATTTTGAAGTTCCATTTGGCAACCCATGGCTCAGATAAGCAACTCCAGGGTTTTTTGTGCTAGCCACCTTCAAAATTTGTGCTCTCTCTTCTTTCCCAAAAAGAAAGCTTTTTTAAAAAGTCACATGATTTGTCACGTAAGTCTAGGTAGGTACTAGGCAGCAATGATGGAATTATAATCACCTAGGTAAATAGTTACCTGGTATATTCCTTATATGGTACAGTATAATATTGCAACACTTTGGAGACAGTCTGTCTGGCTTTAGATACTTTTAAAGTTCCAGATTGGCATGAATACAGTTCAGTTTGGGGCGGCCCCAGCTGCTCCATACCAATTTGTAGGTGCCTCAACCCACTTTGCAGTGGTGCAAATTCAGCCCAAATGATTCCCAATTTGGCTAGATAGACTGATTGCACAGCACTAGCGCTAGCGAGTCTGTGGAGAAGTTTGCTCCTCATACATTTTCTAGGTTACCAGACTCTGTGCCTACTTTGACATATAAAACAACACAATCTCCATCCAATTCACCATCCTTTCTATATATATACAGGAAAAAACATAGACTTAGAAAGATTTTTATGGTTCAGGAATAACACAAAATGCAGAATAAACTTGATGATCAGAAGTAGTCTTTAAAGTTCTCCAGACTATTTAAAAAAGTGGGCAAGTATCTTTCATCGTTTTAATTTTCTAGGATTTTCTGATATGTTAATTCTGAACCATAATTGAATTTCAGAACCAGACTGCACAGATAGGCCTAATCATTACAAGGACTGATGGGTTGTACCCACTGATATGAAAACCTTCATTTAAATCTCAGGTGGCATTCGTATTAAACTACTGAGCGTTGTGAACTTTCATTAGACAGGGCAGTCTATAAAATACTTTCCCAACAGACAGTGGCTGCTTTAATTATTCAGGGTGATTTATAGCTGGGATTATTGACAGATCATTTTGGACATGACATTTTTCTAGTACAGCAAGTGGGGAAATAATCATCATCTTGCATCTGCTCAAAATCAATAAATAAAGTGGTTATTTTGTTGCATCTGAAAGCTTTTTCTTTACCATTGCAGTGGAAGTTGGAGAGAATGAGAGGATTTGGTTACATTTTGATGTGGACAAATTATTATGTTTCCTAAGATTCAAGAGGACCTTGAGTCTATAGCTATAATAAATCTATCAGATAGGGTAGGAACAATTCACTGCAAGATTTTAAACTATGTTTTGTGTGTGTGTTTTTACATGATGCATGTGTTTAAAGATTAAACTCCTGGGGTTGAAAGGACAGTGGATTCATTAAGGAAGCTGCTAATAAAAATGATTCAATCATTTGTTATTTAGCTTTTAATCCCCCCAAATTAATTAACATTAACATTCTGTGGTTTGACCTCTCTCGGGAATATAATAAATTCTCCTGATACAGGATACTTTTTGTAGGGGGTGGGGAGGACCCACAATTCCTTATTGTGGATGTAATCAATCACATCAACATTCCAGAAGCATTGTAAATGATGAGAGAAAACTATTAAACCCCACGCTCCTAAGCAGCTGGTTGTCAGCTTCATAGTACATAAATATATACTTACAGGGAAAGAAGTTTAATTATAACATTGATTACATTATTGCAGTTCCTGGCAAAATATGAGGCGGAAGACTGTGGTTGAAGATGTTGCAAGATTACCAAAAGGTGTTTTTATTGATGCAAGAGCACCATAAGGAAATGCAAAGATTTATAATAGACTGGCACAATTTACATCAGTATGCTAAGGCCACATTCTCTTATATGTATCTATTTCAAAAGTTACAATGCAGCTACAATACAACACATTAAATATCAATATTAAAATGTCGCAACTCTCTTGCAATGATGGCAGTCCTACACTAACAACTGGATAACACTGGCCTGCGAGCACTCCAACTGGAGAATAACTTCTACCAAAGGCAACATGAACTCTGAAGAAGCACGAACTCAAGGCGAAAGGGAGAAAGAGGAAGGCACATTTGGCAAATACTCACAGTGATTGACTCCCGCGCGGAAACCTATGTCCCCACTGTGGAAGGACATGTGGATCCAGAATTGGCCTCCACAGTTATTTCCGGACTCAGTGTTAAGACCATATTCATGGAAGACAATCTTACTTGGCTACGAGTGATCGCCAAAGAAGAAGAAGAAAGACCATGTTAAACAAGGAATTCTGGGAAGTTCAGTGTGTGAAGGGTGCTGAGAGTTGTTAGGAGACCCCTGTTCCCTTCCCAGAGTTACAATTCCTAGAATGGTTTAACAGTCAATCCCACTTCCCAGGTAAATCTCAGAATTGACATTTTTGTTTGATGTTGGATATTGACTATATAACAGATAATGAAGCTACACCCGCTCCTTTCTCCACACTTACAACTTCTGAAAAAGATTTGTATCAGGCCTGTGTGATTTGTGACTCATCAAGTCAGACACAGCAGTAATAATAATAATAATAATAATAATAATAATAATAATAATAATAATAATAATTTATTACTTATATCCCTTCAATCTGGCCGGGCCTCCCCAGCCACTCTGGGTGGCTCCCAACGGAATATTAAAAACACAATAAAACAACAAACATTAAAAACTTCCCTAAACAGGGTTGCTTTCAGATGTCTTCTAAAAGTCAGATAGTTGTTTATTTCCTTGACATCTGATGGGAGGGCATTCCACAGGGTGGGTGCCACCACCGAGAAGGCCCTGTGCCTGGTTCCCTGTAACCTCACATCTCTCAGTGAGGGAACCGTCAGAAGGCCCTTGGAGCTGGACCTCAGTGTCTGAGCTGAACGATGGGGGTGGAGACGCTCCTTCAGGTATACTGGGCCGAGGCCCTTTAAGGCTTTGAAGGTCAGCACCAACACCCACATTGTGTAAAGAACAAAGTCAAGACTAAATTTTGAAAAGGCCCCAAACTCCCAGAATGTGGTCCATTTAGTGTGCAGCATAAAGGTCATAACTTATCTCTTCCATTATTAACATATGTGTTTTAAAACTTTATACTCCCCCACTTCATCAGCTTTCCATAATATTTTATTAAGACGGTTGCATGAGTGACACTTTTTCCTGTCAGCCTCCCTTCCCCCCATCCCAACATTCTTTTCTCGGTTTGTTGGTTTTAGCTTTTATACATGCCTTTACAGCCTGCAGCTCTCTCATATCCAAATTTACTTTTTATTTACTTCAAGCCTTCAGCTTATCTCTGCCATCAGCAATGATTTATAATGGCCAGGAACACAATCCTTCTATGAATCTTTCTCGGGACTGTCACCGTGTCATGGAAAAGAACACCATTTAATAATCTTATTTGGTGGAAAACAAGGTGGAAAATTACCCCCAGGACCTTTACAAACATGAGGCAGTTGTTTGTAAGACACTCTATGATTGCTGAGTTGGCAAGATGCCAGAGGTAACAGGCAAACGGGCTGCCCATTCCTTTCGGAACTCACCAGCCCAAATTTTGATCATTCTCATCCAACTGTCTATGATGTACGTTTTCTTAATACAAATGGAAAAGCACTTTGCAACATAATAGTCATTTCTTATGTAATTTGATTTGGATAGGGAAACAATCTTGGTCCGATGCTGCTTAAAAATAATGTAAATTACAAATTGTTTGTTGAGTGCATCTTTTGCTCACAAGGAAGGAGGGCACTTCCAGACAACCTGTTTATTGAGCAGCCATGCTGAGTTTTTTTGCAGGAAGATTAGGCAATGTCGTCTATTTAATGAGCAATCATTCTGATTTTTGTGCGTGCGTAGGCTAGATGCTGCTGCATCAAAGCAACTGTTATCCCATCACTTTCATTTACACAAAAAGTCCAAGCTTTTGGGGAAGTGGGTTTGGTGTGCAAGACCGCCCCCCAATCAACTTTAGTTGGGCAACCTGGATTTGTCAGTAGGTTGACTGAATTCCATCCCCAAAAAGCGACAGGCAGGAAGTGCCCATAGGCAGTTCAGAGAGTTAGAAGATGTTGATCCTTTGACCATTCCTATGATTCAATGCAAAGAAAGTTTAAATTTCTAGAGGATAAATGTGGCTGCTAAAAAGAGCATAAAAAGGCAGATACCACAAGAATATCTAAAGCTTATTCCTTTGAAGATGACTCCCAACCAGATTTGTTGAACGCATTTGGAAATGAAGGAATCACAACATAGCATTCCAGTTTCCCCTGAATTTTAGAATAAAATCTTCTTGTTGTAATAGAAACTTTGACTGGCTACTTCTACACATATGCTCACCATTGTTTTGTCTAATCAATAAAATGTCTCATCTCTGACATTTACATGAAAGTGAACACAGTGAATATCTCACTTATCTTAAAAGCACAGGGCTCTTCTGAGAAATGTTTGGCAGGTATTCATTCTTACAGTAACACTTTGCTCTAATGGCACTTTAATGCTGAATTGGCAATAAAAGTCCTATAGAGGTGCTCATGGCAGCCACATTAATGCTGAATAAAAGTCATTATGACTGTAGGACTGTGCCAGGACAGGAATGTCTTATGCACCAGGCAATCTGGCAAGCACAGTGAATGAGACACATTGACTAACCTTTCAAAGAGGGCTTCATTCTATTTCAACGTAATCACCTCATACATTTATACAGCATTTTTCTTCTAAAGGATCTTCCAAATCCCCAGACTCCTTTGAGTAATCTTGTTTCTAAAGAAAGAGAGCAGAGGAATGAATCTGTTGTCTTCTAGGCAAAGAAATGACAGTAGGCCGCCAGCAAAGTAGATCAGCAAAGTCACCAGCAGCATTCAGAAGTGGAAAACAAAAATTGGATAATAGATGTCTTTACGCAGATGGGCTTTTATGGTCATAATACAGAAGGGATTGCTTCCAACACGATTGTGTTCTACTTCTCTTAACTCTGGCACTACAGTTTCAGAGATGAACTGTAAATTCAGCAATATCATGCAGTAATAGCCCTTATTGCACTACACTTTGCACTACACAATGAAATTTAACTCAGAACAAACCTATTGAAACTAATGGACCTAACTTAGTCATGTTGATTGATTTTGGTGCATCTGTTCTGAGTAAAACTTGGTTGAGTATCACTTGAAGTTGTCTCATACAAAGTCAGACTATTTATTCATCTAGCTTAATAGTGTCTACTCCAACTGGCCAGTGCTTTCTAGGGCAGGGTTCCCCAGCCTGGTGCCCATTCTTACTGGGACTGATGGGATTTGTAAGGGTACAAGACTGGGAAAGCAGAGGCCCTTCCATTTGCTTGCTACCTGAGACCCTTTTAACTGGTAACACCAGGCACCGAATGTGGGGCCTTCTGCAATGCCAAGTATGAGTTCTTCCATTTATAATGATCCATGGTCCCTCGTCTTGATAGACCACATGCTCTTCCACCCCAGAGCTAGCATGTCAGGGCAAGTGGTAAGCAAAATCGTTACCAGATTCAGACAAGAAGGGCTAGGAGAAACTCTGAAGAGATTCTGCTAGTCTATGCAGACCAGGCTTCCCTAACTTTGGGTCCTCAGATGTCGAACTGCGACTCCTATCATCTCCAGTCAGCATTTTCAACAGCCGTGGATGTTGTGAATTGTAGTTCAATAACTTGAGGGGACTCAAGGTTTGGAAAGACTGATGTAAACAGTACTGAGCTAGATATGCCAATGGCCTGACTTCCATATTTCTGCCCCTTGCAGTTGTCACATGTAAGGATTTTAAAAATAGCCTCCATGTGGCAGTAGCTTTGTGTGCATTGACCCATAGATGTCTCACCATGCAGCTTGTCTTCCTTCCGAACCTCCATGTGTACATCAGAAAGCAACCACCCTTTGAACTGTACCTTTGCTAGCACAAAGAAACGTCAGTGTTAGCTGAGGCAGCCAGCTGCTATTGCAACAGAAGCTGTACAATAGCAATGCCAAATGTGGATTGAAATTTCAAAACTAGATTCTCTGAGAAATTAGGGCTGGGGGTGGGGAGGAGGAACCACATAAAGAAAGATTCCTAGGTAGTGTGTCAAACAGACAGGGTCTAATTTTGCCTTTACAATACATGACTACTTACGTGATTATCTATATCCTGTGTTTTTAATGTGTGGCCTGCTGGTTATCATTAACCCCCTGCAAAGACAGCGAGCCATTTCAAGTCCACTCAAGTAAAATGTGCAGGATACATCTTGCAAAGTTTTCTACCCTGCAAGAAAACAAGGGAGCCTTTTAGAGTGAGCCCACATTCTTCATTCCTCTCTTTCCTTGGGGGATTTAAAGAGCTGAGACCTCGCAGGAATTTATTAGTCCCAAGAGACTTGAGGCACAGTGCTAAAAAAGCCAACAAATTTAACATTACCCAGTTGGTTCTTTACCCAAGTGCGAAGCCTAGTTTTCCTGAATTTGAAAATGACTTGTTTTTTGTTAGTCCCTCTGGGTTGGGAAATTACAAGGTTTAGGCCACGAGCCTCAAGCCACTTACTCAAGAGTAGTTCCACTGGGATGAAGTGGGTTACTCCCAAATAAGTGCTTTGAGGCTAACAGTCTCACATATTGGACCTCCCCTCCCACATTTCTAAAAATAATAAAAGGATCCATATTACTGAAACCAGGCTTTTCTTTATATCTATAAAATCTAGAGGGCCGAAGAAAGTTGTTGAAAAGTATTGCCTCAAAATCCACATAAAGTAAAAGCCCCAAAATGAAAGCAAATAACTGTAGAAAAATTCAGCCAAGTTTCTTTTCTACAGTACTTTAGAAAATATTTTTGTGTCTCAAAGATACACCTATCCAAACACCCTGAGTTGCCAGAATTATACAAATACAAGAACGCATTAGCTTTTACCAACACTGAGGTAAATATTCACTGAGTTATTTGTATTCCATTAACCTATTATGGTTTATTTAATTTTACAAGTTACCCTGGAAAATGGAAGTTTAAAACACCACTTTAAAAAAAAAAGTCTCAAACTTGATCTTGCGATATGTTTATCTGATAAAAAAATTAAAATACAGAACACATCGCATGTGTTACTTAAATTGATGGATGGTGTAAATTTAAAATTCTGGATTTGATTGGATGTTAGTTTGTGAAGATTAATGATAAATCTTACCTTGCCTTGTTTCAGCTGGAAAGTTACTTTTGCATACAGGGGGCGAAAATCTCAATACAAAATGAGTTTAAGAAAGAGGCAAAACCACTAAACCAGGGCTGGTGAACTTGTAGCTGCCTAGATGTGGGATTACAATTCTCATCAGCCCCAGCTAGCATGACCAATCAATGGATAAGGGGATTTGGAGTCTGACCAAATTTGGAGAATTCCTCTATTATAGAAACTTGATAGGGGAAAGTCACAAAAAGCAAAAATAGAAATTTCCCCTCATCTCCTAAACCAACAACGCATTACTCAGAAAAAAATGTTGCCCTCACTCCCCAAATGATTAATATCTCAAACTTGAAAGCTTCCCATCTTTTAAGACTTCCCATACAAACACAAGTTTCAATTGTTTTCTTTTGATGGCATGAAGCAATGTACATTAAATGCTCCAGCCACAATACTGATATATTTGCATAGTTGTGAGTTCCTTGCAAGACCGTGCACAGACTCAGAAGGTCAAGACCACAGAAAGACAATAAATCACTCCTTGGCTATGTGGGCCTGTCTAAAGGTTAAGGATCTGAAGGATACAGTGATACTTACAGCCTTTAGGGGATAATTACTTAACCAGATTTATTTGTGCTACCTTGGGCAGGTGGCTTAGTAAGTAACTTGACTGTTGCTATGTTTTATGAAACTATTTATTACCTCTGAAGAAAACAAACAAATGTTGCTACAGATGTTCTTCTGGTTATTTCTACGGTATTGTACATCAAAAAGCCTGTTGGTCCAGATGTTTCTTCCCAGAAGTAATATCTTCCACAGGCAGTAGCTAAGATGGCTAACATTGTTCCTGGCAGGACTCCTGAACCTTTAACTGCTGTCTGGAAGCAGACGCTCACAGCACTGAAGCTAGATAGCTGGGTAATTTATACTTGTTGGATTTCTTTGTTGCCCAGTTGTTTAAAGGATTTGGAAGTGAACCCCCATGGAAAAATCCATACCATCTACCTTGTGGGACATCTTCAGGAGAAGAAAAGGCTAAGAAGTAAACTCTAAGGTAAAAGTAAAGGATCCCTGGATGGTTAAGTCCAGTCAAGTCCGACTATGGGGGGCTTTCAGGCTGAGGGAGCCAATGTTTTTCCACAGACAGCTTGTCCGGGTCATGTGGCCAGCATGACTAAACCGCTTCTGGTGCAATGGGACAGTGTGGTGGAAGCCAGAGTGCACAGAAACGCCATTAACTTCCTGCCATAGCGGCCCCTATTTATCTACTTGCGCTGGTATGCTTTCAAACTGCTAGGTTGGCAGGAGTTGGGACAGAGCAATGGGAGGTCACCCCATTGTGTGGATTCAAACTGCTGACCTTGCAATCAACCTTGTGAAACTCTACACAAATCTGGAGTGGAGTCCCTAAGATAGTTGGATGGCATCTTGTATGCTTGCTTCCTTCTGGCAACTCTTACAGCTAAGTCAAACATACTGCTCTGCTTCCCTTTGGACCACATCAGCGAGACCAAGAGGGAGTCTTGTTGTCTGGGCAACCCAGGATCTCCATACACACTGCCCAGACTTGCACCCCTGAATTTCTGGAATTTGTCAGATTTCATCCTTCTCAGAAGCAGAACCATGCCTGCAATTTGCATCCCATTCTGGCAAAAAGCAGAACAGCTCGAGTTGTATCCTACAAACCTTTAACAGACCTAAATTAGTCATGTACCTTAATTTCAATGCATTCGGACAGCACTTTATTCCATTTTCCTGATGTTTATGTTAATTTTCATGTTTTATTTCATCTTTCACATGACGTAAAAGCCACAACTGCTCAACTCTTTAGAGACATGAAAAGATCCACTTGGGAGAGAAACCTCACAAATGCTGAGGTTGCGGTGAAAGCTTCAGTTGAAAAGGAACCCTTATTTGGCACCAGAGAAGACATGAAAACTCAGAATATCAGAAGTGTACTGGCTCTCAAACAACAGAAGATGGTACCCTGACCTGGGCTGACCCTATCCTCTGACTCAGATCCAGCCCCTAACCAATTTGGGAAGTAGAGCTAATGGGCTAATGTTTAATTAGGTGTTTGTTTTTAATTTGGGTTATCCCTAGGGAATTTTTTTCAACCAGAGCTCACAGGAGCTCAGCTCTGGCTCCTCTTAGGTGGGCTCCATTGCCATTCTAAGAGAACAAGGGAGAAGTTCGCAGTGAGTTCCGACCTCTTTTCCTAGACTGGTCATTCCATCTTTCTGTCAGGAAATATCATATATATATTAATAGCACCTAGGTGTGCATAAAGCCAGAAATATGACATTGCTCCACTGCTGTCTGAAATATTTATAAAGAAAGTATTGTTTCAGAGCAGAAGTCCAATAATAAAGGCTTACTTGAAAAATACTTTTTGCTGATATTTAGAAATGTGCAACATTTTCCCGGATCTATGCACAGAATATATCTTTGGAATACCTGCCTTCCCCAGGGAGATGCATATAGCTGTTTACATTCCAGTCTGAATTTGGATAATTTTATGGCACTCTGTTTTATCATATATGTATCTGCTGCTCTTATTTTAATGTTGATACTTTAATGTTAACACTCTTTGCTATTTTATTGTTTTATGCCACCTTGTCAGGCTGGGGATCCTTAAAGGCGGGACAGAAATCTATAAAATAATATCATAATAATCATTTTGTTCCAATAGATGTATCCTTTCTAATTAATTGCTTTGGGGTCTTCATAGGCTACTGCTTTTCCTCCCCACGCCCTTCTGTGTCCTTTTAAATCGCTTTTCTTTTGGACATTTTTGCTGCACTGCTGATATCTGTCATCCTGCTAGCATCTACTCACTCCGGGTACAATAGAAACAGTTTGAAATCTCCCAGTTTTCAGCAGGTGCTTAACTGCCCCATTGAAATCAAAAGTAAATATGCCTTGTAGACAGTCGATGTAACAGTAAGTACCTTGCAGTAAGTCAAAGTATCACTTTGAGAGGCTTGGGCAAAGGACCTGAAACCTGAAGAGCCATAACAAAATCTCCAACCTTTCCTCAAGAGGCAACATGAAGACAGTGTTTTAGCTGGGAAAGGAAGCATAAAAATGTTTCTGACAAATGAGGTTTAGATGGTCAAGAGACAGCTAGTAGGGAGTGAATTATTACACCCCCGCCCGGAACAAAGAGTGCATTGGGAAAAGATGCATTGGGAAAACTAGGGCTACAACTTTGTTGAGAAACACAACGTTGGAGATTTGTAGGAATGTTAGAAGTCTGTATGGGATCTAATGTAGCCTCATGACCTACCACTTCCTTATCTAACTGAAGCATCTGCAGAAAGCGTCAGATCCAGCATTTTTAGTTAAGGCTAGGACAGTCCCCTGCCTAGAACCTTGGAAACTGCTGCCAGTCAGTTTCGATCAGATGTGTCGAATTGCCCCCAACATTGGGGGGGGGGATGCATCACGCATACATAATGTCACACACATGCCGACCCCCAGAACTGGCCAGGCTGCCTTCAGGCTGACCCTTCAGCCCAAAGAAGACTCAGCACATGGAAAGAGTTTATATTTATTGCTGCAACATAAATTTAGAGGCCTCAGTGGATAGTTCCAAAAACCTGGAACCCTGAATACAAAATTCAAGACACTTTTATTACATTTATTATTTATTACATTTACATGCGTGGTCACCTTTTCAGCAATATGATTGGATAACAGCATGCATGGACAGCTTGTGAACCCCCAAAACTGATTTCCTTGGTCAAAACAGCCTGCCCCTAATTACTACGGCAACAGGTATCTTTAAGCAAAGTTCACACAAAATGTTGCCTTTCTGCTATCTGTTACATGAAGCCTCATCTGGATCAGGAGAATTTGTTGCTCTCCTGGCTTTGATGCCAGCCCCCAGTCTTCTGCGGAAGGCCAGCAGACTCTCGGCATCCTTTACTAACCTGATAAGGTGAAGGGAGAGGCCCATGGTGGGTGCTATGCTAGCAAATGGCAGAAATGCAGCTTCTGTTCATAGGTAGGAGAAGAGAAGAATCGTTTAAATCAGAAAGCAACTTCAAACTAACGAGCTGTCAGGAGCTTCAAGGCCAAGGCAGCACTGAATTCCTTGCAAAATAAGCAGGCAGGAGAGAGAGGACTCTATTTCCAATACATTTCCAATACAGGACAATGGCACAGATACATTTTCGTTGTGACTGTGATAGCGTGCTTATGCAGACTCCGCACTAAGCAGGCTGAGGTCAGTTGTGTATCAGAAATGTGTTCTGTGACAGAAGGTGTGAGCATACGTGTGTTTGCTATGGGTTCTGACATACTCCCTGGGCCACAACACTCACCTGGGTCATGACAACCACGCATCAATATTAGACCTTTCTGCTGTTGTTTGTCACTAGAGGTGCATGGGCTAGAGCTTGTATATATGTCTAACATGCTTCAGTATGTATACTGTGTTTAATTTTCTCTGATTCAGGCCCTAGAGATGATCATTCTGGAGCCCTTACACAATGCAGTTCATGGGAAGAAAGAGCCTCTAGTCCTTAATGTTTTGAAGCTGCAAGACATTTTAATCAATAGGCTCAGTTTGCACAAAAGGACTTGGAATCCAAATATTCTTAATTATATGAAATTAAAAAATGATAACTGCAGCAATAAAGGCAGAAGACTTATTTGTGAATAAGTGCCTTTTCTTTTTCCCTTATCAGTACAGAGAAACAAAAGAACAACTGAAGATGAAATTGTTGCCAAATGAACTATTATACTTCTTAATATGTTTTTCATTGCTTAAATAGATATGTATTGTCTTATAATAGGCTGGGACAAAACAAATACTCTGAAAATGAGATGTTGCAGCAATTGCCAACATTCTTCTTCTACTCTTTTAAAGGTAACTTTCATATGCCTTTGTTATAGACAGTAATTTTAAAGGCATGCTGCTAAACACTCATAATTATGCTTGGTTTTATATGAATTTAGACTAATATAAACACCTACATTTGAAAAGGTTTCTCTTTCCACAGAGATATTATTGTGCACCTACTGTTCATCTTCCAAAACAATTAACGAAGATGAAAGGGGAGATATTGCTTAAAAACAAATAGACTTTGAAGTGTCTTTTCATCTAGTCAAGGAACACCATGGATCCTGTGGTCTTTTGTCCTCTTGCTGTAGTTTCCAGCTTCCTGTGAATCTTTACAAAACATCATTCTGATCTGAATAAGGCCTGCAGGTATGTATTCCCGCCCCCGCAAAAAAGCCTGGCAAATAGCTGAAAATCTATCTTCTCCCTGGTTCTTCCTGTGCAGTTCTTGACAGATATGAAGGAAACAAATTGGTGTTTTTTAAAAAAAGCGGCTTCCTGTAGCTGATTCCCCCAACACATACTTGCACACAATGTCTTATATCACTCTGCCTTTTTCATACTCTCCAATCTTACCTGCTGTTTCCCCACTGTGTGTGCCTGTTGTAAAAGTGTACTGAATCAATACTTAAAACAGGAGCACATCCTCCGGCTGAACGTATTTGGCTGACATACGACCAGTTTTCTGTTTGCTTGCTTTTAGCTATGGCATCAGAGCTAACAACATCACTACTGTGTCCTGCATTTGCAAAGGACACAGCTTGGGGTTTGTGAGGCTTGTATATATAAAAGTTCTCTGGGTAAGAAGACAATGGGATGAAAATGTTTCTAAAATGTTTGTATCATACAGAACCAGCTTGTTTGTGAACTTTCTGCACACAACTCCACTCCTAAATGCCACTGCTGTCTCAAGTAAGAGTAGGCTAAGGTTCCTAATGAAATGGTTTGAGAAAGGCACCATTTTCTGTGGTGTAAATACACATATTTCCCATTGTTGTTGGCATCTTGTCTGTTTTGGGAGAGAATGTAGGAGTGCACATTTGAAGGGAAAATCAAACAGTTGGAAGGTTGCAGTGCCTGCTGTGGCTGTAGAGACCAAAACTGAAGATACATGTTTTGTTGCAACTGGGGCGATGGAGGATGGCAAGGAAATGGGGTCAGTGCACAGGAACCAGAGCAGCAGGGCCTATCACCAGAGCCAGAAGGGCCCCTGTCTCCACAAACATGGTGGGCTCCAAGGTATAGGGAGCAGCAGGAGTGGTGCTGTAGGAGGCTGAGGCAGGCAAGGGCTCACAGCCCAGCTCCCTAGCTGGCCTGGTGGGGCTTGCTAGCTCTGGGAGGGTGGGTGTGATTTCTCACCTGGAGTAGGCTCAGGACAGGTGAGGGTCCCATGCCTCATCAAGCTCAGATGCTGCAATCAGCATGCAATATATAAAAGAGAAGCAGGGCTGGGGTGCTGCTGTGTTTGTTCAACTTCTGCCATTGTTGGGCCACAGCTTGGATGTTCCAGGGAGCTCTTCTGGACTGTGCTAATGTGTGTCAGGCTTCAGGCCTGAGGGAATCAGATCCCTCCCCTGGTGGCAGCAAAGAAGCAGATACAAAAAGGAAGAGTTCTTACCAATTAGTTTTTTCAATAATCAGAGCGAGAGAAAAAGGAATGTGGTCTCTCTATAGAAATAGCCTTGCTCCTAGTAAAGTCCCACCTCCCCTTCATCTCCCCTATTCCATGTCAGTCCTGCATTGGCTAATCTGAGCCTTCTGCTGCTGAGCTCTCTGTTCTACTATCCTCAATGCCTGTCTGGTCCTGGGTGAAGGGGGGTCAGGAATGCTTTCCAAGGACACTGAGTCTGTCTTCTGTCTCTTCCCTGGTGCTTCTTCTTCCTGCTGTTCCTCTTCCAATACTTCCCAGCTTCTGCACTCTGCAGCCTCTGAACTATGCCCTTCTGCAAACCACTGATCTAAATCTATACTGTCCTCCTGTTGTTGTCAGGAAGATTCATGGGAAGGGAGGGCAGTCCCCACCATTCCTCCTTAGTCCAGCCCCTAACAGTGTGGACCTGACGTCCGGATGCCCTGACCCCTGAATCAGGCAGAGGTGGGAACCTCTTCTGACTGGACTTTGGACCAGTTGGCCTGCCAGACTAAGCACGAGCATCTGCTATGGAATCGTGTACACCTTGCCGCCAGGTACCCTGTGATTCAGGACATCGCCCACGACTCACTTCCATAAAGCAGTGTGCTCAGTTTGCAAGCCTGGTAGACTTTCATATTGGTATTGGACATTAGCACTGCATTGTGCCATATCCTTTTTAGAGAGGCAAGCCATTGCCCTAGCTGCCTTGCCAATGCACTTGTCCAGCTCAGCATCAATGGAGACACTGCTGCATATGGTGGAACCTAGGTAGACAAATTTGGGCTTGGGTTAGGTCTGGTTGTTTATGAACAGTTCTGTGTGGCACCTTGTAACTACTCTCCTCTGGCCCTGCCTGTTAGGCGCTGCCTAGTTGCCCTACTAGATCCAGAATCCACCAACCACCGCTGAGAAATATTTGAGGGGTTAATGGAATCAACTTGTAACCCAGTGTACAATGGCATAACAAATCGTAGCACTCGAGATGCTGACAGTATCCAACAAAGCATATTTATGTATCTCCATCACAATCTGTTCAGATAAAAATAGAGGTTCTGATTTGTAGTCATAGCAAGAAGCAGATCAGTGTATACTAAAATACAGTAGATTAAGAATTCCAAGAAATGCGGTTGGTACTGGCTCAGCAGTCAGGTGCATGAGTGAGAATAGAAAAAGATATTGCACCATGGCCACACATATGAATTTTTTTTAAAAAAATTGAATGTTAGAAACGAAGCAACTTATATTGACACTTCATGCGGAATATTGGGTTGCATCTTCAGTCATTACTTATGTTTGCTTGATGGGTTTTTATTATTAAAATGCACAGATGATAACATCATGGCTCTTCACATGATGCACAAAGAGAAAGTTGGACAAACTATAAAATATAGAAAAAGAAAGGTAGCTGTTTTAAAAGAAAACTGCAAAATTAATTCTGAAATATTTATTTGAGAAAAATAGTACAATACTAGCCTTCTTCACAGATCTGTAAAATAAATGTGAATGTCACTACACCCTTTACTGTTTTAATTATGGACTGTATATAGTACTTACAATGGTGTACACTTACATTTCCAATTTAAGTGTTGTTAGTTTTGCATTATGGCTAAGGTAGTTCACCAATTAAAGCAGTTCAGTAGACTAATCACCTGTCTTTCACCTTGTGCATGAATTACATTTAAAAAAAAACCAGTGAACCATTAATGCAGATAAATAGTAGCTACAAATGGTTTTCACCCCTTCTGCAGTTGACCTTTCCTGAAAACCCTGTGTCCAGCAAAAACAAAAACCCTACTTTAAGAATATGTGAGGAAACAACAAGCAATGGAAAACGCTTGGTACAAAGACAGCACACAGGCTTCTCCTTAACCAAACATTATGCTCTAGAGCTTGCTCGGGTGCCATCGCTTCCTGCCAGGGAACACGAGATTTGTAGTTTTCTCTGCTTCCTTAATAGAACTGGGACAGCTAGAGAAAACTATAAGTGCATATTTCCCAGCAGAAAATGATGACTTGGGTCACAGGGGTCAGCAAACTTCTTCGGCAGGGGGCCTGTCCACTGTCCCTCAGACCTTGTGGGGGGCTGGACTATATTTTTTGGGGGGAAATGAACAAATTCCTATGCCCCCAAAATAACCCAGAGATGCATTTTAAATAAAAGGACACATTCTACTCATGTAAAAATACGTTGATTCCCTGACCGTCCCCGGGCCGGATTTAGAAGGCGATTGGGCTGGATCCGGCCCCAGGGCCTTAGTTTGCCTACTCATGACTTGGGAGCATGGCACTGGTATTTCTCTCTGCTCAATTCAATTTGTGAGGCAGATGGAACTACACATCGTTCTTTTTTTCAGCACACTTAAGAACATCGTTTCTAACTTGGTTAGAAAGACATCTCAGCAGAGTCTACTTCATCATCAGTTGCCACCTTTGCCCTTCTTAAATATTAGAGGTTGCTTTGTTTTACTTTCTTGCTTGAGGAGGCTGTGGGAGAAACTGGTAGGAGATGTGCCTGCATCCTAAGAATATAATACAAGCTTCCTGGATTGGTCCAATGGCATCCTGTTCTCACAGTGGTCAAACAGATCCCTGTGGGAAGCCTGCAAGGTGGATATGAGCACAACAGCCCTCTGCCTACCTGTCTTTCCCATCAATTAGAAGTCAGAGGCATACAGAGGTTTTTACAAGACCTTGCATGTAAGGGGCCCCTCCAACCGGCTCATATGAGACCAGCACAAATAGCCAGACCTGGTGAGCACTTAATGTTCCTAATCCCATAGTTATAGCTATAATTTGTGGGTTGCCATCTGATTTTATTCTGATTTTAATATGATTATAAGCTGTATTTCAACCGATTGTTGGATCTTATGTTTTAATGTATTATATATTTGATGTTAGCCACCCTGAGCCTGGTCTTGTCCGGAGAGGGTGGGATATAAATAAAAATTATTATTATTATTATTATTATTATTATTATTATTATTATTATTATTGCCATCTCTGACAGCGGAAATAGAACATGACCATAATGGCTAGTAGCCATTGTCAGCTGCTTAGCTTTTATTCTAGTTTTCCTCAGGAGTATTACAAAATGAACTCTTAAGGGAGGGAAGACTAGCTTAAAAAAACCCCAACCAAATGGCTTTGAAGCAAACCAAGGGGTATTCGGTAGGGGTGTGCATCAGCTCTGTGTATCTCCCAGGTTTCAAGGTGGATAGGGGTGCTTTGGGGGCAGTTTTTGGCATGCCTGAGTTGGATTGCACCATTAACAAAGAATCTCAAGTAGGATCAAGGTTGCTCCTTAGTCTTCTATAGAAAAGTGAAACCAAACTGACAAAGGGAATATGCAGAGAGGGGTTGGAGAGGTGGATGAGCTTTTCAACTATTATTCTGAAATTTGGGAGTCTTCATCCCCTGCAAATTGCATCCAATTATGGTATAAACTATAACAGACTTTTTATTTTGTAGAAAAACAAGGCAAAGGTTTGAAGATGCCCTGTATAAATACCCCATGATGTATCTGCCTACAAACTGGCAAGCTTAATTGATGCATGCAAATATTATCGACTTCAGCAAAAGGGGGTGGGGGTGGGAATACAGCAATTTTAGACTCTATTATAGTGAATGGGGGGTTCATTCTTAACAGATATAATTTAGTCCCAAATAATGAGTCAAATTGGAAAGACGCAGACTGGCTCTGAAATGGGCTACTTCCCAAAGCTGGGTACAAATCATATCTTGCAACTAGCATACACTCATCAGTAGATATAGCTAGAATATCATCTGTTGATCTTTACAGTTTATACAAGAGGTAGATACGTAACTGTTGCTCTCCAGATTTTGTTGAACTTCAGCTCTCATCTTCCCTGGTCATTGCCCACGTTAGGTAAGGAAGGTAAGAGTTGGAGTCTAACACATTTGGAGGGCACCAGCTTAGAGAATACTGATATACCATATTTTTCGCTCTATAAGACACACTTTCCCCCTCCTAAGATGTAAGGGGAAATGTCTGTGCGTCTTATGGAGCGAATGCAGGCTCCATGGCTTCAGCGAAAGCAACGCTCTGGAGGCTTCCTGTTGCTTTTGCTGAAGCCAGGAAAGCAGGACGGATCAGTGTGCACCGACCCCTCTTGCTCTCCTGGCTTCGCTTCGCTGGAGAGGCACTGCACAGCTTTCCCTCTCTACACAGCGCCCCTTCAACGAAGCGGGAGGAGAAATGGAAGGGGCTCCATTTCTCCTGCCGCTTTGCTGAAGGGGCGCTGTGCAGAGAGGGAGAAAAAATTTTTTCCTTGTTCTCCTCCTCTAAAACTAGGTGCATCTTATGGCCGGGTGCGTCTTATAGAGCGAAAAATAAGGTAATAATAATAATAATAATAATAATAATAATAATAATAATAATTTATTTATAGCCCGCCCATCTGGCTGAGTTTCCCCAGCCACTCTGGGCGGCTCCCAATCAAGTGTTAAAAACAGTACAGCGTTACATATTAAAAACTTCCCTGAACAGGGCTGCCTTAAGGTAGAACCTGCTTTATTTTCTCTTTGTCTTCCAAGTATTCCCCACCCCCTGATGTCACCACTTATTTGAGCAGGCATTGTTTATGGTTGTTCAAGATTACATCTGCTGCTATCAAAAGGCTAGAAACCTTTTTATTGATCCAAGCCTGCAAACGACAAGCAAGGAGCATTAAAATCCATCACAAACGTCAGTGTCATATAGCGGGTCATTTAACAAATGAAAATTATTAGGCTTTGCTGTCATTATATTCTTTGCACAAGAGTGCTTTGAAGAATAACCACCTGATGTAGCTCCTTGAATCTGCTGTGCCCTTTTTATGAATTGCTTTTTAGTTATCTGACCTGATTATTGTTTTCAACATTTCGTGGTAAGGTGCTTTGAGTATCTCATGAACTGGAAAAGCAGGATATAAATATTTGAAATAAATGATAAATAAAAGCCCAATGTCTCTACAGCCAGCTAGCTTATTCTGCAGCCAATGACAAACAGTAAGAAATGCTACCAACTCCAGCTGTGCATGAAAGTATCAAGGAATCGATCTTGTTCTTCTTCACAAAGGTTAGGATCTGTGGAATGAAGATGTGGAACTAGCAGAGGCCAGATGCAGAGTTATGGATCAATTTGTGGCATACTGGCTGGCACGTCAGCCTGCCATTTGTGGCCTAGCTAAAGAAGAATTAAATTGCTGGTCTAAAAGGAAAGCAGGGCAGAGGTAATACTCTGCTAAACAAATCTGTCAAAGGTGATATTCTGCTAGATAGGAGAGAGTTAATAAAATTAAGATGACAATCAGGTTGTTAGTCACTAGATCCAGTGTTTGTGTGGGTGTGAGGAAAACCCTGAATTAATCAATGTGGCAAGAGAAACAATCTATTATCTTTGCAAACTTAGCAGAATGTGTACATGAAGGGATTGTAATTGGCTGCTAGTACCTGCATCCTAATGAGCGTGGGGCTGCAATCCTAAACACATTTGTTTGGGAGCAGCTTCCATTGAACACAACAGTGCACATGACTGCACTGTTCAAGTCTTCTCATGCAAATGGTCCACTCAGGTGGGCTGTGCAAAGTAAGAGAAAGTATTTGTGTGACGTAGTTCAGCTTGACTTCTGCAGTGAGAAAAAAGCAACTTGTGGCTTTATTTTCTAATCCCAAAAGACGTTCTATGATTGCATTCTAGTTTGTTTCATTTTCATTACATTGGTATTTCTTTAATTACTATTACTATTACTATTACTATTATAAAATAAAATAAACAGATTTTGTGCTTAAAATACACTTAAAACAGATCCTTATTATAATAGGTTTCAAGCATGTTCCAGCAAACAAAAATCTCTCAATGCTACTTTCTGCAGTTCATTTATTTCAAAGTATTTTTATCCTACGTTTTCCATTTCGGGGCGGGGGGGGGGTAATGCCCCAAAGTGACTGTCAGAATATAAATCAACCTCACAATAGTGCAATCAAGTTAACAGCATGATCCTGTATTACAGCTTGATCCTATGTATTTTAACTCAAAAGTAAGTCCTAATGGGTTCAATTGAGCTTATTGACTAGTAACTATGTCTAGAATTGCAAGGTGCTTTTCTTTTCTTTTCTTTTAAAAAATGAGCAAATAAATGAAACTTTTACGTAGCCAATAAAGGTGGCATAATACCCGATCAGGCCTGTGAGCTCCAGTTAACATATGGCTGGCAGCTGTATTTTGAATCAATTCAACTTACGAAGTACGTTCCTAAATACAACATACTGTAGCAATCTAATTATCCTGGTTATCTTTTGTTGATTCGCCACAGAGTCAAAACCATCAAAACAAATCCATCATAACTTTGTTCATGTGAGCTTGCCATTTGCACGAGCAGGTTTTAATGCTTATTGGAATGTATGAAACAATTCTGAACAGTTTCCCACTGGATACTCTCCCTGCAAAAAAAAGGGGGGGCATTATTTGAAATATCAGAGTTCTGGTTAAGGCAAGTAACAAGAGCAGTAAGATTGCCATACCTCAGCCTATCAGTGGCTTAGTGGTAGAAAGAATCTTCAGCACCCAGGAAGTGGGGCTTCCTCTGGCACTGGTCTCCCAGATCCTAATTCAACTACAGCTTCTGATCATGCCTGATTGCTGGCCATGCTGGCTAGGGATGATGAAAGCAGTAGTTCAACAGCATCAGGAGGAAATCATGTTGCTTAACCCTGATCGAAAGCATCCTCAAGATACCTGTTCACATTGCTCTATTGAAAACTTTGAAGGAAGAAAGTTCAGCCGTCTCCTTCCACTATTACAATAGTGCTATAGTTATGCAATTTTCCTAAACTGACCTTCACATATTTAAAACCCACTGTTATTTGCCTGTCCCCAGGAGATATTTTGAACAATGGTTCTCTTCTCTCTTTTCAACACCCTTTAAATATTTATAAGGAGCAGTACATTCTCTCTTGATGTTTTCCTCTCCAAATCTTTCCATGCAGAATTTACATATATGAGATGCTTTCTGGATCTTTTATTATTCTTATGGCTCTCCTCCAAATACTTCCAGAAACTTATTGCTCCTATATAGTAATCCTGTAAATACTTCCCAGAACATCTTGAAACCCGGCTCTGAAATGCTGTTCACTGTGCTTCAGATGAAGTTTTTCCAGTTCTGAGCCTGGTGATACTATTAAGCCTCATTTACATGCATTTGCCAGCATCCCCTCATTCCTCCCTGCTTACTGTATCAGGGGCTTATCAGTACTACTGTGGTACATAACCACACAATCCGTCTTAATCATGACAGCTTCAACATTAGGAACCCTCTCCACTAGGAACGCCATTTGCACTCTCATTTATTCCAGAGAAGCTGACACCATTCCTCCCAGAGCACTGTATACTCTGATGTTTTCTCTGCTTTCTTCCTACTTCTAAAAGTGCTTCTTTGCAGTTTCTTTGTGAAGCTTTCAGGTGTGGACTGATTAGAACTGTTGACTTACCTGGTTTGCAGGTGCACTTGTGTGCACACACATATGCACAGTTATTATTTTTGTCACCTCTGATGGGGAAGAATAAAAATTAAACAAAATGGAAGCCTACTTTGCAAAAGCATGTCCTCACTGCACAAAACAACCAAGAGACTATCCAGTTAACAGCAACAAATAAGTAATGGTGAGGACTGGGCAATGTGCAATCAATATGCAACAAGATGGTGCCATAGCATACAAAACCTTTTGTTGCTCTTTTTTATCTGTATGGACAGCGGGAGTGGCATGGAAACAACCACAGGGCAATGGCAACCATGCCACTCCACATAGGATATAACCCAGACCTGAAAATTTGGGATATTTCAGATAACACAGGTTAAGAAAGCATTGATCACAACATCACATGCTTAAGTTAAATGTATCGCTGTATTTATAATGGAACACTATTATTTTCAAAAAGGGCTTGCTCGCTTTTAACAAGCTGTAGCATAGCAGCTGCATGTAAAACCTAGTACCTTCCATTAAAAATGATCAGGATGCAGGGCTAGGAATGATCTGTGCCAGAAAGAAGTTGCCAGTCTGATGTGAACTAAATAGCTCTGTGCTTTACTTAGCAGAAAATCTGCTAAGGAGGTGCTTATTCCTGGGCTGTTATTGCGTGTTCAGACCCAGAGACCTCCCCCCTAAATAAAGACACACTTGACTCAAATTTTAGTTTTGGTTTTTGACAGAATTTAGGCAACAACTTTACAGAAGGTGAGTGGTTGCATAGGCTCTGGTTCGACTAGCTCCCTACACTCTTGCAGGCAGCGCTGACCCAGGGCACCAGCATAGATCAGCCAAGGGTGAACACCTGGGTAGGCAAACAGCCAGAAACAGACTACGTTCACCACCCAGATGCCCCCCTGGACTCAGGCACGGGCACAACCCCCTCTCAGGGGTTGACCTAATCAAGTTGAGTCCCTGGATTCCTTTAATGGAATACCCTTCACATAGGGATGGCGAGACCATTCTCCCATCCCTGTCACATGAACCAGAGCCTATCTGCAACCTTACAAGTTGTGACGATTTGCTACACGGCAGGTGAAAACCCAAATGGCAACAGCCAATCAGCCAAGTGGGGAAAATTCCTGCCGTGCCCCTGCCCCAACGACAGACGACATACGACGGCATAGCAAGGTCAATCGCAAAATTGCCCTAAAAGTAGGGAGAGATGGGCGGGTGTTCCGAATGCACGAGCCAAAAGAGGAAGCTCTGGGTCCCATGCATATAAAGGTCCCTCGATCCATTTGCACTGTGCCCCATTAGCCAGATTGAACCCAGCATCGAGGGACCTACCAATTGGGTGTTGTGGCTGTCCAATCTTACCCACCCACAACACAGGAGGTCAGTCTCCAGGTCTCACTGCAGCACGTGCCCTCTTTTAGGGAAGAGACGATTTGCCACTGTTGTTCTTCACCTCCCAGTTTCCCTTATTGTATGTCTAATTTAAGTTAGCAGACTTTGATACAAAAACAATCTTCTACTTCTCTGAATATTAGGTTTAGGTAGAAATATTGTGAGGAGTTTTGCAGTGTTAATTGGCTTTGTTTGCTGTGGATAAGAGAACAGGAGAGACTTATGGTGTCTTTGAAAATATTTTATTTGTGCCCCTTGTGCAGGTGAGCAAGCAGTCCAGGACCACTGAGCATACTAACTGAAGGAATACATTTAACAAGGCCACAACTTTTTATTGATCACAGCCCTATCGGATGTTGGTTTGTCATAAGATCTCTGCCTTCCACCCAGAATCACTTTAGGCAAAACCATAATGATACACCCATTCACAGTAATCAGACAGCAAATTCACAACAATATAAATCAAAACAAATAGCCTGTTTTTTCCTTGCTTGATTCCCAAGTAACAACCCCTAGAGATAAACCTGTTTTGATTTTCATCATTCCTTTTTTACTTTATTTGCCACATGTTACTTTATTTTCTTCTGTTACAAAGGAAAGCTTTGCATGGAATGGAATTTGCTCTCTGTGTGATAAATACTAATGCAGTAATCCCAAACAAAGAAACTGGGAAGTGGGGGGAAATTAAGCAGATATATTTCATGAGATACAAGTCTTAAAAAAATATATTAGTCACACTATTTTGGTATTCTAAGCAGATATTAGTCATATGGCATAAAGTTTTTTTAGAAGAAAAACTAGACATTAATAATCTGTAATAAATTTTTTGTGGCATGCTTAATAAGTTCATCAAGGCTTCCTATAAATCAATTTGTCATTTACTTTTCATATTTGTTGCATTTATTTCCTCCTGCTGAAAATGTTCAGCCTTAGTGAAACCCATTGAAACAGCAGCTATGGACATTTTAATGACACAAGTGTATTGAAAAGAGCAACGCTTTATGAAAGATGTATAATGTAGAGTAGGGAAAGCCAACATGGTGCTCTCTGGGTTTTGTGGGCTACAACTCCCATTGCACCAGCAAGCATAACCAATAGTCCAGATGTTTGTAGCATTACAACAAGTGTCAGGAACCTTTGGTCCTCCATATGTTGCTGAACTACAACTCCCATCATCCTTGGCCATTGCCCTTGCTAGCTGGAGCTGATGGGAGTTGTAGTTCAACAACATATGGAGGGCCAAAGGTTCCCTGCACCTGAATTGCAAGTTCTGTCTTCCCTGATCATTGGTTGTGCTGCCTGGAAAATATGGGAGATGGAGCCCAATAGCATCTTGAAGGTATCACATTGGTCTCCCCATCTTAGTGGACTTGTACATGGGGTTTATGATTTGAATACTTGCATGTTCATTGTACTCTGTGAGATACAAGTGTTGATGTAATGGTTACCTCACCTCAACAATACTGGAGAGCCAGTGTGGTGTAGTGGTTAAGAGCGGTGGACTCGTAATCTGGGGAACCGGGTTCGCATCTCCGCTCCTCCACATGCAGCTGCTGGGTGACCTTGGGCTAGTCACACTTCTCTGAAGTTTCTCAGCCCCACTCACCTCACAGAGTGTTTGTTGTGGGGGAGGAAGGAAAAGGAGAATGTTAATTTGGTCATGTGGCAGGATTTAGATTAAATAAGTCAAAAACTAAAGTATTAGAGAAGAATTTAACACCAATAGAAAAGGACAGGTTTCAGAATGAAATAGGTTTAACTGTGGTTAAGAAAGTGAAATACCTAGGGATTGATATGACTGCGAAAAATTTGAACTTATTTAAAGATAATTACGAGAAATGTTGGTCAGAAGTCAAAAAAGATTTAGAAATTTGGTCTAATTTGAAGCTTTCCTTGTTGGGTCGAATCGCAGCTATAAAGATGAATGTTTTGCCAAAAATGCTATTTTTGTTCCAATCTTTGCAAATTTTGGACAAGATGGATTGTTTCAAGAAGTGGCAGAGAGATATTTCTAGATTTGTCTGGCAGGGCAAGAAACCCAGAATAAAGTTTAAAATTTTAACTGATGTAAAAGAAAGAGGTGGATTTGCCCTGCCAGACCTTAAATTGTACTATGAATCAGCAGCATTTTGCTGGTTAAAAGACTGGCTGCTTCTTGAGAACACGGACATTTTGGATTTAGAAGGTTTCAATAATGTTTTTGGGTGGCATGCATATTTGTGGTACGACAAGTTTAAAGCACATAAGGCATTTAAAAACCATATTGTCAGGAAAGCTTTGTTTAATGTCTGGACAAGATATAAAGATTTGCTGGAAAGTAAAACCCCAAGGTGGTTGTCACCTATGGAAGCTAAGTCTCAGAAAAAGCTCAATATGGAGGCCAAATGGCCAAAATATTGGGAAATTTTGGAACAAGAAGGTGACAGACTGAAACTGCAGAGTTTTGAGAAATTAAAAGACAAAGTGTGAGATTGGCTTCATTATTATCAAATAAGAGAGGCCTACAATCTGGACAAAAAAATTGGCTTCCAGGTGGAGAAATCAAAATTGGAAACAGAACTGTTAGAACCAAAAACTAAGAGTTTGTCAAAGATGTATAACTTGCTGTTGAAATGGAATACACAGGATGAAACGGTTAAATCAGCAATGATTAAATGGGCGCAGGACATAGGTCATAACATTATGTTTGCTGACTGGGAGCAGTTGTGGACCACCGGTATGAAGTTTACGGCATGCATTGCCTTAAAGGAGAATATTATGAAAATGATTTACAGGTGGTACATGACCCCAGTCAAGCTTGCAAAAATTTATCACCTGCCTGACAACAAGTGCTGGAAATGTAAAGAAGCTGAGGGAACATTCTTTCACCTTTGGTGGACATGTCCAAGGGTTAAGGCTTACTGGGAAATGATATATAATGAACTGAAGAAGGTATTTAAATTTACCTTTCCCAAGAAACCAGAGGCCTTCCTTTTGGGCATAGTTGGCCAACGGGTGCCAAAGAAAGACAGAACATTTTTTATGTATGCAACAACAGCAGCAAGAATACTTCTCGCCAAGTATTGGAAGACACAAGATTTACCCACCGTGGAAGAATGGCAGATGCAAGTGATCGACTACATGGAGATGGCTGAAATGACTGGCAGAATCCGGGACCAGGGAGAAGAACTGATGGAACAGGACTGGAAAAAGTTTAAGGACTATTTACAAAAATATTGCAAAATGTTTGAGTGTTAACATGATGTGGGAAGCGAAGGTAACAGGGCATGTGGGATTTGGTTAAATGTGAATGAAAAGAAGAATTTCAAAAAGGAGAAGGGGGTTATGAACAGAATAAAATTATGTCTGAGTATATAAGATGAGGAATGGGCTAAGACAACGAAAACTGGGGACATAATAATTAGAAAAATATAATTGCAAGCATGGTTGAAATAAGGGTTTGAACTTGCTGAATTAGAATGGAATAAAGAGGAATACAAAAGAGGGAGATGTGAGGAGGTCAGGACAGAGGGATATGGAATTTTGTAACTTTTTAAAGTGGATTTTTCTTTTTTTTCTTGTTCTTTTTTGTTATATATTTTTGTTTTCTGTTTTTTCTGTTGGGCTTTAATTAATGGAATGACCTATGTGAAATGATGAAATTTTTGTTTTGTAAAACTTCAATAAACATTTATTTTAAAAAAAAAGAAAAGGAGAATGTTAGCCACTTTGAGACTCCTTCGGGTAGTGATAAAGCGGGATATCAAATCCAAACTCCTCCTCCTCCTCCTCCTCTTCTTCTTCTTCTTCTTCTTCTTCAACAAGGCTATCATAGAGTTGCAAAAAGCAATCAAAATAATCAAGGAAATGTAGCTCTGTTTGGGACTTTTTGCTCTAGAGAAAAGACAGGTAAGAGACGACATGATAGAAATTAGCTCATATGGTAGAGCATGAGACTCTTAATCATGGGCTTGAGCCCCACATTGGGTGAAAGATTCCTGCATTGCAGGGAGTTGGAAGAGATGATCCCCATGGTCCCTTCCAGCTCTATAATTCTATGATCTATGAAATTTATAAAATTATACAGGGCATGGAGAAAGTGGATGGAGAAATGTTTCCCCCCCTCTCTCATCACAATAGAACTCATGGGCATCCAATGAAGCTGAAGATCCAGGACAGATAAAAGAAAGCATTAAACGCATAGTTGAACTATGGAACTGGTTGCATGTTCAGAACTAGAGATCTCCCCCCTAAATAAATTCACACATGACTCAAATTTTACTTTTGGTTTTTGGCAGAATTTAGGCCACAACTTTATTGATTACAGTAGGTGAGTGGTTGCATAGGCTCTGGCTCGACTAGCTCCCTGCAATCTTGCAGGCAGCGCTGACCCAGGGCACCAGCATAGGTCAGCCAAGGGTGAACACCTGGGAAGGTGAAAAGCTGGGAACAGACTCTGTTCACCACCCAGATGCCCCCCTGGACTCAGGCACGGGCACAACCCCCTCTCAGGGGTTGACCAAACCATTGAGTCCCTGGATTCCTTTAACGGTATACCCTTCACATAGGGATGGCGAGAGCATTCTCCCATCCCTATCACCTGAACCAGAGCCTATCCGCAACCTTACAAGTTGTGACAATTTGCTACGTGGCAGGCGAAATCCAAATGGCAACAGCCAATCAGCCAAGTGGGGAAAATTCCTGCTGTGCCCCTGTCCCAATGACAGATGACACATGAAGGCATAGCAAGGTCAATCGCACAAATCCCTAAATATAGGGAGAGGTGGACGGGTGTTCCAAATGCACATGCCGAAAGAGGAAGCTCTGGGTCACATGCATGGGTATAAATAGGTCCCTCGATCCGTTTGGACTGTGCCCCATTGGTCAGATTGAACCCCACATCGAGGGACCTACCAATCGGGTGTTGCGGCAAACCAATCCAACCCACCCACAACACAGGAGTTTGGTCTCCAGGTCTCACCACAACACGTGCCGTCTTTTAGGGAGGACACGATATCCCACAGGAGGCAGTGATAGCCACCAATTTGGATGGCTTTAAAAGTGGATTAGAGAAATTCATGGAGCAGAAAGCTAGCAATGGCTACTAGCCATGAAGGCTATGCTCTGTCTCCATGGTCAGAGGCAGTAATGCTTCTGAATTCCAGTTGCTGGAAACCACAAGAGAGGAGAAAGCTCTGCTGTTTGGGTCCTGCTTGTGGGGCATCTGATTGGCAACTGTGAGAACAGGATGCTGGACTAGATGGGCCATTGATCTGATCCAGCACACACTTCTTATATTCTTACTGGGTGATTTCTTCTTCATTTTCTTTTTTGTGCAGACACAATAGAGGTTTCCCACATATTGGCACATCTGATGTAACCTCACAGCACTGAAACTGCTTTGCCATTTTCAACAAATAAATGGCACAGTACCCCTTTGCCTCATGCTAAACATTTTTTTTTTCTTACTGGAGGAGCGGTTGAAAGATCAGACTGAAAGTATATCAGAACAAATCCCCCGCCCCTCAAAAAAGTGAGCTTGATGTTATTTCCTAGGAAGCTTAGTATTTTCTCATGTGAGGGGAAATGTCGTATTGAGCCAGTTTTCAAACCATGTTTTTATGTCAACTGAATCTCCAAGGAAATAACTTCCAGAATCAGCGGAAAGTGCAAAAGCATTTTCTCTTCGGCAGAGCTGGATACAAACCATTATTCTATTTCTTTGTAGGTGAAGAGGTTGCAACTGTGAGCCCAAACAGACACTCCTCAGTCTACTAGGGGAGAAAATCATGAATAGTTTCAATAAAGTGAACTTTCCCCCTGCCCACAGATAAATTGAAGTCAACTATGGAAGCAAACGGCTTGTCAGGTACAGAATTGGAAATCTGTGGATTACAGCCGATTCTTCTGGTCTGGTGCATTTATTAAGTGCAACTCAGAGCACATGTTATGGGGGGGAAGGGAATGTGAGCACTAAAGGCTATTTTTAGAGATGGTTTCCTGTTGCTGCTGCTGCAATATGTGGTATCATGAAGTCTTAATCATTATCCCTTGCAGCCTCCCAGTGTGAAGCTGAATAGCAATAATGGAAAGTTGACAATGGGGATGCACAGAGAATCAGGTTTCTGAGATTAAAACAAGTGCTGTATGTAACTTTGAACATACACCTTGGGAAGGATTTACTGAAACAGCATTAATAATATTTGAGGGTTGCAAAGCCCAAATATTGTTCTATGTATGTATTAATTTCCTGTGGGTTAAGGCTAATGCTACATTTCCGCTGGCACAAGGGAGTTTCATACAGGCAACAGAACTTCTGCTTCCTCTCCCATTCCTTTCAGCCTATTGCACACAGTCAAAATAAGTTCTGGAGGCTTGGTGCACCCTCTGGACCAGATATGGGGGCACACAGAAGAAGGAGAGGAGACAGAAGCCCCATTGCACCAGAGGGACCCTGCTGGCGTAACATGGGATTCAAAACAATATTTCTATGCCACCCTTACAGCCAATTTCTGCCCCTCCCATGGAATGGGGCCTTACATTGGTGCCACTGAAATTTGCAAGACTAAAGTCTTCATCTGATTCAGGGAACCTCCATTAGTACAGAAGGGTGTAGAGCTAGTCCACTCATCTCTACACCAACATATGTTTATGTAATTCTTGATGTGATCACCTGAAGATGCCTTGTGCACCCTACTCTAACCAAGGGACATAAATTGGAGAGAAGGTTGCATGACTCCTAAATAATATCTGGGTTTCTTCTCACACTTTGAGAACAGTCTGCCCAGGAAAAATCAGGGAGTGGGGGGAATCTCTTGTCTTGATTTGGGCCAGTGACACCAACAAATCCAGATGAATAGGGGTGCATTTCCTCAAATATTGGTTTCAGCTTTGGTTAATTGTGTTAATGCCTAGTCCATCATTCTTCCAATAGAAAAGCATAACAGAAAGTTGGAATAGTTCCAGCAGGACCACGGAAGCTAGCTAGCAGAGATCTGTTAATCTGTATAACAGATATGATATCTTTTGTTAACTTTTGTTTTCCCTTCCATGGGTAAATCACCCTTGGTCATGCTCAGCATATTCTGACAGGTTCCGACAAATGAAATATTCCACCTGCAAGACTCCCTCACAGTGCAAGTGGAAAGTTTCGTGAACTTTTGAGTCAGAGAGATGACTTTGAAATAACATCCCCTTCAACAGCCAATTTCTTTAAAATGAACAGAACTAAACAATTTAATTTAATTGCAAGCTGGTAAACATCCCTCAACCCCAGTCAAAGGAAAGTATAATAAAACAGCAGCAAATACAGGTGAAAGAATGAGCTGGCATAGCTATTAACAGTGATTCCTAAACAGGCTTCCTGATAGTCTCCTTCTTGATTTATCTTAAATTCTTTGGGAAAATTTGAAGGCCAACCATAAAACTTAGGTTTTCAATGGAAACAGAAAAGGGAGAAGACTGTATCCAATGTTCTTTGTCCACTAGAACAAGACTCTTGCACAATAAAAGAATTCAGTGTAACAGTTGCACTAGCAGAAACAAGTTGCACAACAGATTGTAGAATCTATTGTGCAACAAAATTACCAGCAACCTGCTTGTGTATTCTCTTGTGCAACAACCTTGTGCTAGAGCAAAATATTTCACCAGTGGAACAAGTCTACTGCTAAGTGACTTTAACTTAGTGCTACATTGTATGCAATATATGCAGTTGGTCTAAACTCCAAGTGATGGCAGAAGACACATATCTTTCTTTAGCCTTGTCCCAATAATGAATGATAAGTGGTATTCAGCTAAGTTTTGTTGCAGCATTTAATTCCTTTTGCTCCACCTCAATCACAGATGATCTGATGGGGTACTTCTGGTGGTTCCTTGTGCCTCTGAGGTTTAGTTGGCTATTACTATGGACCGAGCCTGTGGAACTCCAGACCAGCAGAAGTTCAGCAGGAAACATCCCTTCCTTCTTTCAGACATCTTTGGAAAACTATAGTTTAGAAGGGCCTTTGCAATATGAATTTTCTGTTTTTGACTAATCAGTATTTATCAGTGGTCTATGGGTGCTTTAAATTATGATTTTGTGAATGCTTTTTGGTGGTTTTATTCTTATATGTTGTATACCATCTTGATATATATGTCTACGAAAGTGCAGATTATAAATATGTTAATTAACAAACAAACAGATGTCTGGATAGATTGTTGTCAAGCCTACTCTGTTGATGCAATGTTTAGGCTTGTTTTCTGTATATTAAAAGCAGATTAAAAATAATTGCTTCCCTACTCAGTCCTTCAGTGTGCATCTAGCTCTTTATCATCCAAGCTTTTCTTCACCTTTTGTTTGATTTTAGTCATTAAGAGAGCAATCCTAACTATAAGAAGCTGCTGTATTTCAAATTCTGTTCAGGAGCCTCTGGGAGGGGCTGTTGCCAGCTAAGGCGGCAGGTGAGTGTGGGTCTGATTTTGAGGATTTGACTCTAGGTTACATGACTGAGTTTGGAAAGACTGAGTCTTTCCTTGCTCCACTGTGCCTCAGAACATCCTACTTTGTGACTTAATGTCAGCATCAATTACATCAGCTAAAGTTCCACTAGCAGAGGCCCAGCAGAGTCCTGGATGAGCTGGGGCAAGGAACTTATGCCAGTGCATCTCTAGCTAAGATGAGATGAGGGACTTAAAAAGGTAAAGGTAAAGGGACCCCTGACCATTAGGTCCAGTCGTGGCCGACTCTGGGGCTGCAGCACTCATCTCGCTTTATTGGCCGAGGGAGCCGGTGTACAGCTTCCTGCTCATGTGGCCAGCATGACTAAGCCACTTCTGGCAAACCAGAGCAGAGCATGGAAATGCCGTTTACCTTCCCGCTGGAGCGGTACCTATTTATCTACTTGCACTGTGACATGCTTTTGAACTGCTAGGTAGGCAGGAGCAGGGACCGAGCAACAGCACCCTGTTGTGGGGATTCGAACCGCCAACCTTCTGATCGGCAAGTCCTAGGCTCTGTGGTTTAACCCACTTATGCTAGTGTAAAAAAAAGGTAAAGGTAAAAGGCCCCTGGATGGTTAAGTCCAGTCAAAGGTAACTATGGAGTTGCAGCGCTCATCTCGCTTCAGGCCGAAGGAGCCGGCCTTTGTCCACAGACAGCTTTCCAGGTCATGTGGCCAGCATGACTAAACTGCTTATGGCGCAACAGAACACCATGACAGAAACCAGAGCAGTGCATGGAAACGCCGTTTACCTTCCTGCCGCAGTGGTACCTATCTATCTACTTGCACTGTCGTGCTTTTGAACTGCTAGGTTGGCAGGAGCTGCGACCGAGCAATGGGAGCTCACCCTGTCATGGGGATTCGAACCACCAACCTTCTGATCAGCAAGCCCAAGAGGCTCTGTGGTTTAGACCACAGCACCACCCACGTCCCTGTAGTCCTCATTGAGCCCAGGTTTAGCTGGGAAAGCTGAAAATTGACCAGATGCAAACTCTTTCATCCAGGCAGGTTTTGTATGTGCTGTCATTTACTTATGACGTGAATATGCTGTTGTTGTTGTTGTTGTTGTTGTTGTTGTTGTTGTTGTTGTTGTAGTATACTAAGCAGTGACCAGACAAGGAGTGCAGAGAGAAGAAATGCCACAGTGTACCTTTAGCAGCAAAACCAGACACCTTCATCTGCCCTTACTGCAATAAAACATGTATCTCTTATATCGGTCTCTAGCTGTAACTCTCTGATGCTTTGACTTGAAGCCTTGCCAATTACAGTCAAGATAATAGGATGGTTCCTAAAGCATACACCTCAACTGCCAAAGGCCAGGGTAAAAAGGTTTGTCTCCCACATACAGTGAAAACTGCATAACGAATGTACTAGACATATGTTGTAGGGAGGGAATACTACTGCTTAGGTGCTGTGATAGAGAAGGCTTTATTCATAATGGAACATTATATTATTCTGCATTGTTATACAAAAATAAAGCTTCTTAAAATAAATATTATGTAAAACAAACTACTTAGAAATTCTGAGGAGTATGAAAATACTTCTCTCTAGTTTCCCTTTTTATTATGTCTTTTCTGTACGTTTAGCTTAAGTACAGGACCCTTGTTGCTTTTTACATGTTGCAGAGCATCTAGAGAGTTTTTTGGTTTTTGTTCTTGGGCAACTATTAAATGATGACAACGGTGATGAGTTTCTTTACCCAGGCCCTGACATGAGTCATGGGGCCTCATAAAGTCAGCTGTCAAAAGCTACTTGGCTGAGGTCCCAAGCCCACTACATCATGCAGGGTGGATTCCAATGAACAGCTGTGAGACAGAAACTGCAACACTTTTTTTTTTACACGAATGCCCCACATCCCTGTGCCTTCACAACAGCTTGCACACTGGCTGACCCAAAGTTTAACACGGTCTCATTCCACTTTGCAAAAAATTCTAGACTATGATGAGCTATGCTGTTATCACCAGACTATGAGTTGTCAAGACATTCAAAAAGAAGGTCTGTGTGCGAAAATGTAAAATACAAGGTGTGACCAGAAAGTCTGGTGAATGGTCACAGAAATTGGACAGCGGGAAGTATTTGAACATACAATTGGCACTGGAAACCCATGAAATGCTCACAATTGTATACAGAGATGAAGCTGTAACTCGAAAGACAGTGTATGAGTGGTTTAAGCATTTATATGAAGGGCAGCAAACCATCGAAGATGACCCTCGGTCTGGCAGACCGTCGACGAACCAAACGGCAGCAAATGTTGACAGAGTTTGTGAGTTATTGATGTGGGATCATCGTTTGTCTGTCCAAATGATGGCAGAAGAATTGTATATTCTGCATGAAATCGTTACTGAGCTTACTGAGTTGTCCCACCCTCCATATTCTCCCGATCTGGCCCCACCGGGCTTCTTTCTTTCTCCAAAACTGAAATCTGCCCTGAAAGGGCACAGATTTCCCAACATTTCACACGTCCAAGCTGCTGTGATGAGGGAACTGAAAGCAGTACAAAAAGAGGACTTCTCCAGAGGTTTCCAACAGTTCTACGAATGTTGTCAACAGTGCATTGTATCAGAGGGGACCTACTTTGAAGGCCTGTAACATATGTATATTCGAATATTTCTCGCTGTCCGATTTCTGTGACCATTCACCAAACTTTCCGGTTACACCTTGTCAATGTGGTGGCTCCACTGCCTCAGTTTGGGGCTTAATCTTAGAGAAATAGTGACGACTTCCAAACTTATCTAGCAACATGTGGCAGTCTGTGGCTTCCATGGAAGCTGCCTGATTGCAGCCCTTGCTTATCACTTTGGTGCACTCTCACATGTAATGAAGGACGAGCCTGTCCATTTTCACTTGACAACTGCTAGATGCCACAAAGAAGCATTACAGCTGGTGAAATTATTGGTCATTATGATTGTTGTTAACTGCTCAGGAATCCTAAGGGTGTAAGCAAATAGCTGACAACATGAAATAGCAAAAGCTGTGCATAACTGCTGAACAGTTTTCCCTTTCTGGGTGCATCTGGGTTCCTTTGGCTGAATTTACTGATGACCAGCAAACATACCCATCACACAGTTAGCTTCCCATGGGAAACATAAGGAGGTTGCCTGGGAAAAGAAGACTTCCTGTGTTCTCAGTTCCACACTATAGGATGCAAATAGAACTGGGTGTAGATGCCACCTGGACACATCTTCAAAGTCCCTGGGTCCCATGTGAAAACAAGCGGCTGATGATGGAAATGCTTATAGGCACATGTGCAAGGAGGCTGATATATTTTCAGCTTGTGGACAAAGTTTGCAGTGTATACATGCGGTCCGGCAGCAGTGGAAATTGCACGCAATAGGCAGGGGAGAAGGAATTCAGTAAGAAATGACATCATAGACATTTTAAGGAAGGGAAACTGGGAGGGGGAAGATGACTAGTGTGTTTCTACAAGGATGCAGTACATCATATCATTATGATAAATATAAAAGCCGAATTCCCAGTTACTTGGCTTATTTGGGGGGATTTCTGTGCTTGTGCAAATTATTCAGAACATTGTTGCTTCAGGGGAAAGTGTTCTCATCGTCTTTCTTTCCAAGCGGAGCTAGCTGAGAGATATTCATGAAAGATTCACCAGGGCCAATTTTTCTAGGAGTATAAGCAAAAGCCACATCAATATTTCAATGTCTCAAAAAATGTGACGATTCTCCTGCCTTGAGTCGATGCTTAGAAACCATTGAATTTTAATGGAATGAACATTTCTGGAAAGGTTCCTTATGAAAATTTATAGGAGGCAAGCAGGCTTTCCTCCTGCCCCCCTCTCTCCTCTAACTAATATTTTGAGAACAATAATGTTTTACAATATTGCGAGGCAGGAAACGGTGTTGGAGGGAGCCTGACTGGTGATCTTTTCATCATGGTCCTTGTAGACTGCTAGTTTCCCAGGCAGTTTCAGCTGTCACAGTTGCTTAGAGTTCACTGGGCTGTTTTTAGTTACTCATTCAAATATTCATAAGAACCGAGGGCTGCAGTTTGCTGTCTGGTAACAACTTCATTTTCTGCTCACACAGAGCTTGTCCTTGTGGGAGGCTGTTCTCTGCCCCGATTGGCTCTCGTGCAGTCACATGGCCTTTCAAGGATAATGGAGTTTCCTTGGGAGTAGGTGAAAGAAGCATGTTCTACCTTTTATCTTTGCTTGGCTGAACGATGAAAATGATTGCAGGCGACAGTTATGGATTATCAAAGAGATGTGAAATGATCAAACCTATATCAAGCACTGGTTTGTGCTACGAGAGAAAGCGCATCCTTTAATTATTTACCGGGTGGGATAGCTCACACCTCAGGAAACCTTAAAACGGTCACAGTTTTGTGCAAATATTTACTTAACAATATTGTAGTTGAAACACAGTAATGAAAATAGGTGTAATTTTGTGCAGTGTTCATAGGGAAGGCCAATGGACTGTGACATTTCGCTGCATGGGAGCGGAATCACAGGAGCTCTTGCCTTTTATTGCATTAAAGCTCTTGTCACATTAACCCTTCATGGTAGCGCAGAAATTAGCAGAAAGGGAAGGATCTGATCATCAGTTTAGAGCTTAAAGATTATCACAGCATAAGCAGCAAAATCACTTTTTCAACAGAATTAGCATTTTTAAGAAAATACCTACGCACAGCAAGCTGTAAATAGTCCAGAAGGAGAGCTTTGTGCATTTAGGAATGAGGGATAAATTTGTTTCATTTAAAGGCAAACCTACCTAATTTACACTTCATGGGGTGCGGGGGGGATGCAGACCAAAATGCAAGCATCCTTCAAAATTTGAAATTCTTCCAATTTTTCAGGGCCGTTCTTCAACCAAGTAACATACACAAAAATGCATGTACTGGGGTAGAGTGTGCATAAAAATGCAACTATTGCCAAAGAAAATGTATATATTAGAGACAGCTGCATGCAAAAATGTGTATACAGTGGTATCTCGGGTTACGAACTTAATTCATTCTGGAGGTCCATTCTTAACCCAAAACCGTTCTTAACCTGAGGCGTGCTTTCGGTAATGTGGCCTTCTGCTGCTGCTGTGTCGCCAGTTTGTAACCCAAAGTGTTTGTATCCCCGTTTTCCACTGTTTTAAGGAGAATTGACACTAGAATGGTGCTGAAAAATATTGCAAACTGATGTGGAAATATGGAGAACTGAAATGGAGACTGGAAAAGCAAGAAATGGAGAGAGGCCAAAATAGGCAGATTTCCCCATGAAAGACATGTAGATAGGTCTTATCTTTCAAAGGTCTCAGAAGAATGCTATGTAAGGGCAAAACACCTACTGCACTTTTATTTTAAGCAATTAAATGGTATTGTTGCGTGATGGACTATATGAGCTTGGCAGAGATGACGAGCAGAATCCGAGACCAGGGAAGAGAAGCGGCGGAAGAAGAATGGAAAAAGTTCAAGGACTATCTAAAGAAATATTATAAAATTGGAGACAGTTAGAATGATGTTGGATTAAAACAAATGGTTACTATCAGTAATGGTTATGACAAAGAGAATAAGGGTGATTAGCATAAATTTATAATAAAATAAGGCAAGATTTCGCTGAATAATTGTAAGAATTTGGAATACAGAAACGGGAAGTAAGAGGAGGTCGAGGAAGTAAGGTTTAGAAATTGGGTTATGAAATGGTACTTGTTTTATGTTTTATTATTGTTGAATGTTTGTTCATGTATGTTTTGTTTCTGTTATATAAAAAATTGTTCAATAAAAATATTATAAAAAAAAAATAAATAAATGGTATTGTTGCACACCACTCAATCTGAGCGGTGCATGATTCCAGGGATTCCAGACACTTACCCGAGGTTCATGTTTCCTTTGAAAATGAGGCACAGCAAAGATTGTGGTGTCTTTATGATATATGGCTTATTTACACATGTATACAACCTGAGCCTATGATGGATAGTTCACAGCACCAACACCCCAAAAGGGTCTTGTTTCTCCCAGAGCTACATCCTTGGATTGAAACAGACATCAAACATTGCTCTGTCTCTCTGCCTTCTCCCAGCTTGCTGCTTTACTTCTGGCCCACATAGCTGCAACTATCAACACTAAACACTTGCTCTGTCTTTGTAACTATCCACTCGATGAGGGAGGGCTCTCATTCATTTGCTATCTCCCAAAGAGCCCCTTCCTTTGTTCTCCTTAATGGCCCATCACCTAGGCTGTCACCTCACCGGGAGGCCAGTCTATCAATTCCAAGAATTAGAAACTTTGATTAACTGCCAACACTTAGAAGGGATCAGAAGGGTCTCAGCATACAGCGTAACAGCCCAAAACCATAACAGTATGCACTCACTTGCACAATAGCACCAGTATTTTCCACGTTCCACCTTTATCCCACTAATATTTCATCTTATCAGCAGAGACATAGGATATAAGGGACTGAGGAAGTTGCAAGTGACCCACCTAGCTCAAAGTATACTCCTTTTATCTCAGGTTAATTTGTCTTGATTAATATGCCACCGATTTATTTTATGCAGAGAACTAGCAACACATAATATGGTTTAATATATTTCTCTTAATTATAAAAATAATGGTGATAATATGTTTGCCCTGTGCTGAAGGCTTTGAATGGGAAACATTACATAACTCATAACTATTCATCAGAATTCAGATCATGCAAAGGTAAGCATGAGCAATTCTACCACAATACACACACCCAAGGTAGCCCTGATGGCTAAATATAAGACTGAGGGAAATAGCAAACACTGGGAAGATGCCAGGTTATGGTGTAAAGGAGGCAGGGAAGGAGAAAAGTCAGGGTTCAAGGGATCTGTCTAATCCCACAAATATTAAACAAACTCCTAAAACAGGAGTGGCGAACCCCCAGCCCACAAGCTGGTTTCATTCATGTTTAACATGCCTTGTTTTTATTGTATTGCTGCTTTATTGTATTTTGTTACATTTTATTGTGCTGGCATTACAGCTGTTAGTCACCTTGAGCACTATTTGGTGAATAGGCAGGATACAAATTTAAGAAAGAAACGAACCATGTCTGTTGCAAGTAAACTTCATGGCTATTCCACTGCAATAGGATTAATGCAGTCTAGCAACTTTGGCTGATGCAGAAAGTGACAGATTTCTTCCTAATGAGGGTCCTTGTTTTCTGGGAACATGTTATGCAATTTTTGCTTACCTGCCAACGAGGGCGTGTGCATATGCGAACATGAACACACACACACATGCATGCAAACACACACACACACACTTTTCATCTTTCCTATTCTATCTCTAGAATTATTTGTAGTACAGACAGTGCTCTACATATAAAATAGCCAGATTTAAAATGTGTGTTTTTTCCCAGCTGGGAACACAGCCGCTTCCTTTTGTGGTGAGGGAACAGCCATTCTGTTCCAGTCAAAACCAAACACACATTTAGAGCCTTGAACAAAGGAAAATGCTGGCAGTGGCAGAGGTGGTGAGAAATTTAGAGTATGTTAATAGCAGAAGGGGAAAGGGTGAAGCACGGCTGTCTCCCACCACCAAGACCAACTCTCTGCTCTAGATTCCTCCCTCTTTGTGCTGCTTTTCACTTTACAATACAGTGTCAGAGCTGAGTCGCATAGCTTTGCGTGGTGTATGTAGGTAGCTCCTATAGATAAAGCATTACCCCTGTGTAACTGAAGCCCCAATTTTTTGACCGATTTGCAAAATAGGTAGATCAGCCCTGGGTTCTGCAAACACTTTGCTAAAATGCGAATCTTAAAATGCAAAGAAAATGTGGGAAAGCAGTTTGATGAACAAAGGAGGTGGGAGAAGCAATTGTTCTAGGTACAGCCATGAGCATGGCAGAAATTTTGAAGGCATGGTCAGAAGAGGAGCAGCAAAAGGGGTCCGACAACATTGGGGCAGCTGAAAGTTTGCACCACGCAGTTGCTGGCTAAACTAAAAAACAGAAAAGACAGCAGAGAAACCTTCTTTCTAAGCTAAACAAAGGATGGGAAAGATGCTATGAGCACTTCTTCATTCTGCCTCATCCTCCGATGAAACAAAACCTTGTGAAGGTAAAACCCTACCACTGCTGCCACCAGAAAAAAAAAGGATTACAGTTTCATTGCAAATATAAGATAAAACCATCCCTGGAAGGGCAAAAGCAAAAAAAAAAAAAAGTAATAATGTTATTTGCTCATAACACCCACTATCACAGCTACAGCAAAGAGACTGTCAGCATTTCTATTACAGTGCCATATTTCAGGGGCTTATAACCAGGCCATGAAAAGATGCTCTGAAAATTGAATCCAGAACACAGGCTGTCTTTAGCTGCAACTTATATATTACTCTCAGACCTGCAAGGCTGGATGCCGTGAACACGAAATGCGAATCGTAAACAAGACACAGCTAAATCATAGCAGGTGCATTGATGCGGTATTAAGTTAAGGATGTCACAAGCTTGGCTAGCTGATCTTTCATTTATGGTCTAGTTTTTCTCCCATTTTAATAACAGGACATTGAATAGGAAAGGAGAAGGGGGGGAGCAATCCACAAACCTCTCAAAATAATTTGAAATATTATTGAACAACATTTCCTGACATTTCATCACACTTCTACCCTCTTCCAATCTGACACTCTCTAGGTGTTTTGCAATATCATGTCCATCAGCCCGGAATTGGGGACTCAGCCACATTCAGGCAATTACCGTATTTTTCCATGTATAACACGCCCCATGTATAAGACACCCCTTATTTTGGAGGACTCAAAATTAAGAAAATGCACTATGCACTATCTGTTTATACCACGACCTCTTATTTTAAACTTCAAAAGTTAAGGAAAAAATATAGTCTTATACACAGAAAAAATACAGTATACTGTTATAACTGTGTTATAAACATGTGACACCATGTGGCGCTGTAGAGTTTGATCCTTCAGCAATGCGATTTTCCATTATGTGCTTTAGAATCCTTTTTCCTGTAACACTTTTTTATGTGTCTACAACCAGCCTGCCACTATCTGCCTGAAAAGCAGGTCGCTGAGCTACAATCCTTCCACCTGTGGCCTACAGCCCTTCCCCGGAAATCACCTGAAACCGGCTGGAGGCAGGTGGATCATTTTTATTCTTCTAGATTTTAAGTGTATGATAATCTTGCTAGCTGCAGCTTTTGTTTCAGCTGTTTTACTCTGGCTTTTAATGCGCTCGCTCTCTTTTTCCTTTTAAGCATATTGAGAGTCTACTTTCATAGTGCCTTGGGACCCCTTATTCCTCGGGGCCAAAGGTGGCATAAAAAATATTTTCATAAGTAAACAAAATACTCTCTTTCGAATTAGAACCTATTGCCCTGTAAAGGATATGTCAGAACAAAGAGCTTACTCGATTTAAAAACCGAGCTTTCATAGTAAGTTTCCCTGAGAAATCCAAACTATAACTGAATAGAACTTGCCTGGGCTGAAATGCACTTTGCATTAAATATGCTTTGTGCATGCATTTTGTTTTGTTTTTAAGGGATGTGAGGAGAAGGGAGAGAATTGGGACAACAGGGGGGATGGAGTGGGTTTCAATCTTTCATGGAATCATGATGAAAATTCCCCCATCTATAGTTGTTTTCCCCAGTAGCAACTTGCCTTCTGGAGCAAGCAGCAGTTTGGGTAGCGGATCAGTTTTTACCAGGACTGCAGCAGAGGAGCAGTTTGTTCCAAACAGAGATAGAAGACTGGGCTGGTATTTGGAATTTACTTCAACACTGACAAAGGAGCAGTGTTTTACACCCCCACCCCCACCTCAGGGCAGCAAGCAAGCAAGCTTAGAGGAAACAGGGCAAGCACACACAGCTCTGTCTCCTGACTTGTCTCCACTGCTCTTCACCCACCCGCATCTGCTTGCCTCACTCTGCCTAATGGTAGGGCCAGCCCTGCCTGGCCGCAGATGTTTTGCTGCCTAAGGCACAACAGTAAATAATGGGTGGTATGCTACTAAGTTTAATTTGGAGTAGATAGATCCAATGAAATTCATGAACATGACTAATTTAGGTCCATTCCTTTCAATGGGTCTACTCTGTGTAATACTTGGTTGACTACCACCCAGTGGTTTCTTCCTCGTCAAACTGAATACTGCCCATACCCAGGACTAAGTGAATTATTTCTGGGACCTAAAACAAATCTCTTGCAGGAGGAGGAGGAGGAGGAGGAAAAGAAGGAGGAAAGAAGAAGAAAAAGAAACAAATTAAATAACTAATTTGCTGCTCTGTGTGACACCCAAAGTCAGCTTCCTAAGGCTGTCAGGCTTTGGGGAACCTGATTTCTCCCATGGTAGCAGCCAAGAAGCAGAGAAACAATTAAAAGTTCTTACCACGTAATTTATTAATATTCACAGGAAGAGATGGAGGAATGCAGCTTTCTGCTGCTGAACTCTCTGTTCTACTACTCTCAATGCACACCTGGAGCGTGGGGGTCAGGAATGCTTTCCAAAGACCCTGAGTCTGTCAGCTGTCTCTTCCCTAGTGCTTCTTCTTCTTTCTGCTGTTCCTCTTCCAAAATTCCCCAGCTTTCCTCTCTGCAGCCTCTGAACTATGGCCTTCTGCGAACCACTGATCTAACTCTATACTGTCCTCCTGTTCTCAGGAAGGTTCACCATGCCTCCTCAGTCCAGTCCCTGACAGCATCTTCTGAGTTGCCTCCCCCCCCCAGTCAGTAGCCCATCATTAGACCAATGTTTCACCCAAGCTCAGTATTCCAGCTGCAAAGGTGACCTCATCTGGATTCTTCAATAGAAAGTATATAGTAAACTACTAAAGAATACTCCATTTGCTTTCATTGATTCCCAGTCTCTGAGCCCCAATGACTAATTCACATTAGCATACATTGCAATAATAATAAAAAAATCTTACAGATTTTCAAATTCTAATCCAATATCAAGTTAATGATTGGGACCAAGGGAGTGAAATTGCACGGATGAGCTTCTCCTTACATAATGGAGCCTGATAATTTTCTGTATTACATGAACTACTGTGGGAATTCTATGACTCTGCATTATTCAGAGGACCATAACTGAAACCTAGGATAGTCCCATCTCATTAAAATGTATAACATCTTTCCAGGGGTGTTTTTATTTTTATACGGATAAATCCTATGATATCATTTAAAATACACAAAAGCTAAGCCTTTGTATTAATGCTGAAAATTGTGAACCAAGATCTATTCACACCCAGCAACATGGGTAGGAATTTCATCCAACTGTGACTGCCAGCACGGGGCAAAGCCTTTATATGTCATATTTATATTGTATGTGTATGGAGCAGTCATGAACTCTATGACTGGCTGAAGCAATTCACATACAGTCCAATTGCTCAGGGAACCGAGCTGCCAGGATGCTTGAAGTCCAGCTGCTATGAGAGGAGAAGTTATCAGTTTTGCAGGGATTAACCTAGAAGAATAGATAGTAGGATGGGCAGGTAAGTGGGTGGAGGGCCCAGGTAGCAAAGGAAGCTACACTGCAGGGAACCCAGAGCTGAAGGAAGCAGTGCAGGCAATGCGATATAGGAACACAGGAAAGAAGCACAGACAAAGGAGCATCATGAGAACTGGATTGGATTGGAACAAAATCTGTCATTCCCTCCTGACTTTCTTTTCAGTGCTGCATCTGGCTCCCCCCCCCCCCCCAAATCTGGCTTGCCCTTCATTTCCAATTTAACCTTTGATCCAGAGTTCCCTAGGAAGAGGGACTGATTTTTAAACCACTATGGGAATTGTAGTTCTGTGAAGGGAATAGGGGCGCCCTAATAAATCTCAGCACCCTTAACAAACCACAATTCCCAAGGGTGTTTTTGGAGCAGAGGGAGACATGACTTTATAAAAATGGTATCCTAGTAACAGTGGTACCTTGGTTCCCAAATGGCTTGGCTCCGAAACAAATCGGTTCCCAAACGCCACAAACTTGGAAGTAAGTGTTCCAGTTTGTGAATGTTTTTCGAAAGCTGAACATCCCACGTGGCTTCCGATTTTTTTAAAAAATAATTTTTATTAACAAACCAATCAAATCACATTAGTTCCAAATTACAAAACCGAATTTTAAATTTTTGTTGGTGGTACCCATGCTTCAAGCTCAGAAAGGGGTCCAATCATCTCTTATTTCTGCTGCTTTGATGTTCACAGTTCTGTCCATTCATCTCTTTGTTGTTTTCCTTTACAAATCATCTTTCAATTTTCTTGTTGTAGTGCCCCACACCCCCTCCTTCTTTCGAACTCGGAGGTGATTTATAGGTAACTGCAGACGGGGCAGTGTTTTCCCATTCTCCCTGGGAAGTCTCGGGAGGCTAATTACTCCCATATTAGCCTCTTAATTACCTCGTATGAGCCGGAGAGATGGTATTGTCGGCCATCTTCCAATGCGCCCCTAGCGGCCCCTCCCACGTGGCTTCCGGTTGAGTGCAAAAAGCTCCAGTAGCCAATTGGAAGCTGCACCTTGGTTTTCGAACAGTTTCGGGAGTTGAACAGACTCCAGGAATGATTAAGTTTGAGAACCAAGGTACCACCAAGGTACTTTAAAAATGTATGATATAAATGTGACTTGCGATAATATTCTTGAACTTAGTAGCAGCTGGTTGAGGTGGGGCACCACTCCTCAACCAGCTTGCAAACAGACTGTATCACTGGCATCTACAGGAGGCAGAGGGGCAAGGTGTTCAGAGCTTGGTGTTGCCCAGATGCCCAATGGCAAGGGAAGTAGATTGACTCCACCATACTGCATTGCACAGAGCCTTGCTCCCCCTACCTTGCCTCTGCTGCTCTCCCTCCAGTAAGCACCAGTAACTCACCAGTCTGGAGGCTGGGAGAGCAGAGATGCCTCAATTCTTCCACCCCACCAGCCACTATTTCAAAACATTAAGATAAAAGCTCACTGCTCTTATGCTGATCTGGGTATTCTCCCCCGCCCCCTTAGAGTATTATATGTACAAAAACTTACTCCACGAGTTATGGCTTTTATATTTTATACCTTGTTAATAAGAAATACAAAATCACAGATGTGCAAGACTCCGTACAATGAAATATTTCTATGTTAATAGCAAAATAATGATTGCACTAAGAAAATGTTTACAGTGCTACAAAAAAGCAATAACTACTTAGTATTAACATTTAGAGAGAAATTCAGTGTGCTCTAGTGAATTGGCATTCCAATCCCTTATATATTTTTTTATTTATTTAAAAAACTGAATGCACTTTAATCTGTATCATAAGCCATCCTGCTGAAAAAGTTTAAATGACACCAATTTCTTTCTCTTTCCCCTACAGTCAAACTGCACTGAGTAGAAACTCTGGTGCACAAGGCAGTCGAACGCTGTCAAATGTATTAAAATATATCACACACAAAAAAATGGCAAGCAGGCAGTATCATAAACAAACCTGCTTAGCATCTACACTTCCTGGTATTCTTTAGGGAAGCCATGACTTTTGAAGTAGTAGAACAGTGTTTTGAATGTATGGTGTGGATATTTCCTAATTCCGCCTTAACTGTGTGGCATAGTGAGTAAGAAATACCAATATTTTCCTTTTTAATCTCGTATCTTCCTTCTCTACAAATAGGTGGTGCAGAGCAGGGCTTTTTCCCTGGTGGCACCTGACTTGCAGAATGCTTTCCTGCTGAGATGCGAATCTCCAATCAAGGCAATCCCTTCATCTCTCAACTTGACTCCTGTTTTAATTACTATGCTGTTTCAATGCGATTGTTTTCTTGTGTCATTCTGGATGCCTTTAGTTCAATGTTTTAATGAGTTTTCCTTATTGTGTATTTTAATGATGATGTTCAGTCTAATATTTGAGGAACTGGCTTTTATAGATTGCAAACTGCTTAGAAGCCTCTTTTGGGATTAAGCGGTATATAAATTCAACTATAATAACCATAACCTTATTTGATCTACAACCATACATTTGCACTCAATACAGGCTAATTTATACCATGCACTATATTAGAAAAATCAAGGTGTGGTGGTGTTTTAACAGATTTATGATGAGCAAAAAACAGGAGGTGAAAGGAAAATGGTAAATAAGAAATTAGATTCAAGTAGGTAGCCATGTTGGTCTGATGCAGTCAAAATAAATTAAAAAATTGTCCAGTAGCACCTTTAGAAACCAACTAAGTTTGTTCTGGGTATAAGCTTTCATGTGCCTGCACAATTCTTCAGATACCATTCTTATTTTTTAGTAAATAAGAAAGATACAAAGAAGGTGTGTTGACTGAATGAGGATCCTTGAAGTGCAGCATTATTTTGAATCTATACCATTTTCTTCCTCCCCGACCTTAAAGCATCTGTACTTGTGCAAAATGAATGTGCCCACTGCACTTCAGTACATATTCTTTTTTCTACAAACTGATTATTTCCACCTAAGTGCTATGTAAGTTTGAAGCAGCCCCGGTTTCAATAGGCTTTTTATCAGAGAACTTCCCAGGAATAGTTCCCTACAGCATTTCATATACGATTTGCCAGATAAATTGTGCATGAGTGTATACAAAATGTAACTATGCTGTGCTTCCTTAGAAAATGTATTGTATCCCATGTCCAGCAGTGTATAGTTGAGAGGTAGTTATATGCAGGCATGCACGTGTGCACACACACACACTGCTCAATTTTTAATAGCATTTTCATTCCATTTACATTTAAAATTATTTTCTAGAAATGTAAGAGAGGTAGCATATTGAGGATAACATATAGTCTTGCAGTGCCACCTAGTTTTTAAATGTGGGTATATCCAGTGTCCAACATTTCCACTTTATATGTGGATGGAAACCCAGCACAGATGGATTCATGGAATAATAAAATTGTAAGAGTTGGAAGAGACCACCAGGGTCATCTAGTCCAACCCACTGCAATGCAGGAATCCTTTGTCCAACATGGAGCTTGAATCCATAACCCTGAGATTCACAATCTTATGCTCTACCAACTGTGAGCTATCCCAGCCCAAAGAGATATAATAATAGTAATAGTAATAGTAGTAGTAGTAGTAGTAGTAGTAGTAGTAATAATAATAATAATAATAATAATACACATAGATATAACTGGGGACTGGAATAGCTCCAGATGATACACAACCAAAAAGCTCAGTCGTAACCATGTTTACTCATGTCGAGTTCAGTAGGAACCTCTCTGAAATAAATGTGCACAGGTCAGCTGTAGCCGGTATAGCAAAAGTGTGGGGTGGGGTGTGTGTGTGTGTGTGTGTGTGTGTGTGTGTGTGTGTGTTCCAGAAACACTTGCCAATCTGACCTGGTGGAAGCATTTGCTAAGAGAGGGGGAAAGCCAGCCCTAGCACTAGATAAACTGAGGCAGCCAACTCAGGTGATTTGAGCTGCCACGAAATGGTAAACGATTACTATGGGTGACTAAGCAGTTCCTCTAGCATAAGTGCTTGGGGCTGCACAGTGGAGCTTTTTCTCTTTCTCTGCCCCCTGCATGCCCCCTATGGGCCCCCTAAATGTGTTCTGAAGGTGCTCCCAACCCTCTGGAGAAGATATGTGGGGTGGGGGCTTGCATTAGCAGAACTGTTTAATTGGTTCCCACCTTTTATTATTATCGTTTTATTTTTACTCCTAGGCTTGTGGGATTTTCGGCATCAGGTGCCACACTAGATAAATCAGCCTTGGGTACTATACACCATTACTCAAGGCAAGAAGCACCAATTGCTGCTCCAGCCCAGGCAGCAAAAGGGTTTAAGGTGGTTTTCCACACAGGTTAGTATGAAATCTTTCTTTTGTGGAGTTGCAGTGGTGGGAGCCATTCTACATGGGGGCCAGACAGTGAGTTTAAGCATCCATGTTTACCAAAAAGACAGGTGATAATGGTTCAGATGGATTTGCTGTCACCTGTAATCACACCCCTTCCCATTAGGGATGCACTCTTTGGAAGTGGTTCTAAGACAGTCTGGCAGGTTTTTGATCTTGAACCTGCCTTTGCACCCTGTGTTCATCAAGCTATCAGTCCGCCCACCTACACCCTGTGCAGAGTTGTTATTTAAATCTTCCCAACAATGCTTTTCCAAACAGCTAATATTACAGCATGTGTCACAGCGCCATGGTAACTTTCATTACTTTGAAAGGCGTTTAGAACAATTGGCTTGAACGGTGATCACAGGTGGGCTAGACTTTGATTACCTTATTTTGTATCTGGGAACATGATCACTCCAGTAATCATCACGCTTCCTTCAAAAGCTGTACTAGTAGAATAGGGTGTTATTCATATTCATTATGGCTTTATGATAATGCAATTGGAAGATTTTGCACCGAGCTGGCTTCAAGGTTATGAAACAAATATTGGAGACTCTGTGCACGCTCCATCTCAAAACAATTAATGCAGCTGAGTTTTGCGTTAACCTTTGTGACTGCAATATGCAAACCACGTACACTGCCATATTTCCTACAAAGGTTGCCGTGTGGGTTTTGCTTAAGCTACCACCCAAATATAGCTATCTCCATCTGCCAGATTTTGGGGGGCCCTCAGCACATTGCCACCGATGGGCCCTCCAACCAGATATATCTGCTGCTAAAACCCAACAAGATTTTGAAATGTATGCATTACATGACCCAATAGGGTTACGTGCATATGCTGAGAATATTATCTACTCTGCCTTCCTTCATGCTGCTGCCTTTGTCCATTCTATCCAGTCTCCACCCTGGGCAGCAGACAGAGGTAGGAAAAAGCAGCTCTAGAAATTCATAGCTCTCGTGTTATATCCCAGAAGGCCATGTGCCAATCTGAGCTCTGACTTTGCTCACTGTCTAAAACCCTGTAAGGTAGGCGGGGTCTACCAGCCAGTTTAATTTATTTAACAGAAACTGAGGCAAGGGGAGTGAGGAGCTCATCTTTTGTGACATTGACCCTCCAATACCTCAGCCCCCTTCTGCCCATCTGTTAGTGACCCTGTCTTCACTGCTTGCCTTGGCCCTAGCTGTGGGTTGCAGCCCAGGGTCACTGAGGAGATAAATTTCATTATCTATTCTGGGGCAGCGTCCTGGCTTCCTGGTACCACCTAAGGAGGAAGGAAAGTCCTGCTGCCCTCTAGATCTGCTCTCCGCCCTGCAATCTGAGGCTCTCCTCTTCGTTAATCTGGAGGAGCCCTTAAGAAAAAGGAAAAGCCTTTTTAAAAAAAAAAAAAAAAAAGCTTCTTTTGGCATGGGCTGGACTAGAGAGCACCACTTGCAACTGCGGGTGGTTGTCCTTTCTCCTGTTGGACAGCTCCTTGCTGGGAGATAGCACTTGTCCTGCATCTGTTGCAAATAAGTGACCTCTCAGCATTTTATTCCCACTTGCTGAACCTTTTCTCCAGCCCGCTCCCACCCTGCAACCCTGCCAGAGGGTAATTCTACCTGGTAGGTTGGTGAATTCATGTTTCCCCCATAAACTGGTCCCTTTAAATTTCCACAAGGTGCAGGGGAACAAGGCCCTGGGTGGGAGGGAGAAAGCATTTGCTCCAAACCTGAACAAATTTGATCCATTGATTTATTTGCAATTTTGAAGATAAGTTTAGGGTAGAGAGCCTTATAGCCCCACCCTGCCTTGATTTCCTAAGAAGCAAGTCTTACTGAGCCTAAAGGGACTAGTTTCCAGATAGCTTGCAAGGATGATAGTCTAGTCTAGTCAAAAAGTAAGTCTCATGGAGTTCAAGTCATGATGCATAAAATATCACAAAACATACAACACCATATAAAAGTGAAATGAAGAAAACCTAGATCTTAAAGGGAACCACAGCAGTGTTTAACTCTTGGGCTTGCATTTAGACGCATTGATTATTTTGCTATTCTCATCACTTGTTCCAGCTCCACTGAAGCCATTATCAGGTCAGGAATTTAGCTCCTGTAAAAGGGTAGCCTGGTCTCCATCATGCAGCCTTTCACCAGCTGAATATTTCAAGATTTTCATTACCGTCATAAGGAAGCATTAAGAGTGATAGAACAATCAGTCAGCAAAAAAATCTATTACTCTTTATGGAAAAGTGGCCATTACAGTCTCACCCAAAAAGTTTTTCATTTCCTGAGTGACCAGACAGAACTTTCTGGGGATGTGGAGGAGGGAAAAGCTGTCATTTAGATAATCCTGTGCATAGCACAAGATGGATGCAAAGAAAAGGAATATGTTTCAAAGGATTTTGAGATATTTCTGATGAAATCACATCCCAATAGCTGGACACTGACCCATCTAACACTACAGAAAGTTTTTAACTATAACTGTATTTAGAATAATTCTTTTTTTAAAAAACCACCGTGGACGTTTTTGCTGCTACATTGTTTCCACTAATATATGCATTTTTATGTACACTTTACCTTAGTGTATGCATTTTTCTGCACATCACTGCATTGCCAGATTCAGAGAACTGAAAACTTCAAGTGATGCTTATGTTTCACTTTGCATATTGTTTCAGAAAATGAAAATTTGGTAGATTCACATTTAAATGCAAACTGAATTGAATTTCTCCTGCATTCCTTCTTGCAGCGATATAGCAGGCTCACTGAAATGCTAAAGACCTTCTGAGGCTCCCCAAGAATAACACAGGAAAAAAATGGAGGGCCTTTTTGCAGCAGATGGAAACTTTCAAGCAATCAGAGGACAGGTTCCAGCATAGCACTGCTATATGCAGACTCCATGTGTTTAAATTGGATGCAGAGTGCTTCATCTGTTCATTAACAGGTGTAACCTCTTCACAGGTGTTCATTAAAGTGGGTTCAGCCTTAATCCTCTTAAAACTTAAACAGCGAGCTTTCAAAAGAAAAGAAAAAGAAGGGGGAGGCCTAACACTGCCAAGCTCTTCCGTTTGTTTTTTTTAAAACACACTTTAGATAGAACAATTTCCTCAGTTGTCTTAAAGACCACACACACTTCTCCTATAAAAATGTTCTGTTGAATAGCTTTTCTAAAAAAAAACAAATGCAAAAAACACCCCAAAACCTTGCATTTTATCTTTGAGGTTTTAGAGGGAAAGTGGCCCATCCGGGAAACATCTAATTCAACCAGTCCCAATTGCTGGAGACAGTGATCTCTTTCTCTTTCTCCTTCTAACACAGAAAAGCTAAAAACACAGCGCTCTGTAATTTAAGGGGGACAGGAAGGTGCTTCTGCTGTTGCAAATGCCTTTCAAAGCTCCTAAGCACTAGATATTAAAGGCATATTCAATAACTAGCATTTTAGGAGCTTGTTTAAGTTATCCAGCCCTTTTCACAGACAAACTGAGCCAAAGAATCCACTAAACAACAACAGACAGTTTAGAAGGAAGAGCCCTATTATCTTAATGGGATGGCTAAATGGATGTTATGATATGAAACTCGCCGGCACCCAAATCCTGAGTGCATTTTACTTGAAAGCAACTCCTGCTAATTTCAAAGGTACTTTACTTCCAAATAATTTGTGGCACTTGCTTTCTGAGGTCTCACTTCATTCACGCAGAATAGCCTTCTGTGATGCAAAATTGAAGAAGAATGTAGCTTCATAGAAGACTAGTGGGGTTGGGGGCCAGTGCCAGGAATTCCAGCACTAGGAAATGGAGATGCTAAGCTATCTATAGAAAGTAAAGCCACTTCCAGGCCTGCCCCAGGAGGTGGGGTTGCGGGCATCACGCCCTCCCCACGTGAGCGGGGGCTGGTTTCAGCCCCCGCGAGAGCAGGGGAATCCCGACCGTCCACGCCTCCCCGCCCGCCAATCGGCGGGCGGGGGGCGTGGCTTGCCCTATTTAGGGCCGGAGCGGAGGGGGCTCGCCCTCTCTTCTCCGGCTAGCCCCCACGTTTTCCCACCCTCCCTCCCTTTAGTTGGGCTTTAGGTAGGTCTGACTTTGCTATGGACTTCGGTCTGTCGCCGCAAGGGGCATGGTAGGAATTTTTCCCAATTGGCAATTTACAGCCTTTTGGTTTTTCGCCTACCTCGTAGCAACTCGTCACAACTCTTTGGCATTGGCGGTAGGCATTGGTAAGAAGGGGTTAAGAGGATGTGGGGGGGGAGGAACGCCATCACCTCCCCCCAGTGAACGAAGGGTGGTCCATTAAAGGACTCCGGGGGGCGTGGCCCTGTCCGAAGCCTATGGAGGTGTGGGCCAAAGGCACGCCCCAGAGCGGTGACCCGGGGGAGCTCCTAGTCGACGTGCCTCGGCGGGAGACTCCCCTGATTTGTGTTAACCCTTCCCCGTGTCTCCAGCAAATGGGCTGGAGCCGGATAGTCGATAGGACCAATGCCTAAGCCAATGCCTCTCATTCCTGAATTCAATAAAGTTGTGGCCTAATTCGCCCAATTAACCTTAATTATGGTGTCTCGTGTGTTTATTTATCTTGGTGGGGGGCGGGAACTCGCCACGCAAGCAGATAACACAATGGTTAGCAAGGAAGGCATCAATAAACTTTCTGGTAACATAAGAAAAAAACATGGGACCCCAAACCCTGATGCCTACTGAATTATTTTTTTCAGTATTCCAGCAGTTATGTTAATCGAAGCCTGATTTTCTAGTTTTAACCTTTTCTATACAGTGGTACCTCAGGTTACATATGCTTCAGGTTACATACGTTTCAGGTTACAGACTCTGCTAACCCTGAAATAATGCTTCAGGTTAAGAACTTTGCTTCAGGATGAGAACAGAAATCGTGCTCCGGCAGCACAGCGGCAGGAGAAGGCCCCATTAGCTAAAGTGGTGCTTCAGGTCAAGAACAGTTTCAGGTTAAGTACGGACCTCCGGAACGAATTAAGTACTTAACCTGAGGTACCACTGTATTGTATTTCTTGTACACCACTTAGAGACGACAGCAGCAAAGCGCTATATAAATTATTTAAATTGATAAAAACTGGAAAATAAAATACCAATAAACACATCCATTTGTGTTGGCAACTTTAAGGTTCTCTATACAAATTATGCACATAGAGACCCTCTCTGTATATCGCAAAATGTTGCAGTCATCACCCAAGGTAGGAAAACTTAGAACCAAGTCCCTTTGTCCCCGTATGATCTAGGAAAATTCTTCCGTCTCTGAACCTTTAAGAATGAGGCCAAAACTTAAAAGTGTGCTCAGTCCTTTGGGATCACAGGCAGGTTAATTAGCCTTCCACACTGTCCAACCCTTGTCCCTCAGTTCTCCTTTCCCATCTCTGTTTTATTATTTTTACACTCAATCAATTGCAGCTCTGGGGGAAATGGCAAAGGGACATTCACTGGCCTCCCTTTCCTCGCAAGTTGTGAAGGGAAGCAATTGTTTTGCTTTGAGGAATAACCTAGGGTGGGAAGCAGAGCCGTAGCTAGGTGATCTTGCGCCCCTGGCAGAACTGTCCAGATTGCGCCCCCTAGCCACTGCCAAATTACCTCTTCTTTCTGCCTCTCCTCCAACCCCCAACCCCCCCATTCAATTCACCCTCTATTTAAAACCTTTTCTTCTGAGGCAATAATCAATATTTTTATTTATAGACATATTTATGGACATAATTTTAGCTGATTTTGCACACAGACCCCTCGTCTTCGCCCCTGGCGGGGCCCCACTTCAGCACCCCCTAGCTATGGCCCTGGTGGGAAGTCAGGCTAATCCTGGCATATTTTTTGCTGCCAAGCCCTCAGAAAGATCACAAAGGAACCCTTCTCTCTACCCACTGTGTCTGGAAAGTATAGCCTGCCCTCAATGAGACTCTGAAGGAAAATACTGACATAATCCCTTCACTGTGGAATGGGCAATATCAGGACAGAAGGGTCCTCTCTCTCCCACTTCCTGGCCTATTCTTTTCCTCTTGGCGTACTTTATTAAAGAAGCTTCCCATGTCACCTCTACTAGGTGTTATCTAGAATGCTTTCTCTTCCTAATTCTCTACTTCCTTATGTGGCTATGATAATAACTTTCCTTTCTCACTAACTCCAACCGTTCTTTCTTTCTTTCTTTCTTTCTCCCTCAGCTCTTTCTTTCTCCTCGAGGGCTTCTATAGATTTTACTGCAGAGTTGCTGGTCCAGTCTAGTGCCATGCATGTACCTACCATTCTCAGATCTTGTAGCAAACTATGCACATGTATGTTTATCACTCTGCCTTTGGCTTGTGCACCAGGATTCCATGGTGTAGCGCTGTGACTCTTGGTTAAGGATCCAAACACATGCTTTTCTGTGCATGTGTAGGGGGGTGGACAAATAGAAAGACTGTTTCCAGCACAGACACAAGAGTTTAATTCAGCATAGAATATACAGACATCTAGGACAAATTTGAGCTGTGTACATGCCGTGGATGAATGAATGTGCATTATTATTATTATTATTATTATTACTACTACTACTACTACTACTACTACTACTACTACCCACCTTTAAAATGTAATATTAAAATAAGTTAGAAGAATTCATAATTAGAAGAATAGAGTGCGTCCCAAAATATTATTGCACACCATTTCCCTGAAAATTCCTAGCCATTGATAGATAATTTAGCCCACCCTGCTTCCTTTACCTCAGAATATAAGAGCATTGAACAAGGCTCTGGTTATCTCCCACTTGGACTACTGCAATGTGCTCTATGTGGGGCTACCTTTGAAGGTGACCTGGAAACTACAACTCATCCAGAATGCAGCAGCAAGACTGGTGACTGGGAGTGGCCAACAAGACCATACAACACCAGTCCTGAAAGACCTACATTGGCTCCCAGTATGTTTCCAAGCACAAAGTGTTGGTGCTGACCTTTAAAGCCCTAAACAGCCTCAGTCCAGTATACCTGAAGGAGCATCTCCATCCCCATTATTCTGCCTGGACACTGAGGTCCAGCTCCGAGGGCCTTCTGGCAGTTCCCTCCTTGCGACAAGTGAAGCTACAGGGAACCAGGCAGAGGGCCTTCTCGGTAGTGGTGCCTGCCTTGTGGAACGCCCTCCCATCAGATGTCAAGGAAATGAACCACTATCTGATTTTTAGAAGACATCTGAAGGCAGCCCTTCAGTTTTTAATATGTGATGTTTTATCGTGTTTTTAATATTCTGCTGGGAGCCAACCAAATGAGCAGGGTATAAATAAATTATTATTATTATTATTATTATTATTATTATTATTATTATTATTATTTCATAGTCATCACATGCAGATGGCAGTGATTAGGACTCCTATGCTTCATCTGTTTATACAACCCTCACTATTTTAACATACACAATAACTAGGTTTTGCGCTATTAAATCTCAGGACAGTTTTAAATCTCTGTAAAAATTATATGTATTTTTATGGCCTTTGAAAATTAACCTGCACATTAAACCATCACAAATCTAACAGGACAAGGACCCTTAACACTACTGACATGATTAAGGCTTTGCTTCCTGTTAAACTAGCAACCAGGAGCTTGTCAAACCTTGAAATAATGAGCTCAGATCTATGATAAATGTGCCAATAACTTCTTTTTCCACAGCGGTGTATTTCAAATCGCTCAAAAATGTGAGCTCACAGCAGGATTTTATTTGTGCACAAATTACTTTTTTGAGAACTGAAAACGCAGCTAAAATTAATTTCACTCATTAGCTCAGGGCTCTTAATAACTTAAGTGCAGGTTCTGCTTTTTTTTATTTAAATTTGCTGTTTAAATCAAAGTGCTGACCCGCCCCCAAAAGTAATGTATTCTCTTGCTATATTGCAGCAATCATAGACCCAGGCAAATTTTAGCAATCCTTCTTCAACCCAGATGAAAATACACCCCCATACTGAAACAAAACACCTGGGTGTGGCAGAGTATAAAAAAAACTAACTCAATAGGATAAGATCTGCAGGGAAAATCTGTAAAATACCATGGCATAAAACAACAACCCAACACGTCCAACATGTAATCTGGGAAAATATGGAGTAAAACAAATCAGCTCTTCTTTAAAGAGAAAGTTCTATATGTACAAACCTTGGGTGTGCTTATTTCCATACTTGTTGTGCATATAGACACTAGGGGGCAGTCTTCTTCCACATTATGGTAAAGAGCCCACACCTATTCAATATCTTATGTCTTAATTAGGAAATATACGGTAAACCTTCTTTGAGAAGGCTGGCTGTGTTAGTCTGTTACGGGAAATACAACACAAAAATCCAATTAAATGTTTGAACTTATGTAACCTTTCAATTTAATTATATATTAATTTATTTACAGTATTCTTAGGCCAGCTTATAGCAAAGCTCTCAGCGTGCCTCACAATAAGAAATAAAATAATCTGTAATTCAATAAAAATAAAACAGTAGCATCCAAATATGTAACAACACAAGTCACAGAACAAAAGCAGCTTAAAGCTAAATTGGATTAAAAGGCCTAGGAAATGAAAAAGTTTGCCTGATACCAAATTAGGCACCAGGCCACCATCTCTGAGGAGGGCATTCAACAGCCAGGTCACCACCACCAAAAAGGCCCTCTCTCCCATAGCTGTTTGTTGCACCTCACTTGGAGAAGGGCTGTCAAAGTGTTAGCAAAGTTACTTGACTAATGTAGACAGAATCCTATCTTTGAAGCTATTTTTCTGGTACCTTTGACTGCATGAAGCAACTGTTTTTCTTTCTCTGTAAGGCCCTAGATGTTGTTCTGTTCCAGGGCATGGAGACAGGGAAATGGTGGAAGAAGGAGGAGGAGGAGGAGAAGAAGAAGAGTTTGGATTTGATATCCCGCCTTTCACTCCCTTTAAGGAGTCTCAAAGCGGCTAACATTCTCCTTTCCCTTCCTCCCCCACAACAAACACTCTGTGGGGTGAGTGGGGCTGAGAGACTTCAAAGAAGTGCGACTGGCCCAAGGTCACCCAGCAGCTGCATGTGGAGGAGCGGAGACGCGAACCCGGTTCCCCAGATTACGAGACTACCGCTCTTAACCACTACACCACACTGGCTCTCAGTGTGAGGAGGCTCTCAGTGAGGAGGAAAGGTGATTATCACGTCATAGTGGCAGGGCACCCTGGACATTCATAACATCCTAGGCAGAAGAAGACAGTGGCATCCTCCAAATGGTAGACACACCAAGAGCCTCTGCTGCTGGCAAGACAAAGGTAAGTCCGCCCACCTTGCAACAAATGAGTGGATGAAAGAATTGTGTAATGAGAACAAACTTCATTCATACCCATTTGTTACTCTTGGACATTTGTTTTGTATTGAATGAACAGCGGAATTACAAAGGAATTGTGCCCTCCCTTGACAAAATCTAGGCATTTTTAACGTTTGCAGAGAATTCAAGCCATGGAAGGAAGGAATTAATGAACTGAAATAGCTCCAAGTCTGAAGTTGCATATGCAGACCAGGCAGCTATTTGATTAACCGAGAAATCCACCGCCTCCTTATACCAGGCTGTGGGGCTCAAATGGGGTGGCACAACCCCCTCCACCCACCAAATGTGTGGGTGGGAGTGCCTGTTAAAGTTATAAGTTTAGACAGAACGTTTTTTATGTATGCTACAACAGCAGCAAGAATACTCATCGCAAAGTATTGGAAGACGCAAGATTTACCCACTCTGGAAGAATGGCAGATGAAGGTGATTGACTGTATGGAATTGGCAGAAATGACTGGCAGAATCCGTGACCAGGGAGAAGAGTCGGCAGAAGAAGATTGGAAAAAATTTAAGGACTACTTACAGAAATATTGTAAAATTAAGGAATGTTGAATGATGCTGGATTGAAATTGAGTGGTTTCTGGCTGTAATGATATAAAGGAATATGAAAAAAAGGATTGGATAGAAAACAAGGTGTTATTATAAGCTGTAATGCTTTAAGTTAAGGATTTGCTGAACAATTAATTTGAAATGGAATACAAGAAGGGGAGGTATGAGGAGGTCAGAGAAATATGTTATTGGAAAGTATGTATTATGAACTATATGTTTTTTTAATTTTTCTGTTTGTTTTTTGTTTGCATAAAAAATTGAAAACTTTAATAAATATCTTTTTTTAAAAAAAGTTATAAGTTTAATGTACATAGAACGCTACCTTGGAATGCATTGTACTTGGAATGCTGTAAAGAGACGTTTACCTTAAGCAAGAGTTTCCACTCTGGGCGAAAGTGGTGTTTTTCCCCATTTCAGTGAGCTAAACTTCCTGATGACTCAGAAGTCAGAGATGTCTAGCAGCAGCAGTAGCAAAGAATCTCTGCGGTGATGAACAATCTTAGGCTCTGCCTCTGGGACCCGAGAGAGGAAAGTTTGCTGGACTTCATAAAAGACTTAAGGGCCATGTTGCTTGTTTGCAATATGTTACTTGGTTATTTTGCAATGTTTAACTTAGGTTTTAAGACTGTTCTGCAGCGAAGCTTTGAAACTCATTCTTGGAGTGGAAAGCTCATTATTTCTCCACAAGGTCCAGATCAGGGATTCCACTGAACAACTCTAACAGTGCCATCTGCAGTAGTCAGTGGAAGTGCCCCACCACAAATGGAGCATTCCAAAGGTGGGGAACAACCAGAGCTAGGCTGAGATCCATTGAACCCTGAGCCTGTCTCATTGCTGTCCAATAAGGGACACCACCTTCTGTGCCTGCTGCCATGAACAGCAGAGAGTTGCTCTGGCCTTGCCATTCTGCACAGCCCCCGCGGTGTAGAAGTTTGGATTGCACCTTCAGTCTTTGCCCAAGGTATCCAGTATCTAGGAATGGGGGGATGAAGGAGCAGGTTTGAGATGGATAATCACAAAACTGTAGGCAAAGCAGATACAGCCCAAAGGTAGCAGATCTTCCATACTGTTGCTCAGGCAAGTTGAAGGAGAACCATTATCAAGGCTCAACAAACCTTGTTACACAGCAGTTCTTTCAAATGCAGTATACAGTGGTACCTCAGGTTAAGTACTTAATTCGTTCTGGACTTCTGCACTTAACCTGAAACTGTTCTTAACCTGAAGCACCACTTTAGCTAATGGGGCCTCTCGCTGCCGCCCTGCCGCCGGAGCATGATTTCTGTTTTCATCCTGAAGCAAAGTTCTTAACCTGAAGCAATATTTCTGGGTTAGCGGAGTCTGTAACCTGAAGCGTATGTAACCTGAAGCGTATGTAACCCGAGGTACCACTGTATTAAGAATTGGCTGCAGAGTTCCCAAATAGGCAGTATGGTTTTCAGTGAAAGCACAACACAGGACCAAAGATCTTTTGTTTACTTGAGATTGAGCATGTCCAATCTGGACTGAGCTGGGATCATCTCTAATTGAAATGTTACATGTTAAACTATAAAACAATGTCCTGCAGAGAGGCTGTACTGGAAAAACACGGTATGTGTCTCAGATAAACTAAGAGCTGATTTCAGAGTCCTTGTAGCACGTCATGTTAAAAAGAAAGTTACAAAAATGTTGAGACATCCATATTCCTAATTTCTCAGCATACAAAGAAACTGGAAAAGAAAGCTTGTGTCTAATTTACATAATTTTAGCAAATTATTATAAGAGAAGTCATTTACACATAAGTATAAAGTAATGTGTCTCTTTTTTAAGGTTTGAAATGTGGAAAGGGAAGATAAAAATGGCACAAAGAAAATGTAGGAAAAGCAAAAACCCTCTAAATTGTAATATATTGAGTGGCTCTTTCCTCCTCTCACTTTCTGAACCATTTGCTTACTGAAAAAAACAGTGTAAAACATTACCACATTAGAGAAGTTTCATATTTATTTTTACAACTGCAACATGGTTAACTTTTGTAAAGGTCTTTTTGTCATCACTTAGTAGGGACATAACTCACTCTTCATTAAGTTTTTTTCCTACAAATGCCCATAAAACACACTTTTAAAAAATGAACATGAAATAACACCATTACTTTTCCCTAGCTACATGTCTAATCCCTGCTTATCAGTACTGCCATTGACTAGTGGTGACGAGTTACACCAATAACATCCTAACCTTTCTGAGATGGCCGATGGCCTTCAAGGGAAGTCCAAGGTTCTCTTATGCATAGATCAATGTATAAAGTAGGGTGAGGAACCTTCTTCAGCCTAATGACTGGATTCCTTTAGGAGCAACCCTCTTGAGGTGGGAGGGGGGCACTTTGGTGGTGGGTGGAGCAGAACCCAGCTAGTACAGGAAGCTAATTTCTACACACACTCACACACTCCTCCCTCATCCCTCATCCCTCATCCCTCATCCCCCTACCAGGCAAGAAAGAGGCATTGTGAGAGTTCAAGGACATTTTCCAGCCAGGCAAAAACACTCAAGAAGGGCCAAGGAAGAGTCAGAGCAGTGGCTAGCTGCTCAAGCACCCGGAGTGGAGCACATATTGTGTACCTGGGGGCGAGGCTAGCCACCCGCATCCCAGTGTCCTGGTTGGGCGCTGCCCCCAGTGAGCGTTCCAGGGGGGCGGGGCGGTAATGTTACCCCCCACAGGGATGAAACCCAGGACGGCCCGCCCCCACCACAGCCCCCTTCCTCTGCCAGTGGAAAGAGTTTAGCCTGGGGAGATTCTGGGGCCACTGATTCAGCACCCTGAACCTGGAAATGGAAAACTTAAATGGTTAGTATGTATGTCTAATTTCCCTTTCAAGCTCTGTCCTGCATTAACTGTGTCTCAACATAAACGACAGGAAAAGGTCAAAGCTGCATTCAAGGCTGTGGTCCTCTGTGCACTCACTTTGGATAATGCTACATTGAACTCAGCAAGACACATAGGGTTGCACTGAAACAGGGGCGGTGTATCCCATTTCACCTCATAAGGCAAAACGGGAAGGTGCTGCCCGCCTTGCCATGTCCACCTAGCCCCTCTGCCCTGTCATACGTGGGTTGGGTCAAGCAGTGTCTACAATAGTGGGCTCCCACAAGGTCTCATGTCCTCACTGAGATTTCAGCAAGATCTCAGCTGGCCCTGACTGTAAGTCTGGCCTGTGAATGTTGAATTCCTCTTGCAGTGTTCACCCATATCTTGGGGATGAGAGGCTGTCTGCTTAGAAAGTATTCTAGAGAGGGAAAGTGCATGGCAGAAAAATGGAGCCATGTGCTTTTGTGCAGCATTTGTGCAACAGAAGATGGGGCATTAGTTGCTGAACTGATGAAGGAATATGTTTTGGGTGTGGGTAGCACCCTCTGATGGGCAACACATGACCAAATGCCTTAGGACAGTCAATATGCCATTTAAATCAGCATTTCCATTTCTCATACAATGTAGGTACATTCAGCTTTAGGAGGCTTCCCTGCAGGTTTTTCTCCTGCGCTAGCAACATCAACACAGATGCAGAAAGCGTGAGACAGAAAGGGTCACGAGCTTTTTTCTCGTCATGCCTGAGAACATCCATAGTCTCCCAAAAAATGCAGAAATCAACCAACAATGAAATTCCCCAGGCCTGTATTTTTTTAGAACAGTTCCAAGGTAGATGATTCACCTTTCCAAATAAAAGAGATCCAGGGTGCATTGCAACAGCTTGTTCCGGGGAAAAACTGGGGTAGCAACTTCAGAACTTCAGTGGAATGTATCACTCCTGCTTTCAACACCCTCCTTGAAATAGCCTGTTTTCTGCCATGATCATGTAAACGCTTAAAAAACATATATTCAAAATTAATCCAGCTCATAACAGGATTAGGGAGGATGACATTTTTATTACATTTAATTTTGTCAACAAACATTTTCCACTTCTTGACTGTGGCCATTGCCTTCTACATGCCCTGTATCTAGATGACCAGCATGTGTGCGTTCTCATCTGATCAAATTACAACAAGCATTTGCACAACATTAAGCTTTGCTATGTAGTTTATGTGATCCAATTACTGTAGGATTTAGGGTTATCAAGCAAGATCTTTCCTTGTGTTTGGATGAAGCAATACCTTATCTTGAATTTCTCAACAACACTTACAGTATCTCTAACCTTTGCAAGCGAAATGCAACCATTTTAGACATTCAGATCTAGTGCTGTTAAAAAAAAAATTTTGCATTTTTTTAATGTTCTCAATCAAGTCCCGAGAAAAGAAACTGAATTTGGCAATTATCAAAGAGAAAAGGGAATTTCGAATAAATTTTCATAGCCGGGGTGCAGGGTTTCTGTTGCACTTGCCTCAGATTGAGATGACCAATGGTTGTTTGAGGGTGCCATTTCATTATTTCCACAAATTATCCCTCTGATGGTCTGCCCTCTGCAGCCTTCCTGGGTGCCTACACTTCCTGAAAACACCATGATAACCTCAGTTGCCCTCCCCCATAAGTGCAGAAGGTAGGCATGTTGCCTATTGTTTGTCTGCCTATTGTTCATTTTTACCTTTTAATTAAATCAGTGATTTTGTATTGTTAAAAAATGGAAAAGTAAGGAAAATCAGTAAGCACTGTGACTTCAGGTGCTCAGTAGCCACTCATTTGGCTTCCATTAAAAGTGTTCAATTAACACCCAAGGAAAGATGTCTGAACTCTTCCCATGGGGCTTTTTGAGATCAGGAAGTGTGGGCAGTTGGGAAGGCTGCAAAGTGCTGGATAAATGTTTAATGGGAAAACACGCCTCCCCCCCCAGCTATTTCATAATGATAAATTAAGGTCAAACCTGCATCCACCAAAACTATAAAGATAGTCTAAAGCAGAAAGAGGCAGAAAGATTAAAATCTCTTTTTCTGCAGGTAAAGAAAATGCTTCAGAAATTAGATGAGAGTTTTCAGCAAAGCACTAGTCAGAACATCAGTGGGTTAGATGGATGTGTCTTCAGAGACTTTATCTTTCTATCACTGTTACAAATAGTTCAAGTGTTTGTTTTAAAAGTCTTTGGGTGCCTTGGGCCTTTGTTAGGATGACAGGCAAATTGTTCCTTATCTAATTGCAATGATTGGGTGGATTTAATTTAGTACTGCAACAGAGTTTGAGGTGCTCCAAGTTCTCTAGAGCTACTTCCTTGTAGCCTTCTTCTGTTGGTAACCACAATGCAAGTCAGAGAGGCTCTCTTCCTCTAGATCTGGAATATATTGTGTTCAGACATCCCATGGGCTTGTGCCCTGCCCACTCCACTCTCCTCCTCAGGCATAGTGGCAAGGAATAGATTGTAAACTTGCACTTTCCATTTTGATTAACCAGAGGTCAGTGTTAAACATCTGAACCATAAATGGTGGTTAATTGTAGTTCTGGTTTGTGGGAACAAGCCAGCTTTGTGAACCATCGTTTGAAATGGACCTATTTTAAACAAACCATAGTTATCAACCCCAGCTTGCCAGGTTTCAAGGACATGCCAAAATGTGGCCTATCAAAAACCCTTGCAACAAGAAAATTTTAATTAAATTTAGAAAAATATTATCTAATCATTACTCTATAGCAGGCATAGGCAAACTTGGCCCTCCAGATGTTTTGGGACTACAGCTCCCATCATCCGTAGCTAACAGGACCAGTGGCCAGGGATGATGGGAATTGTAGTCTCAAAACATCTGGAGGACCGAGTTTGCATATGCCTGCTCTATAGGACTGCAAGTGATATCCTTTTTCCTTCAATTCTCTTACTTTCCCCTCCCATTTTATTTTTGTATTCACATTCTTACAACATCATGAACTCGCTACCACCTTCTAAACCAGGCATGGGGAACATGTGTTCCTCCAGATGTTGCTTCACTACAACTACATGAGCTTTTGCCATGCTGGCTTGGGTTGATGGGAGCTGGAGTGCCCATCACTTCTCTAAACCTGGCTTGTCTGCAGTATATTCAGTCTGAGGCAGATTTAGAGTATCCTAAAAATAATGACTGCTAGAATTGGATGATCTTAACCCAATCCTTTATTGTTTCACATACACCAAGGCATTGTCAGAAAACATGTTGGATCTTCACATGAAGGAGAAGAAATTATAATTGCAGCTTGGGAGTATTGGTGGGCGACCCACAACTGACTCTCACCTGGGTATTTGGCACTTTAATTTCTGACATCTAAACAACATGTAATCTGATTTTCAATGAAGTAATTATCCAGCAAGTGTGAATAAGTGGCAGGTTATGACACACAGAACAAGATGCCACACCTGAGTGAGCTAAAGTTACCAGAAGGCCTATTATCTGTAATCAGAAGTATATGCTGAAATGATTATTTATGTGTAAGATTAAGCCACCTGCTCTGAAACCACATTGTAGAAACTTGTCCACTGTTTTTTCTTGCCTTGGACAGATTGTGTAATTGTTTTTAGTTGCCTGTTACCAAAAACGATGGGTGAAAAGCAAAGCTCAGGGAGAGGGTATTTGTGTAGGCTGAAAGACTGACATCTTAATTGAACCATTCCCACCTCTGGAGAGGCTCAGCATGTCATTAGCTCCAACAAGCATGGAAAGCCACAATGCTATTATTTCAGTCACTCCTCAGTTTGGAATAGCATTAAAATAATTTCCCCATATTTAAATTTCTGCATGTGGCTACAGAAGGAATATTGTATATGCACAAATTGTCATTAATCTCCTTTTTCTATGTTACCCCCCCAAAAAATGTGATTCTTGTCCAAGTGCAACACCCTGCCCTATTCTATCTTCCTCTGCCATGGTCATGACATATGAACCTGCATGGAAGAAGAGTCCCATCTCGACGCAATGGATCACCTTATATGCCTCTATCACATCCAACCAATCTTGATGACCGACCATGGAATCATAGAATTGAAGAGTTTGTAGGGACCCAAAGAATCATCTAGTCCAATCCCCTGCAATGCAGGAATCTCAACTGAAGCATCCATGATGGATGGCCATCCAACCAATGCTTAAAAACCTCCAAGGATGGAGAGTCCTTCAGAGGGAGGAGCTTTCTTGACTACTACAAGTGTTGTGGAGGACCAGGGCACATACACAGCCACATGTGTGGCCCTTATGAGCAGTTACAATGCAGACTATGTAGACCAGCCTTTCTCAATCCTAGCTAGCAAGGCCAGAGCTCAGGGATGATGGGAGTTGTAGTCCAACAACATCTGGGGACCCACAGGTTGAAAACCGCTGGTCTAGACAAAGACAACAGAGTCATGTTAAAAGAGTATGGATTTGATATCCCGCTTTATCACTACCCAAAGGAGTCTCAAAGCGGCTAACATTCTCCTTTCCCTTCCTCCCCCACAACAAACACTCTGTGGGGTGAGTGGGGCTGAGAGACTTCAAAGAAGTGTTACTGGCTCAAGGTCACCCAGCAGCTGCATGTGGAGGAGCAGGGAATCAAACCCGGTTCACCAGATTATGAGTCCACTGCTCTTAACCACTATACCACACTGGCTCATAAATTTCAACTGAGAGTCTTGAAATACCTGTTCCTTGTCCCGCAGGCCCTTTCTCACCTGGTGTGGGAGGACAGGACCCTGACTGACTCCAGCTACAAAAGCTGAGGCAACTGAACAAACTCTTTGGCTGGGGTATTGTTACGGTGGTTGTTTCTGTTGATATTAATTTTCTGTATCTTTATTTTAGTTCTTATTACGATTTATGTGGAAATTGTTCAATTCGGTTGTGTGTTTTTAATGTTTTGTTTTATTGTTTATGACTACTGTTGTTATGTAGTAATTATATATATATTTTCATGTTGTAAGACACCTTGAGCATGAGAAATTATGCATGTAACAATACTGATTCCGGTCAGGAACCTAGCTGCAGTCAGGAACCTAAGTGCAGCTTCCAGGCTGTTCCGAAAGGCAATCCCAAATACAGAACATTACATTACTCCGACCTTGATGTAACTAAGGCTTGTGTGGCTCAGGCCAGGTGTGTGTTCCACAGAAACAGGCCCAGTCAGCACACCAGCCACAGCTGAGCAAAAAAACCAGTTCCAGCAACACTCCCAAAACTTAGAACCTCTTTCAACTGCATCCAGAACAGGTATACAGTCTTCCTGACCAAGAGCACTTCTGTCTCATTGGGATAAGGTTTCGATTTTTAACCCATATCTACATAATTTAGAACCTCAAGCGTATATCTGAAAGCCTTTCTGCCCCTCAATCATCACAGTGCATGCATAAACTAAGTCTTCTTTCTGGTGGTGGTGGATAAATATGGGAGACACATCTTTCCCCATCCTTGGAAGCAGGTGGTGATATCCAGCTAACTTGTGCTGTCAGGATTTCCACTTGTGGAAATGGAAATTTCCCCCCTCTCTCCTTCCTATAAGAGTGTCCTGTGCCCTCCCTAAATCTGCTCTGGAGGGATGGGGAGAAAACCCAGGGGAAAAAGTTAAGTGGCATGGGGTCATTGTCATGTGTATTGGCTTGGCTTCCCCAAATTAGGATAAGGTAAAGGTAAAGGGACCCCTGACCATTAGGTCCAGTCATGACTGACTCTGGGGTTGCAGCGCTCATCTCACTTTATTGGCCGAGGGAGCCGGCGTACAGCTTCCAGGTGATGTGGCCAGCATGACTAAGCCTCTTCTGGCGAACCAGAGCAGCGCACAGAAATGCCGTTTACCTTCCCACCAGAGTGGTACCCATTTATCTACTTGCACTTTGATGTGCTTTTGAACTGCTAGGTTGGCAGGAGCAGGGACCAAGCAACGGGAGCTCACCCCATCACAGGGTCTCGAACCGCCAACCTTCTGATCGGCAAGTCCTAGGCTCTGTGGTTTAACCCACAGTGCTTTTCCCAATTAGGATAGTGGAGTAGAAATACCTCTTAAGTGCTTTTGGATATAGACTCAAACTGCTCTTCCCACATCACAACCTGCCCTTCCTATTTTTATTTTCTGTTCATGCCAAGGGCTCTTGGTTTTTTGCAAAACGCCTTTCCACCATGTGCTCTAAATATGCATGACTTGAGAACACAGTGACATAGCTCCACGAGTGCACCCTGAAGCACACAGAAGTCCTCACAGAATGAAAGGAGAGGGCAAAGAAAAATATGTCAACCCCAATCCCATCCTTCCACAACAAGGTCATTCCCCTGACCATCAGCCACCCTAGTGCTTGCAGGAATATCATGCTTATCACTCATAATCACGGTTCTATTCCAGTGTAAACACTAGATGGCACTAGTAGCTCAAATATTCTTTTCTCCTCAGCAGCTCTTGCAAAACTTGAGTTGAAGTTGTTTTCCTTCATCTTCAGATATGCATTGGAAGGAATTTCTCATCTTGCCATCCCAGTGAAGTTCTGATACTTGGGCCAAGTCAAAAAATGAAGAGATCAAGCAAGGTTGAGAACTGGTGGGAATCAGAAACAGCACAAGGGTTTTTTCCCTGCAAACTGTAATCTTATTGCAACAGGATTGTATTGTTACGTGTCACTCCAATATCTGAGCAGCAAAAGATTCCAGGGATTCCAGGCACATTTATCCAGGGTCTATGTTTCCTTTTGGGAATGAGGCACAGTGGAAACTGTGGTGTCTTTATGACATATGGTTTATTTACACCAGGGGTGCCCAGACTTTTTTCAAAGAGGGCCAGATTTGATAAAGTGAACATGCATGAGGGCTGACCAAAGTTGTTAGGCTTTTTTAAGGACTGAAGTTGTTGAGCTTTTTTTTACAATTTAACCCAAAAATTGTTGAGCCCACCAAATGGACTTTGAAATTGTAGGCCCACCAAATGGACTTTGGACATGCCTGATATACACAAATATACAACCTGAGCCTATGATGGAGGGATTCGGGATTCACACAACATTCACACCCCAAGAAGCCACAGTATCCTTTAAGAAGATCCAAAGCATTGCTCTCAAACATTGTTCTCTGACACTCTCTCCATCCTGCTGCTTACTATCTCCATTCCATAACTCCTACTTGCAATCCTAAACTCTGACCTAAAACACTGGTTTTATCTTTTAAAGCTACTCAGTTGAGGGAGGCGAAGGAGCCCACTTATTTGCAAATGAGATCCTTTATTGTCCTAATTGCTCACTAACCCCAGACTATTGTCTCATGCAGGAAGCTAGTCCTGGCTTAATTAGCTTTTACACATGTTGATTCCAGAGGATTAGAAGTCTCCAGCACACAGCTCAAATACACAAATGGGTCTAGCAACCAGATTTAACACAGAAGCCGTAATTAAATTCTAACACTAACTTGATCCAAAATTGAGGGTGTCTTGCACCCACCAACTCATAAAAATATAATGTGAAGTGTTCGGCCACTTTCTTCAAGGTTTGGGAAGAGATGTAGCGCAGACTGATTTGAGGAGCCAAGTCATTTATATCAGAGTTGTATTCAAATGGTGAATACACATACCAAAGAACATCTTGCCTATTGGCATTTTGGATCTCATAAGAACCAAACATGGAAAGCAAAAAAAATGGCTGAAATGACTCCCAGTTCATTTGACTGCAGCAGTTCCTTGACTTTTGAATCCAGATCCACAGACCAATTCCTCACAAAGCTCTTAACTGCACCTCTGTAATATCCATGAGAAACAAGGATGACATGGGGCTCTAATTTGCATAAAGAGGCATTTGGAGGAATTAAGATGGTGGGTGCAATCTCATCTGCATGACAATTTATGGAGAGCTTAGCCCCCCTGTTAGTAATTAAAATAATAATAATAATGTTTTTAAAAGAGAGTGAATAAGGCAAGGTTCAGCCCAAATAGAGGTTTGCTTGTTTTTATCGACCTTGAATCTTCTGATAGTTTGTGCTTGTTTGTTTTATTTTAAGCACAAATACTTTAGAAGTCCTTTAAGTGCCCCATGGGCACTTAAAACAAGACATTTCCTGGTGGCTCAGTTTCTTGCGGAAAACCAAAATGCCCATGTACCATTACTGTATAGTAAAAGAGAGGTGCATTAAGGTAAAGGTAAAGGGACGCTCTGACAATTAAGTCCAGTCACAAATGACTTTGGGATTATGGTGCTCATCTCACTTTGCAGGCCGAGGGAGCCGGCGTTTGTCCGCTTCCGCAGACAGTTTTTCAGGGTCACATGGCAAGCATGACTAAGCCACTTCTGGCGAAACCAGAGCAGTGCATGGAAACGCCATTTACCTTCCCGCTGGAGCGGTACCTATTTATCTACTTGCACTTTGATGTGCTTTCAAACTGCTAGGTTGGCAGGAGCAGGGACTAAGCAACAGGAGCTCACCCCATCGTGGGGTGGTTCGTGGGGATTCAAACCGCCAACCTTTCAATCAGCAAGCCCAAGCAGCACAGTGGTTTAACCCACAGCGCCACCCGTGCGCATAAGAAAAAGCACGTAAAGCACATAAGAAAGCACATAAAGGTTGAATCCAGCAGCCAATAAGTGTGACTGATAGATTTATTGTTCAGAAATTGTAGTACTTGGAATTTTAAACTTAAAAGGAATGTGTTATCCTTGCATTAGTTGCAAGGTACCAAATGTCAAAATCCATTCTATAAATCCAAGGGGCCAGGAGACAGCCTCCACTGTCTCCATGTTGTACATATTGTCAAAACAAAGTAATAAATCAGAATTCATAGCAGCAGAATCTCCAGAAAATATTTGAGACTGGACCACAAAACCCTTGTGACTTGCACCAAACAGTATCTTACTAACTATTAAAGACTATAAGAGGCAGGGCATTTGAGGACACAATCAGGGAAGCTTGAAGTGTCCATTCTCCATGCTAAGGAAAGCTAATTTGAAGTACTCTAAACACTGAACCACAAGTTCATCCAGGATAGATTGAATTTTTTAATATACCCTAGAACTAGTCTGGCCTGGGACTAGAAACTCCTATGTGGTTATTTCAAGATACCTAAGTTATTAAGGAGTCATCAAAAGCAACTAATCTATTCCGAACTTAAAAATGGAAAGCGTAATGCTGGTGGTCAACAAAAGAGTTTTAAAGACTGTCTCAAGGCAATTTTTTTAAAAAAACGTAGTATAAAAACCAACAATTGGGAAGCACTGGCCTGCAAGCGCTCCAATTGGAGAACAGCCTTTACCAACGGAGTCATGGGCTTTGAAGACACTCAAACTCAAGACGCAAGGGAGAAACGTGCTAAGAGGAAGGCACGCTTGGTAAACCCTCACCCTGATCATCTCCCATCCGGAAACCTATGTCCCCACTGTGGAAGCACATGTGGATCCAGAATTGGCTTCCACAGTCACTTACAGACTCATTGTTAAATCCGTGTTTATGAAAGACAATCTTACTCAGCTTTGGGTGATCACCAAAGAAAGAAAGAAGAAGAAAGACTTGGATAGTACAGGAAAAGATGGAGCGCTTGCTGTTAACATTCAACATCATACATATAAGGAAACACACATGAAGTGTGTTTACAGAGTAACTTTAATGACTCCCCAAATGCATACCCTCCAACATTTTAGAAGGGCAGTTTCGGGCATCCCACCCTACCTCATCCCTCACCCCATCTCTGCCGCCAATGCCTTTTCTGCCCAGCTGCTCGCCCCCTTCCACCACTTACCTTTGCAGTCTTCCTCCTCCTCCACAGCGCCCAGGGAACATCGGGAGACACAGAGAAGCAGGTGGCCTGGCACAGCCTTCCGAAGGCTGGTCAGCCTCCACCGCATCTGAAGAAGCAGGCAGTTGGGTGTGACCTGTGCCACATCTCCTGATGCAGCGCAGACTGGTCATGCCTCCACCTTCTCCTCTGGTGCCACAGAAGAAGTTCTGGAAGAGGAGGTCAAGGTAAGTGTTTCTTCTGGTTTTTGGTCCTCTTTGTGGACTTGTGCCACAGCAGAACCAAAAAACACCCATCTTTTTCTCCCTCGCTCTGGCGCAACGAGCGCAGGGGAGCGAAATCTGGGATTGGAAGTCGAGATGGCTTCTCCCAATTTGTGATGTCCCAAAAAAATCGGGACACTTGAGGGATCTGCAAATGGAGTCTTGTTTCTTAAAACAGGTGTAGCCAATGTGGTGCCTTCCAGATGTTTTGGACTACCACTCCCAAGATCCTTTACCACTGACTATTCTGACTGGGGCGGATGGGAGTTGTAGTCCAAAACATATTGAGAACATTAAGTTGGTGAGCCCTCCATTAAGTGACAACCAGATGTTCGCACATCTTTCCAATATAGGTCAGTGTCACCACAGTACCCTGTTTTCTTGACTTCTGTGCAGCTTTTAGAATATTTTTATTAATCATTTAATTCATTAATTAGTTGTATTGAGAGTTTTATTGAGAACAAATACAACATTAGCATAAAAAGACAAAAGCATGTAGTTTCTCTGGACCAAAATTTATATTTCAAAATACAGCAAATGGCTGTCATTTTGGGGTGGCAGCTGGAGGCATTGTGTTTATTTATACGTAATTTTTTTTTAATGTGTACTGCTGTATCATTAAAAGGGGGAGGGCAGGGAAGAACTGTATGTCTTTCTTGTGTCTTCTATAAACCATGTCCATTCAGTTATCCATTCCTGCAACTTCAAATGGCTTTAACAACCACTCCTTCATGGTAGGTAATGGAGATTTAAAAGCAAGAAGGATGCAAGTCATATTGCCTGCCATGTGATTTCTGAGGATCAAGTCATTCAAAACACTCTGCAGTCAATGGCGCATCTGTCTGGGATCTGGTGGATAGTTTGTTTGTTTTTAAAAGTTACACAGAGATATGCTGCCAAGAGGTTTGAATCTTTAGGCAGGTCTGGCAAGCACATAAAATAATCTTCTTTTTTGGACATAGTTCAAGAGCACTTTAAAGGGAAAATGATTCCACTGAAGAGATGCTATTTCCCCCTCATTCCTCACTTTTAAAGCTCTTGCCCCTAATCCTCAAACTGCTTTTTTCAGCATTAGGCTTCTGCATTTAAGATTGTGGGGGCATATTAAGAACAAACCTGCTTCATTAGGCCAATGGCCCGTCTGGGTCCAGCATTCTGTTCTCACAGTATCCAACCAGATGCCTATAGGAAGCTCATAATAAGGAGGACATAACTGCAACAGCACTCACTTGCAACTCCTGGCAACTGGTGTTCAGAGGCATCCTGCTTGTGACGGTGGAGGTAGAACATAGCCATTACGATTAACATCCATTAGTAGCTTTATCCTCAACAAACTCACTGTCCTTTCAGTGTTGGACTTCATATCTTAAAAGCTCAGCCACATTAGGGTACCTATTTGGAAGAATGGACTGCTTAGACTAATTTATATGTTTAAGTCAGGACAGATGGTCTTTTTATTGTTGATAGACCTCTCTGAAGGTTTTAACCCCTCTGACATGTCTGTTCATTTTAAAATTCAAGCGGTATGTTAATTTTATGAAATAAATAAATGTGAGCTGATAATCCTGCATTCTTTCCCCCTTTTGTTATACCTGCAAAATACAGTGGTACCTCGGGTTACATATGCTTCAGGTTACATACGCTTCAGGTTACAGATTCCGCTAACCCAGAAATAGTACCTCAGGTTAAGAACTTTGCTTCAGGATGAGAACAGAAATTGTGGTCCGGCGGTGTGGCGGCAGCGGGAGGCCCCATTAGCTAAAGTGGTGCTTCAGGTTAAGAACAGTTTCAGGTTAAGAACGGACCTCCGGAACGAATTAAGTACTTAACCCAAGGTACCACTGTAATATTTTTTTTTCTAAAGGTATTCAGTGCTATTGTAAAGGCTATTCAATTCTCTTTTTAATTTCTAAAGACTGATATTTTATTGAAAATTTTTTCAATTATAAAGCAATAAAGTGCTACAGAAAGAAGGCTATTCAATTCAACAGAATTTAAAAATTAATTCAAAAGAAAACCAGCTGATGGTCAAACTCCATGCAGTGGTAAGTGTGTGAATTCAATTAATGCGCAGATTTTTTGTTATATGGGCAGCAGCCATTGGAAGTTTGATCAGTCTCAGAGGATGGTATGAGCTGAACAGTAGGAAGGAGAGAGAAATGTTGGTTCAATGTTCAGTTGACCACGCTTAAAGATCCCAACCACCCCTAGCTATGAAGAACAGCCCAGGAAAGTGTCTTAGATCCTAATTTGGAGGGGTGGGGTTATATATGGGAGAAGGCCTTTCCCCCAAGGTTTTCTGGGCCCAGACTATTTGGGGCTGTTAAGGTAAAAATCATCATTTTGAATTTCTTGAGGAAGGAAACTGGCATCTAAGTGCAGCTTATGTTTTTAAGGAATTAGAGAGCAGTGCTGCCAGTGCCACCTTCTTCAGTTCAGTTTTCAATTTTCAGTTTTACTCTCTGTTCTAAGTAAATGAAAAAAGATATTAACTAACCATACAATTTAAGCAGAACGTTGTCGGTGCTTCAAGTCCCAATGCATCTTATAAAAGAGAAGACATTTTCTACAACCTCCTAAACTGATACTTTACTACTTACATAAATATTCCATCCTGGATATTCCATCCAAATGGTCTTAAACAACAATAAAGAGACCCTTCATCTGTCCAAGAGTTTTAACTTGTTGTCCACCAGATTCAGGATCTTTCACATTCGACTTTCTTTAAAAAATCAATACTTTAAAGATGGCTAGCATGCAAACCACTGGAGCTTCCTGCCTAATGTTTAGCGAGATTAATGTCCTCACTCTGAAAACAAATGAACAATAAATTTATATTCATTTTGGTTTTCTAGTGCAAATCTGTGAGATTTTTGAAGATTTGTGTGCATGTTTTTCTGAAACATGATTCGTATCTCAGGAATAGGTCAGACGAAGTCCAGGTCATCCCAGATTGGGGACACCGAGTCACTTAACTGGTCTCAAAATCAGATTGGGATGGGGTGGAGTGGAGTGGCTGCGCATAGTCATATTATTTACATCACAAAAACATGCAGTTGTATCCAATTTAATGCCAGAATAGGTTTCTAAGCCATTTACAAAGTATAAAAAACAATTATGTAAATATTAAAATGTAAACATCCATAATTTAAATGCATTCATAATTAAAATTGCCATATATTTTGCAGAGTTTTTTTTTGTTTTTTGTTTTGTTCTGTGTGTATTTGGACACCTCTTAAAATATCATGATCAGAATTTGCCTGCTGGTTCCTGAGATCAAGGAGCAGGGTTTGTTTATATTTGGATACAATTGGATGCCATTTTGAATCAAGATGGTGGACTGAACCTTTTGAAACTACACTGACTTCAACCACTGATTTCATAACCACACTGATTTCTTTCTTTCTTTCTTTCTTTCTTTCTTTCTTTCTTTCTTTCTTTCTTTCTTAGAATTCTTGAGCAGTTCTGGGTATAAGGCTGCTAGAACACAATAAAACTAACCCCTTAAAACATCACAACAATTAAAAGAGAAAACTCAGGTCAAGAGATCAAGGGAATGCCTGTGTAAACAGGTGTGTCTTCAGTAGCTGAAAAAAAATGTAGTCAGAGAACATCTATAGCAACAGACAATCTTATTTGCTTTATAATCCTAATTTTAACAAATTGATCCACATATGAGAACATGAATTGATTCCAAGAAACATTTTATGGTACAGTCTTAGCCAAAACCCCTTCCATATAAAACAGAAACACCAACAGAAATTAAGAAAGGAATAATTTTTGATGAGCAAAAAGTTCAGTTCGACATCATGGATGAACAACCTATATTTTTAGATCTAGACAACTGCCTGCCAGCAGCTAACATCTTAAAGGGGACACAACATGGGACACAACATGGAAAAAAAATCCTATTCAGCTTGCAGTGTGTGCCAAAAGGGCTGCCTTCTTTATAATGGATCATTAGTGGAAGAGTGTGTGCCTACAAAGTTCTTTATGGATATTATCTTAATTAGGACTGGGAGTGATTTCCATGTTTATGCTCATATGTGTGATCATGAGCTGATTCTTCCCCCCAGAATCCTTGCATGTTCAAGCCTACATGCATACACATGTAGACTTGTTGCAGCCATGCAAGTACATATGCATGGAGAGGGAATGCGAGAGCCCAATCTCCCAACCATGTGGGCCCTTTCTTGGCATATAGGACTGTGTGGAAGATGCTTGTCTTGAATTTCCCAGAGCAGGAGGTGATATGGATTGCTCTACACCACAGCATTACCATGTGGTGCACAGGGTGCCATGGCCTGGAAGCCGTGTCCCAATCTTTGTAATTTTGTTGGCTATCCCCATAGGTGGCCAGCACATACTGTAGGTACCATTGCTGCCACAGCCCCCATATTTCATTGGCCATTGCTGTATGTCATGGTTCTGTGTGTGTGCCCCCCCCCCACTGGGCTGAGCATGCATTGAATTTAGTGGCTGTTCCACTTGCATAGCGGCAATGTCTCTCTGGACCTGGCACAGTATGGGAAATGTGAGTACATTACATACTGAGTAACTCAGCCCGTTCCTAATTCCTCCTTGTATGCCAACTCCCGTGCCTCCCCCCCCCCCCCGTATATTTTGTCATGCTTTTACTATTGGTTACTTTACAATCCTTGTTTCAAATCTTGGTTAAGAGGGAACCCTGACTAAGATTGGAAGTAGAAATTTGAGCCAGAGGATGGAAGGAGTACACAGAAAGACGTGCAGGATTGTTCCTGAACCTGAAAAATACATAGATACACCTAAGCAAGCACTGCTTTTGTTAAATAAGAATAAATCTCATGTGCATGTTCTTTTATTTTAATGTAGTTTAACAGGACCACTTTACGTTATGACTACAATGCTATGCAAGTGAGTAGGCTGAAGGATTTCATGAGTTACTCTACATTAGAGACAGGGCTTTTTTCAGAGGGAACTCACAGGAACTCAGTTCTGGCACCTCTCATGTGAGTGTCATTGCCTTTCTAAGACAACGAGGGAGGTGTCCAGCACCTATTTTTCTAGAATAATAGCACTGAGTAGAGAGCACATGCGGTCCACTTTCCCCTTCCCATCAAACACGTTTCAATTTTTACAGTTCAGTGAGGATCGGGTCTTTGAGACCCTGTTTTTGTGTTGAAGTTTAACTCTCCTTTGGGGGTTTCGTTTAAAAAGCCGGCCCTAACTGGGAGCTATCAGACAGGTGGCCTTTCTTGACACATTTGTTGGGAGGCCTTGTCAATGGAGTTTGCAAGGTGTCAACAGTGAAGGTGCCACAGCTATGCATACTTTAGCACATGTACTTGTGTTACAAAGGTTGGCCTTAAGGTCACCATGAAGCCCAGAAGACATTGATATGACTCCCATTTTTCCATGAACCTAAATATACTACCAGTGGCGAGCAGCGTTTTCTCCTGTGAATGTCAAAGCGCTTTGGAATGCCTTTAAGAGTTTACCAGAATCTATAGCATTGATCTATCCTGGCTGTTTTTATGGACACCATGAGGATAAATTCTCTGACTGGACCCTGTGGTGAAGAGGCGAGTGACAGATTGGGCCTCTCCACCATAATGTGAATCATGTCACACAACTTTGATTTTACCGACAGCTGAGTTCTCAGCAGCGTCATACATCATTTAATTTTATAGTATCGTCCAGTAGACGAGGGCCTAAGGAGGTTATGTGAAACTTTTTACTAGACCAACATTTCCATTGTAACTACACCCTTTTCATACGCGCTCCCCAAAGAAGTAGCCTCAGCAACTGGTAGCAGATTTATTTTGTATAACGAAAAATTATGCTAGGATCATAAATAATCAAGTACAAAATATTTCAGGGTCCAGATTTCAGGCAAAAAAGGCAGAAACATCCAGGGTCGGCAGAGTATCATTTGTAGTAGAGTCAGATTTATTTTTTACAAAACTCTAAAGAGGGAGGTGGGTAACCTTTTCTGCCCTGAGGTCACTCCATTTCTGAGAGGAGAGGGCTATCGATAGGCCATAATGGCTATGCTCTGACTCCACAACTGGAGACAGGAATGCTTCGGAATACCAGTTCCTGGAAACTACAGCAGGAAAGTTTGTTCTTGTGCTTAGGTCCTCTTTGAGGGTTTGCCAGAGGCATCTGGGTGGCCACTGTGAGATCATGATGCATGATTTGATGAGCCACTGGCCTCATCCAGCAGGCTCTTCTTATGTTCTTATGTTCCGTTGTTGTTGTTTAGTCGTTTAGTCATGTCCGACTCTTCGTGACCCCATGGACCAGAGCACCCCAGACACTCCTGTCTTCCACTGCCTCCCGCAGTTTGGTCAAACTCATGCTGGTAGCTTCGAGAACACTGTCCAACCATCTCATCCTCTGTCATCCCCTTCTCCTTGTGCCCTCCATCTTTCCCAACAGGGAAGTCTTTCCAGGGAGTCTTCTCTTCCCATGAGGTGGCCAAAGTATTGGAGTCTCAGCTTCACGATCTGTCTTTCCAGTGAGCACTCAGGGCTGATTTCCTTAAGAATGGATAGGTTTGATCTTCTTGCAGTCCATGGGACTCTCAAGAGTTTCCTCCAGCACCATAATTCAAAAGCATCAATTCTTCGGCGATCAGCCTTCTTTATGGTCCAGCTCTCACTTCCATACATCGCTACTGGGAAAACCATAGCTTTTACTATACGGACCTTTGTTGGCAAGGTGATGTCTTTACTTTTTAAGATGCTGTCTAGGTTTGTCTCTTATGTTCTATTCTCCACCAAATGTACTTCTATAGAACGTGTATCTCCACTACTTTGGATATTACTGGCTCAGCTGCTAAAAGTTAAAGGAACTGAGTATAAAGAGGGTTAAGTTCTCCTTCCAATGTGGTACTTTAAAAACAGCCTTGCCAGACCCAACTAAACCTCAGGAAGTCTGAAGACGCCCCCCCTCCTCCATTTGAAACAAAAAAAAAAACATGCTCTAGGACTTTTGGCATCTCCACCAAGTCAATTTATGATCCTAAGCAAAATGAATATCTCCTTGAAAAATCTACTATATGCCTTTAGAGAAAAGAATAGAAATATTGTATATTTTTTTCCAACCACACTCTAGGAGAGGTCTCTCTGTTTTAGCTTGGCCAGCTCTTGAGACTATAAATGTACAATGTGGTCTTCCAGCCTAGTAACCAGAGATAATTGCCTCCACTTACAGCAGCTGAGCAAATGTCAGCTTTTTGGTCCTATTATCCATCCCTCATGTCTTCAAGCCGCCTCACACAACAGTAATGCGATGCAAAGCAATGTAAAATGTCAGGCCTTTCATTTTGACCCAAAACATTTGATTTGAGTAAGGAACAAACAACAAAATGAAATTGGCTCTTTACTAAATGTTTGAATCCGGTGAAATGCTGCAATTTGAATTATTATTTCAGCTTGAAACTGCTATGGCACCCCAGAAATTGAAATCTGTATAATGGGCGCACCAGCAACTGAACTATTGTTAGCCACATGCATTACTCCATTACTCCATTACTCACACCCGAGGCTCCCCTGATCCCATCCCTAAGGACCAACAATTGTGCAGAGTTCCCAGTCTCAGGCACAGAAATCCTTGCTTTTGCTAGGACTCTTGATCAAGTAGGGCAGAGGAGGCATGTGATGTCAGAAACATGATCAATGGTGCAGCCCCACAGCCCCTTCAGTGTGTAATTTATCAAGGGGGCTTGAATTTGAAGCCAGTGTTCCTGTGGTGTGTGATGGTTTGGCTTTTCCATGTAGCTGCTTTTTTCACTTTCTGCATTTTTTTGGTAGTCCATGAGCTAGGTATGAAAGAGAATTCCACTAGAAATGCAAATGGGAGAAGAATTTGCCACAATTGACATGCTCAGAGGTCAGGAACAGAAATCCTGCAAGAGAATATGAGTGGTATTCACCACCTTTGTGTGTTTTGGTCCACAAACATTATATAAATTATTATGTCATTCTCTGTATCACATTTGACATTTCCCTTCCATTGAAATGCATTGAAATTGATTCTGTTATCAGTAACGTAACTAATCACATCAGTTTTGGCCATAGCAGTGGTGAACAATGGAGGTTTTAGCAGAAGCAGAACTGCAACAGAATGGAAACTGCGCTGATTGCAGCAAACACAGGATGAGATTGAAAATGCTTCCTTCTTAAACTCCTAGTGGTAGTGTGGTGGTACCTAGGAAGCTACGTGATGCAACACTATTAGGGTGAAGATAGATTTAACATACCAAAGCTTTCAACAGGCACTGAGAGGAAAAGAGTGAGGGGATAGGTTTGAACCAGTATTTTATCTGCTGATGGTTTGCATGTCTGGCATTTGTGAAGGTTGAAGACCTGTTTCTAAGGTATTTCAAGCTTTATGGCATACAACATATCACACTGGTAGAGCTGCACTCATAAAGCATTCTGATTTCTCATGTAAGTGTTTGCCCTTTTTCCTTAACACTCACTCTGTAACGTACACCTCTGTTAATCCCACCATTAAATTTGACCTTGAAATACATGTGTCGTGTTGGAACACTGTGTTTACATGGCTTAGAGTTAGGTCATTAATGTTATTTATGAGTACATTAAAAAAATGAGCTAAAGGCAACATGTCTGGGTTTAATATGATGTGAAACCTGAATCAAATCTCTCCTGGTCACTAAAACTGGTCAAAAGTATTGTCCTTGGAAGTGCATGCATAGCAACCATTGAAGTCAATGGGAGCCACATGTGGCCATTTTCGTGTGACTTGAAAAGTATCTTGGTCATAGTCGAGATGAAAACAAAACTGGTTTGAATTTGTCATACATCTGTTTCCTACAGTTCTAAATGAAGGATAAGTGTCTGATAAAACATCTACTCCACCAGAATTAATTGGAACATTGCTAACTTGATCTTCAATGGTGATTACAGCTCAGCTATTTTGCTTTTGAGCAAGTGAATTCCATTTTTAGGTTTTTCATATTCTCGACTGCAGGTGACTTAAACATTTGGCAGGACCCCCAAACTTTCAGGATTGGTTGGCTGTCTGAATCAATTGGTTAGATGACTGGTTAGATGGCTAAGGATTTTTTTTCTGTTTATATTTTTACTCTTAGCTTTATTGAATAAAGGATGTTACAACATTTGTTATTTCTACTCTTTTACAAAAAAATATAATTGGCTTTGACATCAGTTCCTCTTCCTTGAACCAAATTAGAACTATTCCATTGTTTGCTGTTATTTGCTGTTGTTGTTTTTCCTAAATGTTTCCAAACAGTTTTCTGCAAGCTTTTAAAATGTAAAATCATATCAATATGATCCTAGAACATACCAATTAAAAAAAAGCTTCTTTTAAAAAATCTGGATTTTAGAAAATGTATACACTCATATGTTGCTAAATTATGAGAGTGTTCCTGTTCAAAACAGTATAGGTTTGTTGTTGTATTTTGCTATAACTTCTTATGTGGAAGTATTAAGATTAGCAGCGGACTCCTGGTGTAAATTAAGCCTGGTGCAGCAGCACTGATGACAATAACTAAACTATATCTGTGAAACATAAACAGCATCATTAGGGGCAGGCACATGGGAGGGATGCAAGATGGAACTGAAATGCTGCCTTGACTCGAGGGTGGGGTAGTTATTTGGAAAATGCTTCCTTGTAAGAGAAAATGGGTGTCTGAGAGGGTTCAAAAAGCATTGATTACAGCTTCTCTGCTTAGGGTTTCACTAGATCATGCAAGGTTCTCCACGTGGAGAATGCACCAGCTGGTCCAGCTTAAGATACTGTGCTGTGCGTGACACCCCATGCAACTTCTTGCCCTGGACAGAAAGCTCCAGAGCAGCCTGGAGCACTGGAGCTGAACCAAGTCCTGCAGCTGCCACCTGGAAACCCACCAGCTTCCCCAAAGCTGACTTCAGCTGGACAGCATACAGATCTCCCAGATGTGCACTGGATTGGGAGCAAGTGGGACCACAATGAGAATTCAGTTCCCTTTGCACGACTCTATATAAATACCAATGCACAGACAAGGTGTTGATCGATTGGAATCTTTTGAAAGTTTCCAAACAGGCCAAGCGAGTGGTTTATACTGTTCTGTTTAAGGGCCTTCCAGACTGGTGTTTGTCACGGATGCATCCTGTACCATGTTCTTAACCCAAGAAGTGGGAGGCTGAGTCTGCTTTTGTTTGATCTGCAATGCTTCCCAGTGCTACTGTGTTTTTGCTGTCCACAGGAGCTATAGCACAATAAAAGGGGGGGGGGAATGGACCAGGGAATTTGTGTTGCCAAGACCTCCCCCAATAAATAAAGACACACTTGACACAGAATTTAGTTTAAGGTTGTTGGCATAATTTTGGCCACAACTTTATTGATTACAGATTGTGAGTGGTTTGCTTAGGCATTGGTTCCCAACTAGCTGTACCTGACCTTGGCAGGGCAGCACTGATGACTGGACACCGGCATACGTCAGTACAAGTAAGCATCGTGGGGAAACATTGAACCAGACACAGTCTCAAGCTCACCCCAAATGCTCCCAGGGGCTCTGGTGTGGCCCTAACCCCTGGAAGGGGATTGGACAAAAGCAAGGCGAGCCCCTGGATTCCTTTAACGGAATGCACATTGGAGGGCAGGTGTGACAACCTCCCGTTCACTCCACATTGAACCAATGCCTAACCGCCTAACCTTACAAAGCTGTGACGATTTGCTACGCGGCAGGCAAAACCCAAGTGGCACCAGCCAATCTGTCAAATGGGGAAATTCCTACTGGGCCCCTGTCCTAAAAACCGATGACCCACAATGGCATAGCAAGGTCATAAAGGACCCTAAATATAGGGAGGGTGGACGGGTGATCCGATGCACGAGGAGAAAACAGGAAGCTCAACGCAATGTGCAGCAGTATATATAGGTCCCTCGGTTACTGCATGAACAATTCCAATGGCCAGAATTACCCCAGCAACTGAAGGACCACCAATCAGGTTGTTGTGGCCATCTAATCATTCCCACCCACACAAGCAGTGAGGTCAGTCCTGATGATCTCACTGCAACACGTTCTCTCTGTGTGGAAGACACGATTTATAAAAAGTTATGGGATTTCAGCAGGTTATGGGATATGTATTGATTGGACATGGAGCACGTGTCACTTCCCCAATAGCATCAAGAACACAAAGTATAGTGAATGTGCAATTTAGCACAGTGTGGCAATATATTGATTGAAAAGCCATAGTTCCATAAGGCAACAAGTACTGCAATGTAAAAAAGGAATGCTAGATATCTGGACAGAAGTTCTAGCATTATAACCAGTGAAACTAACACAATAACCCCATGTCTGAATGCAGCCAAAGTCTAACCACTCTGTAAGCTTTGTGCAAGCAAAGCAAGATGAATGGAGGAGGCCTAACTATACATATGGATTACACATACAATGTGCTTTCTCTCTCACAGAGAGAGATCACCCTCTCTCCCCACTTCTGAAATTCTGGGAACAGTAGTTCAGAGAGACAGAAACAGTCTCACCATTGCAGTGTTTCAACCGAGTGGAAGAGAGGGGGGAAATCCTGTCTCTGGATCTTCAGGGAATGTATCAGGAAGTTTTTTAATGTTTGATGTTTTATTATGTTTTTATATATGCTGTAAACTGCCCAGAGTGGCTAGAGATGGGCAGGGTATAAATAATAATATTGCTGTTGTTGTTGTTGTTCCCAGAAGACCAAGAGAGAAGAGGAAACACTGTCTTTTGATTTTCAGGGAATGAAATTTAAAGTTTCAGTTTTGTAACACAGACAGCAATTCAGCAATTCCCCCTGCACTATTCCTTAAATTCTTCCCTTGTTTTATTAGTGTTTGCTGAGTTGAAGAATGAAAATAAGATTAAAAAAGCAATGAACTCCATAGGGCCATGACAGTGAACTAAACATATCAGCTCTGCTGATTACATCATGAATGCATTTCCTTTTCTCAAGGCTAAGCTACTTTCTGTTGTTCAGAGTTTGATGTGCCAGGACCAGAAACTGGAAAACACATCAAACCAAATGTTTCAGGGTGGGGGTGGGGGGACAAGTTTGTATTATAGCTCTGAGATGTGATTGCTTATAGTATAAACAACTATGTAAATGTAAAACAGGTTGGCTGGAATATTACAAGTATGACACAAAGAAATGTACACGAGTGCATTTCATAGTGCTAGGGTGCCATTTCAGAGAGCAGAATAAACTAGCTGAACTCTATTCCTTTTGCTGGAGGAGTTAAGAGACAAACTTTGTCTATTTTCATTTGGATATTCTATGGGCACACCTTCGTTTCTCATCACTAGATAATGTTCCATGACTCAATTCAACGTCTAAGATAAATCCATTGAAGTGTGTGGTGTTCAATCTGTGGGGACTCATTCACACATGGTAATCACCAGGCAATCACGGATGTTCATGTGAGAAAACTAAATGTTGTGTTACACATTTATAGGAAATGTTAGCAAGTATTTCCAGAAATGAAAGTCACAATCAACAAGAAAAGAATAGCATTTACTTCTTAGGGTTTCTATTAGGAATCAAACACAAGGAACAGTTTGGACCCTGATTCAGGGTTTTGGAAAGTGGCCTGGTTTGCTATGGAATGATTTGGAGGCCACCCGCTTTGCCTCAGGTCTGAATCAGAACCTTACTTTGAGAAAGCCAAAGCCTCATGCCTTTCCAGTGACTATCATGTGGAAATCAACAAACAGCTATTACAGAGAGAGACTGGGCGAAACTTTCAGAGTGGATAAAGCTTTAAAAAGTTCAGAAAACTAGTTACAGGTTTTATGTGGCTAAGATGTGAGGGGTCAGTAACTGTTAGCCCATTAACACCACACTGACTCCATCACTGATGGACCAAGTAAGGACCAGTGTGCTAGCACTACACGGCCTTCATTACCATTTCACTCAGAAGGTTGTGGAAAGGTTGTGTCTGTAGTAGAGAGCGCTTTGCAACTTTGGATGACCCCAGTGCATTTTGGAAGCCTGGTTTTCAACTTACCTTGGAGTGAGTCCTGTTGAACTCACTGAGTAGGGATGGGTGAATCTCCCAATTTCAGTTTCTCTCTCTCTATCTCTCTCCCCCCCCCCCAATCTTCCAAGTGGCTCTCCAGGATAGGGTTGGGGTGGAACAAGTCGGTGATGAGGTTGGGAAAGCTCTGGGCTGCTGCCACCAATCCATCACTCCCCTAACCTCATCACCGCCTTTCCCTACTTCACCCCTATTCCAATGCCACACAGCTGCCAACAAGAACACCCCACTGGCACTTCTCCAGCTAATGGTCACCTCTGGAAAGTCAGGAGGCATGTCTTCCTTTTTCCCTTTTGTGGCCAGAGGTGATATCGCCAAGGTGTATGCAAAACAACAGGGGCTGACCATCTTGAAAAGGGAGAGGAAGGAGACACAGAGACTTAGCTTTCTTTCTGTGGTGAATCTAGTGTGATGACATTGGGGGTTCCCTTGGTTACCTTATGGGGGAGCAGGATCTGTCAGACAGCTAATGCTGTGAACCATTTACAGTATATTTTGCTCAGATGAAACCTTATATTACAGAAACACCACGTCTCCAGTGACCTTTATTCCAAGGAAACCAAGCACCATGGCACATTGTGGGAGCTCGGAAACCTCACACTGCTCATGGATTGTGGTGTGTGTGACAATATTTTTTATGTTTAGGGTAGATGATACTCATCACCAGGAGGTCAAATCAAAATCAAATATCTTTAATACGGTCAGTGACCAGGAAGCAATTTATAAAAATATGACATTAAAAGTAGTATTGTGCTACAAATAACAGTAGAAATATGGCCAATTCACAGAATTGGTGCTTATATTTATGTCCAGGTTTCGACTTTTAAAGTTTTAAAAATTCAATTCAGGTGTCGCTACTGTTTATTATCGTTCCTTCGATGTTTACAATTTGAACTCCGTTGTTGACATCATTGCTCGTCTTATTCTTGTTGCAATGTAACAGTACTTTGCCACGGACCTGTTAATTTCGGGCTCTTTGTCAGCTAAGAGGTGTCTGATATAGGTGTCGTCTGTACTACGAGGTATTTTCCTCAAAATCGGTTCGATCAGCTCTTTTCTTGAGTCTCGATATAATGGGCAGTATAAGATGACATGCCCAATGGTTTCGATTTCATTGCTGTTACAGGGACATAACCTTTGTTCGATCGGTATTTTATTGTATCTTCCCTCTAGAAGAGCTGAAGGGAGAGCATTAAAGCGGGCCCTGGAAAATGCCCATCGGTGTTTAGCGTTGTCTAGAACTTTGAGATAGTTTGCTAGATGGGGCCTTTGGGGGTTGTATAGAAGTTTATAAGTTATAAGTTGATTAAAGTCGTTTTGGGCTTCAATGTCCCTGAGTCTTTCTTTGATTATGTTCTTGGCCCTTCCCCTTTCTAAACTTAATAGATACTCTGGGGAGAGACCATATGTGGCCAGTTTTCTGAGAGTGCCCTTTAACCAACTAGATTGGAATTTGTCAAGAAGCATCAGGGAAAGTAGTCCAACCGGCGAGTTGTTAAGTCTTAGCCAAGTGCATAAGGTTCTTATCCATACTTTGGCTTTAATGCTGTATAAGCCTGCTTCCAGTCGTAGGGCAGCGTTTGGAACGCATTTAGGTGTTTGCAGGAGTGATATAAGGAAACCTGATTGTATCTTTTCATATGGGTCTAGATTAGAGAGGGAGACGAGTGGTGCACCGTATAGTATTTGTGCTGTTGGTTTTGCAACGAATAGTTTAATTGTAGCAGGAATGAAATTTCCTCCCGTTGTACGATGGAATCTTAGGATTGCTGTTGTACTTTTTTGTGCTGTAGAGGAGCTGTAATTTATGTGGGCAGTCTTCTTCCTTGATGCTTGGAATATAACTCCTAGATATTTAAAGCATGTCACTTGTTCAATCTCCTGATTGTCTAAATTCCATCTGTATATTTTCCTTTTGTTAGAGAAAACCATGATTTTTGTTTTTTGGTAGTTCACTGCTAATTTCTCTTCTCTACAATATTGGGATAAGCTGTTAAGAGCTCTTTTGAGGCCCATCTGAGTCTGGGACAATATAACCGCATCGTCTGCATAGAGTAGGATAGGCAGTTTTTTGTCTACTAATTTTGGGGCGTGTGTATCCGCTCCTTGTAGGTGGTCTATTAGGGAGTTTATATAGATGTTGAACAGAAAGGGGGCCAAAATGCATCCTTGTTTAACTCCCTTTGTTGTTCTAATGAAATTAGAGAGTTGACCTTCTTGGCTGCATCTTATACGAAGTTGTGTGTTGTTGTACAGTTTGTATATTAGTAGCAGCAGACGTCGGTCTATGGATGATTTGTTAAGTTTGTCCCAGAGTTGGGTTCTTGGGATGGAGTCAAAGGCTGCTTTAAAATCTACAAATGCTGCGAATAGGTGGTGATTGTGGTGCGACGTGTATTTCTCAGCTAGGTGCTGTAAGATCAGGCAGTGATCCATTGTGGATCTCCCCTGTCTAAATCCTGCCTGTGCATCATCAAGAATCTTCACTCTTTCTATCCATTCGCAGTTTCTCGCTGAGGTGTTTAGCGTATAATTTACTTATTATATTCAGGAGGCTTATAGGTCTATAGTTGGAGGGATCGTCCCTCAAGCCTTTCTTGTAAATGGGAATAATGATGGAAGTCCCCCAGTCGTATGGAATCTGTGCAGTTCTATCTATATATGTGAACAGAGAGGCTAGCAAGGGGGCCCACCAGTTCGCATTGGTTTTTAAAAGGTCCGCTGGTATACAGTCAATTCCGGGGGCTTTCCCGTTCTTTAGTTGGTCAATCAGCAGATGAGTCTCTGTTATTGAGACTGCTGGCCATGGCTGTATCTGATCTTCCGGTATGTCTAATGCATAGGACTCATCGCTAGATTCCTCGTAAAGATTATGGAAGTGTGTTTCCCAGGCTTTCATTGATATGCAGCAGGATGGTTGTGATAGGCCCCTATCCGGCTGTACAGCTACGATTCTCCAGAATAATGATGGGTTACTTGATTTGGAGGCCTCTATCAGTTGCTGCCATAATAACTTCATTGTGCATCTTTTCTTTTGTGTCAGGAGTTTTTTGTAACTTCTTTTGGCTTCAAGCATCTTTTGTCTGTTATCCTCTGTTGGATTATCCTTATGGCAGATGAAGGAGTGGATCAATGATTTCTTGGAGGTTATACACTCATGATTGAACCACTCCCTGGAAGTTTTCCTATGGTGGGGAGACTTGGAATTCGGTTTTACAACAAACTCTTGAATTTTTTGTATAAGCATTTCATATGTTGTCATCATGTTCAGGGCGCTCTCCTCTATTTCTAAGCACCCTTTCATAATTGCTTTTGAGAGACGGTAGCTCTCCTCAGATTTGCACCAGTTAGATATCCGCTCGCTCACTTCTCCATTCCATCTGATTTTCTTGAGGCCTGATCCGGGTGTTAGATCTGGTTGATAGCTGTGTTGTGGTTTGGGCAGATCAAAGGGTAAAGCACACACGAGGGATAAAGGTAGGTGATCACTTTCAGCTCTTGCTGTAATGTTGAATTTTGATATCCTAGGGATCAGGTCCTGGGAAACAATGCAATAATCTATCGTTGACAGTTTGTGTCCTGACCAATATGTATATTGACCAGGATAATCTCCTTGTATAGCCCCATTCAGTAAGTGTAGATTCTGTCTGTAGGCCATCTGTGCTAAATGTAGTCCTCCAATGTTGCATGTCTTATCGTAGGATGATCTTGTCATTAGGGGTGGGATAGTTTCCCTTTCTGGAGGCCATTGGTGAAAATGTGCGTATAGGGCATTGTCGTTGGGGCCCACTCTTGCGTTTAGGTCACCAGCTAGTAATATCATGGCTGATGGGTGTTGTCTCCTCCATTGCACCACGTGGGCTTCCACTTCTTTCCATAGTTGTTCTACTTGTGCCTGCCGTCGACATGTAGGTAAGTATAAGTTTATGCATAGCAGTTTGCTTTGTCCAAAATCTAAAACTGCTGCTACAGACCATTCATCATTGGAGGGTAATTGAGTAATATTAGCTTGTATCTGCATTGAGAACAGTAAGGCTAAGCCTCCTTTGGGTCTGCCCCCTCTTTGACTAGGTGTTGCTCTTTTTATACACGAGTGGTAATTATCCAGGTAGAGCTCGTCTATCGACCAGGTTTCCTGGATGAATAGGATGTCAAATTTAGTGAGGAAGTCCATTAGATTGGGATCTTTGCTTTTAGCTCCCCACCCTGCGATGTTCCACGTACAGGTGGTCAGCTTGTGATTTTTGATTGTCAGACATCTCAAGGGACAATCAAACCTAGGTTTATGGCCAATTTGGGATTTATCATTCATTATGTCCCTTTTGGGGTGTGTAGTGGGACATTTTGGCACGGTGTGTACTTGGACATATTTTAGTGTCCCGGAGGGGCGTTCTTTCCTTGTGACCTTATTTCAGTCATCCGTGTGAATGGTGTCTAGGGCTCCTAGGTTGTCCACAAAGATTGAACCGTTCTTGCCTGGTGGTACCGCTATTTCAGCTTGATGTGTTATTGTTTTCTTTGTTATAGGTGGTTCCGTAGGTCCGAGTTCCTCTGGCGATAGGAATAGCCTTAGTATCCACTCACTGTTGGATAGAGGTTTTGTGGTATAAGTTGCATAGTTAAATTCCCTGGTGACGGGTGTGGCTAGGAGTGTAATAGATTTCCTTATGGATGCTAATCTTTCAATTAGTGCGTCCTGAGCTTTATGTATTTGTTCAATAGTTGCTATGAAGCGGTTTTCCTTCTCTATGCTGGAGCTTTCGTCTGGTACGTGATTTGGGGATAGGGTTTTTGGTCTTTTAGCCAGCTGGTTTGGGGCTTTATCTGCCTCTAGTTGAAGCATCTTACAGTTCTCGTCCATCATAGACATTGTCGGCTTTATTTTTATCTTATCAGTCTTGATTGTTTCGATGAGAGGAGTGGGAGTACCGGACACTTCGAATAGGCAAGTCACCTGCAATCCAACCCTTTGTAGCTTGTCCTTATTGTTTGAAACTAGTTTGATTGTGTGCCAGTCTCTGAATGTTACCACAACTCTGTTTAGGTCCTTGTCTGATGGCAGAATTTAACATTAATGATGTTTTCTGCTGGGACGAACCCTCTAACGGCTAATTCAGTTTTCTTGAGAATATAGATTCTCTGTTGTGCTGGGGAAAGGAGGTCTTTGTACATGTATACAGGTAGGATGATAAGTTTTTGTTTATTTAAAATTAGATTTCTGCGAGAGTATGTTGTTTTAGGAGTAGTTTCTTGCTTAGGGATCGGGTTTTCCATTGATTTTCCCGCGGTTCCATTCGGGAGCGCTAGTTTCTCTGTTGAATTATGAAGCCTAGCCTTATGGAGTTCCTCTGTTGAATTGGAAAGCCCAGCCTTATGGAGGTTTTTATTTGGGCTTGGGCTTCGGCTTTTATCAAGGGGTGGCAGAACTGGGTTAGCTGGGCTCGTTGGATTTGAATTCTCTAATAGCTTAAATAGTCTTGTGAAGTTCGTTTTCTTTGTTCGAGATGGGAGCTTTGTCTTCCTTCCCATTTTTACGTTCTTGGGCTTCTTCTCTTTATTCCTGGGACACTTCCCCTTTAAGAGGGGTTTCTTAGGGTCAATTAAGTTTCCCTTCTGGTTTGCTTTGATCCTAGATGTTTTCCTTTTTTCCACATCATGTCGGGTTTTATTTTCCTTAATGCTGTTATCGTTTGGTGTGCTAGAGAGAACTTTATATGAATGCAAGTTGTCTATTCTCCTAGTTATTTCAGTCAGGGTGGTAAGCAGGCCCAAGCATTCTGAGAGGAAGTCTTTGAGGTGTCCCAGTTCTCTGCCTATCTGCAACTTCTGTTCATTTAACAGATCATTATATAGCCCTCTTAGTGTGTAGGGGAGGCATTCCAAGTCCAGATACTGGGCTCTTGTGTCCTCCAGGTCCTCATTCGTCACAGTGTGAAACCCCATCTTCTCCCCGGGCCTGGGTCTTTGGGAGGGCTCATCTGTCTTAATTACTGGGTTTTCATCTTGTGGCTCTTGTTCCTGGTCCAGCCCCGGTTGATTCACTGAGGTTTCATCTTCTATGGCAACTTGTTTTATTTCCGTTGCCAGATTGACTCCCACCCCTTCTTCGTCTGTTTCCATAGGCTCCCCGTACCTGGTGCGGTCTATGGACCATTCGTGGGGGTGTCGTTTGTTAGCATTATTTATTTTGTCTGTTTTCGGTTTAAAATATTGTGAGATGTTCACCTGCCTTCCTCTTGTAGAGGGTTCAGCCGCTTTGGTGAGGGGGATTCCCAGCTCTTTATAGCTCTGTCTTGTGAACACCATTCTCTAAGTTGAAAGCTTCCCTTATTGGGCACTTTATTGTAGAAATAAAGGTAGAGGTAAAGTTTGGAAAGCCGGTATCCAGGCTGTTGGATCAGGGAGCCTCCCTACCTTTCCCTCTTTAAGCCTTAACTTGGGGCGGGAGGGCATTCATGGGGGAGTTCTTGGACTTATCGAAGTTAGGCTCAATGGAGTCCAGCGGTTTCCTCTGCTTCTTTGGCTGTATTTCAAGCCAATCCGCCATCCAGGAGCTCCAAGATTGTAAGTCAGTGTAGCAGTATCAGTAAACAGTGCGACGGTAAAACAATAAATAAACAATAAAAGAATAAACTAATTAAAACGAGGCAACAAGACAGACAGCCAGGAGGTCATTTTCAGATGCATAGCCGCAGATGGGGTTACTAGACCTCAGCTTGTGGAGCTGAGACTCAGGATTGGGACTCAGAGTGATAAGTTTCATATCAGGGCTGCCCGTTATGCCACCAACTTGGTCACATGACTTCTTCTTCTTCAAAATGTCCAACTTAGAAGGCCAGATGCGTTGACATCTTAAAACAAGTGCAACCCATGAATTTTGTGGTAACTGGAGGAGCACTTTAAACAATGGGTTACATCCAATTCAATTCTACTCAGAGTAGATCTAAGTTAGTCATCTCCATTCATCTCAGTGGGTCAACTCTATGAGTATGACAAGCATTGGATCCATTTTTCTGAGTCTTCACATCTCTATTCCTTTACCACTGGTCTTAGTACCTTTATCACTGGACCATGTTTCCAGGCCTGTTAATGTAATGGTGCATTGATATGCATTTTTTGCTGTTGTGTTGTGAGCTGCTGATATAATAAACAAATATATAAGTTTCCCCTCCCCAAGATTTGCCAACCCTGTGACATCATCAGGCCCCACCTCACAGTATCAATATCTGTCTCAAGTTTGGGGATATTGATGACCCAGCACCATACCCTATTCGTGGCAAAAGTAACATGCATTTGATCCCATTTTTCTCACTGTCATTTTTACTCCGATTTCAGTATGCCTAGTAATAAGCCAATTACCATCCTTGCCCACCTTCTGATCTTTGCTTTTCCCTGTTTGCTGCACCAAATCCTGCAAGGAATTATATGCTGGCCCTGAATTCTGGACTCCTACACCTGTATGATGGACTGTCTTGTGCCAGTATTATTATTTTTAATCAATGACATTATTTGTGTAAAGATAAGAAGCTGTAAAACGGAAGCAAGAGACTCCGCTCTACCGTTAGTTGACATTTATTTATATCCAGGGTCACCAAACCATGAAACAAATTGTCACATGCAGGAATAAAAATAAAGAAGCTTGTTCAGTTCAAAGGGAAAGTAGGCCTGTGTTTGTGGAAGGAATTGGAGCCCATTCCCACTACCTGAACTTTCAACTTAGTAAGTGATGATAGATTGGTTGATTAGATCTCTCAGGGTTAATCGGGGCAAGTCTCAGTGGGACAATGATCTTTTCCTGTGCCGTGAATGTTCTTGGGGTAGATACACAAACAACATTTGATTATCAAAGGGGGTCTTTTTGAAGAAGAGGAGGAGGAGGAGGAGGAGGAGGAGGAGGAGGTGGAGGAGAAGGAGGAGGAGCTTTTTCGGTTTGCCCAGAGCTGTTTTCCTTTATATCTTAGACGTGAAGAGCTACTGTCTGTACACGATGTGCTGACTTGAAAATAGAGCAACACTCGATGGTTACCAGCGTGGTTGGGTGGTATTTACTGCCTAACGATGAAAGACAAGATGTAAAAGGGAAAATGAAAGGTAAGGAGACAACTGAAAAATATGAGCGCTTGGGGTCTTCACCTTCTTCCCCATGCAAGCATCTTAAAGAACAAATAGCATCACGATCATAGTGCTACTCACCAGAAACATGCCCCACAGAGAGAGATTCTCAGGGGAGCCATTTCACTTCGCTGAGCTATTGCCTGCCTATAAATGGACAGAGTGTGAAATCAAAACAGAGGCCCCAGCAGAAAGCCTTGAGGAAGAGCAGCCAGCCAGAGTGCACCATAGTTGTTATCTGAGAAGGATCAAACAAAACAGCCATCCATGGCGAGAGGCAGAGAAAACAGATCCTCTTCCATACAGCTCAGTGCAAACAAAAACCTGTTGCAGCAAGCCAGTCCTGAGCGTATTACTTGGAAACAACAGCCTAAATGCAAACTAATGTTAGAAAGGCTGGAAGCAAGCTTTCAGATCACACGGTGTTCTGCCTCTGGCTTAAAAGCTAAAGCTCTACTTTTCCAGTTGTGGACTAATCACTTGGTTAAATGCATCACTGCCTAACTGCCTTTAGCTGACTTACAGTCCAATCCTAAGCATGTTTAATTGTAAATAATTCCCACTGATTTTCTCCTAATAATCAGTAATTGCCTCCTAGGTGACCATGGCATATGCTCAGTGGTCCACGTAAAATAAATATGTGAATGAGTTGTCCTGAGCATTGTCCATACACATACAGATTGAGGAATACTGTGTCATGGTGCATCTCCCCCAAAACCAACTTTGAACTGATTGGAAAATGTAAGCCATGTGAAGACATGCATGCCCCTTCTCTGCCCGCTGATGAGGACACAGAGTCGGCAGCCTAAAAACACATCTAACTGCACTGTACAGATTTGTACAACTACAATAAAGCTGTGATTTGAAACACAGCAGGGAAAACAAATTTGCTGTGTCTTAAACCAGTGTGCCCTTAAAACAGCACCTTAAAAAGCAGAGACATCACCTTGCCAACAAAGGTCTGTATAGTTAAAGCTATGGATTTCCCAGTAGTAATGTATGGAAGTGAGAGCTGGACCATAAAGAAGGCTGATCGCCGAAGAATTGATGCTTTTGAATTATGTTGCTGGAGGAGACTCTTGAGAGTCCCATGGACTGCAAGAAGATCAAACCTCTCCATTCTGAAGGAAATCAGCCCTGAGTGCTCACTGGGAGGACAGATCGTGAAGCTGAGGCTCCAATACTTTGGCCACCTCATGAGAAGAGAAGACTCCCTGGAAAAGACCCTGATGTTGGGAAAGATGGAGGGCACAAGGAGAAGGGGACAACAGAGGATGAGATGGTTGAATAGTGTTCTCGAAGCTACAAACATGAGTTTGACCAAACTGCAAGACGCAGTGGAAGACAGAAGTGCCTGGTGTGCTCTGGTCCATGGGGTCACGAAGAGTCAGACAGGACTAAACGACTAAATGACTAAACAACAACAACAAACTGGTGTGCACAGTCGTGGTGTACACTGCCATGATGTCTAGATATCTCTGACGGATGGGGAAAGAATAATAACTTAGGCTGCAATTCTAATGCCCAGCTGGGAGCAGTGGGAGTGAACGGAGCCAGGTGGAGGGGGGAGCCTCTGCTGTATCCTAACCCCCCTCCCGTGCAGTGGATTGGGAGTTAGGATTGCTCTGCCCATCAAATGGTTTGTGCATTTTTGCTTCTATTTAACAAGATTTACGTACCACTTAATTTAAACACCAGCTGCTGCACGTAGCTTATCTTCCATTCCCAGCTGAAACAATATGGTTTTCTTTGCATTGTGCACTTGCTTCGTATATGAATAAGCATGGGTTTTCGAAGCATTTCTTCTCTGCAGATGCAGAAAACACAATTAGAACGAGCATGTTCTCCCTTTACAGATGCAGTCTTGAATCATATGCAAGTACTGCGAAACATCAAGTAACTGAAGAGGAAGGAGTAATTCAAGACCCAACATGATGCCAGCACACAAATTTAATTAGGTAATGACTTTGGAAAATAACATTACGGGTAGCTTCTGTTTGTTGTTCTACTTACTATTTCAGTCTCTATGTATCAAATTATATGGTGCTCACCAATGTGGCACATGACTGTAAAATTATACTGCTCCTGTTAATAAAGTGAGCAGGGTTAACATCAAAAGCCGAAATCCTAAAGCTCATGCAAGTTACTCGCTGTGCTGCCATTGATTTGGCTGTCAAGCCCAAAGAATACATCATCTGCAGATATACGATAAGATCTCCTAGCATTTTTCATTTTCTTTAGAAGCAGCCCAAGATGCTCCAAGTTGTATTGGAGTATTGGAGTCCTTGCCACCTTCCCCCTACCATATTTTCCTGATCTAAATTTCTCCTCCCAGGCTACTATTACTCCTTGTTTCAGGGATCAAATACCTTTATGCAGATGCAGGGAGCCAAAGGATGAAATGTTTGTTCAAGCACACACTCATCTGCTTATTTGTGGGCATTAAGAGATACAGTGGTACCTCTAGTTACGAATGCTTCTGGTTGCGAACGCTTCGGGTTACAAACTCCGCTAAGCCGGAAGTAGCTGCTCCTGGCTGCAAATTTTGCCCCAGGATGCGAACAGAAATCACGTGCCAGAGGAGCTCACACAGTGGGAGGCCCCATTAGTGAAATCATGCCTCAGGATAAGAATGGTTTCAGCTTAAGAACGGACCTCCGGAACGAATTAAGTTCATAACTAGAGGTACCACTGTACAAGGAAATGGACTTGTATGGGATTTTGATAAAAAACAATAACATTTGAACAAGGTCATGGATTTTTACATTACTGAGAACTTGGAGTGAATCGAATAAATTCACCATTTCATTCCAGTCCAGGAACTTAATGTCATTCTGGCAATGACTGTGGAAAAGTTTGCAGTGCCTTGTTCATGTCACTCTGCAAGTTTCAAAATATAAGCCAAATGCATGAGTAATTTTAAAAAATCAGCAGCTAATTTTTACTTCACAATTCTTTAAATGAAAAAATAATATCTTAAAACAGCCAGATGTAGAAGCCTCTCCTTTAAAGTTGATTTGTATTTTCTTTAAGAGGCAAAGTGTTGCTTGAAACATGACTCTTGTTGCTACTATTTTATGAGTTATGAAATCAAAATGAATTAACTCCATAAAGGAAACGCTGCTAATTGTAGGTCAATTAAGCGTATATACCGTATTTTTCACTCTATAAGATGCACCAGACCATAAGACGCACCTAGTTTTTGGAGGAGGAAAACAAGAAAAAAATATTCTGAATCTCAGAAGCCAGAACAACAAGAGGGATCGCTGCGCAGTGAAAGCAGTGATAGCTGCGCAGCCTGCATTCGCTCCATAAGACGCACACACATTTCCCCTTACTTTTTAGGAGGGAAAAAGTTAGTCTTATAGAGCAAAAAATACGGTAGTTCTTTGAGAGAGCACAGGTGATAAACAAGATTTTATTTTTAATAAATGAGTGTTGAAAAACCAGGTGTAAGTACATTTTTAACCCATTAAAATAGCCAGGATAGGGATGTACTCACTTTTAAAAAATCATTTTATTCAGAAGTTTAAAAGTTTGGATCACAGTCTTTTGGATATCATACTTTTTTAGTAAAATGAATTATATGTGAGTGAAATAAATAATACACAAATGGTGCATAAAAAAGAAATCTTAAATTATAACAATAATGAATTATCTTGGACTCAAAATAATATGTTACAAAAGATCCAAAAATTGCACTTCTAAAAAATGCAAAAAAAAATAGACCATACGATACACAAAATTAGATGATATATATAATTTTGTGATTTTAGGTGACACATTGACAGAGGTAGCTTAAATTATTTTACAGAATCATAGAATTGTAGAGTTGGAAGGAACCCCAAGGGCCATCTAGTCCAACCACCTGCAATTTGGAATCTGAACGCACCGTTTCCCATCCAATTTGAAGCCAGCTTAGCTTTGCAAACGTGCTAGCATTATCATCTGGAAGGGCTCTCTTGTGCTATAGTGCAACAAATATGGGGGATAGGCTGTGGTGGAGGAACCCTCTCTGGCACCCAGGGCAGGATGCCGAGGGGCAGGGAGAACCACCCGGTGGCACACACACAGCAGCCCATATGATCACCATGCGAGAGGCAGCCCTTATGGACGCCCCTATGGACGGCGAAAGAGAGCGGCAGCCTGTACGGATGACGTGCGAGCAGCGTCCATACTGACTGCGCATGCCCTCGGCCGCTGTACAGCTGGGGGGAGGCAGGGGCCATCTTGTCACACACACACCCAGAGTGGCACCTGGGGTGGAGAGCCCCCTCCGCCCCCCACTTCAAAGCCCCCTGGGGATAGGGACACAACAGCAGGACATTTGTGTGAAAAGCGACAGGATATCAGCAATATGTTATGGGACCTGCACTGACTGGAAATGAAGCAGTATGTCTCTTCACCTCTGCAGGTGCAATTAAAGGAATATGTAGCTAGCTCCTACACAAACCTGTCAAAAGATTGACCTAACCGTCCTTCCACTTGCCATGTTTATGTGAGTGCCAACATGTCTGCTGCTTTTGAAAGCCAAACAGCTTCCTGGCAATTGCTTCAGGCATCCTATCCTCTGACAGAGGATAAGACAGACAGTTTATTGAACAAATATTCCGTAACTGTGAAACCACACTGCCATCATCACCAAAAGTTGCAAGAACATGGGTAACTTTCATTACCCTTTCTCAGATGTCACACTCAGGGTGTGCACAGCTGTACCTAAAATCAAGTATATGGCTGCTGTGAAAGAACAGTTGGGTTTTTATTTTATCTTTTGGTCATGCAAACTATCTTCTCTTCCAGATTAAGCTCAGTTAAAACAGCTTTTCGTCTGCCCATTTGCAGCAGCAGTTTCATGTGTACAGCACTAATTTGTTAGCCTGGTTCTGACACCAAGAACCTTCTCTCTGGAACAGTTCCTGAACCTGTGGCCCTCCAGATGTTTCTGAACTACTGCTCCCATCATCCCTGACCATGGGCCATGCTGGTTGTAGCTGATGGGAGTTGGAGTCCAACAACCTCTGGAGAGGCCGAGATTCTCCACCCTAACGTTCACACAGAGATACACAAGCAAATAAGGTATCAAATAAATGTTTGAATGCACAAACATAATACAGTGGTACCTCTGGTTACATACTTAATTCGTTCCGGAGGTCCATTCTTAACCTGAAACTGTTCTTAACCTGAAGCACCACTTTAGCTAATGGGGCCTCCCACTGTACCGCTGCTGCACAATTTCTGTTCTTATCCTGAAGCAAAGTTCTTAACCCAAGGTACTATTTCTGGGTTAGCGGAGTCTGTAACCTGAAGCGTATGTAACCTGAAGCATATGTAACCAAAGGTATCACTGTAAATGCAACCCTTCAATAATGGAGGGGGGGAGGGAAATAATGTATTTCATTTTACATTAATATGAAGCATAGTCCTAGAAAAGTTGCAGCATCTGATGTGCAAAGACAGCAGAATTCCTTAGGGATGTCTGGAAACGCCTTGCTTGCTTACAAACCAAAAAGATTTTTGCACTAATCAAGCAGGGTTCTTCATATGTTCTTGTTGAGTGTGTACACTGTGAAGCAACAAAGGCTGCAGTAACCCTTATCTACTGGGCAGAGCAACCCTACCTTGGAGCAGAATAGAGCTCTGGAACCTCCACTGCATTCAAAGCCCTGCCACTAGTGCTAATATTCACATTTATGCTGTGCCAGCTCCTGTCTTTAGAGTAGCCTGCATTGGGGCCCTTTCTGTGACCTAGGCTGGATCTAGACACATCAAAGAAGCGTTTCAGTTAAATGCGTTGTAAACTTTGTCTGAGAAATCGGGTTGGCAAAAACGGAACTTCACCGAGCCATCTGGTGTCGCAGTGTTATAATGCGTATACAATGCATATAAAGTGCTTTTTCTTTGCCAGCGTAGCTGAGTTCCTAGATCAGATTAGGATCCAGGATACTTGGCCACCCCAGCTTCACCCTATATGAAACGCTATGTTTTGGGGCCCTCAGCTGGCTGACCCTAATGAAAACCACCAGCATAAGCATGCCTCTGTCACACTTTTTGTGGCTGCAGTGCAGTGGGTGGGTGTTTGTGTTTTCCACAGCAGCAGAAGCCTCCGCTCAGTGGAGGTCAGCAGGTGGAGACAGGCCACTGGATTGTAATCCCCTCCAGCAGTGTGGAGGTTAAAACTGCAGCCTAATTTATACAGGCTGCAGTAATGGTTATTACTATAAAATTCTCCAAGCCTGAGTAATTAGCCCAGTAATTCCGTTTAATGGCTTTAGTAGCCTGGCTGTTTCAGGATCAGTGTCTCCAACAGAAGAGGAATCTGAATTGTTTCGAGGCAAAATAAAGTCATTTGAACAATAACTTCATGTGCATTTTGTGACATGTTATTCATCGTGCAAAACAAAAGCGAGCAAGCTACCTACAGGCTCAGAAGGTTCAAACATTAACATGCAAGAGGAATTCTAGAATTTGAGTGCATATTATACTGTGTAGCATTTCCCCCAAAATTATCCTGAAATTTTCTTTGTTTATGTTCCCATGGTATATCCATCTCCATCATGTATCCACTCATATCCTTCATGTAAGAGTTTCTGATGAGTGGGGAGGATCTGAAAGAAGAGGCCAGAGGGAAGAGTCTATAGCACAAGGGTGGCGGGGGGGGGGTGAATGGAAATACATTAAAGGGTGCTGCTGTCTCAAAGCTAATATCTTTGCCAATCTTTAAGAGACTGTTTTTCTTCACATACACTTATCTAACAGTGGTGTGGCCGTTAGCTGGTTTTCTGGTTTTCTTGTGAATGACACTAAGATCTAGTGTTGCAGGGCTTTAAAAAAAAAAAAAGCAAAACAACAACAACCATGCAGCCAGATGGACAGTTACAGGAGAAAACTGGCATTTCAAAAATTCTTGAAAAAGTTGGGTGATATAAAATGTTAACTTGATAACAATTTGGAAAGCCTCTTGGACTTACTGATCAGGTTAACGGTTCAAATCCCCATGATGGGGTGAGCTCCTATTGTTCTGTCCCTGCTCCTGCCAACCTAGCAGTTCAAAAGCAAGCCAGAGGAAGCAAATAAATAGGTACCGCTGAGGCGGGAAGGTAAATGGCATTTCCGTGCGCTCTGGTTTCTGTCACAGTGTTCCGTTGCTCCAGAAGCGGTTTAGTCATGCTGGCCACATGACCCAGAAAGCTGTCTGTGGACAAACACCAGCTCCCACGGCCTGAAAGCAAGATGAGCGCTGCACCCCATAGTCACCTTTGACAGGACTTAACTGTCCAGGGATTCTTTACCTTTTACCCATTTTCAAAAAGACAGTCCCTGCAGACTCCACTGCTCCTCTCTACAGGTATTCACTAATGTTTCTAGTATAATGAACTATAATAATAATAATAATAATAATAATAATAATAATAATAATAACAATAATAATTTATTTATACCCCTCAGGGAGGGCTCCACTACTATAACACTCTTCTGCATTTCTGCTATCAAATTCCCAATTCTGTGGATTTTCTCCCCGCCCCCCCGCCCCCCACACACTGTGAAGGTTTTTAAATGACATGAAAGCATGTGTGTGTGGAGGGGGTGGGTCGTCCCAGGCACTGCTGTAGGGGGTGACAAGATGCCCCGCTGCCTCCCCCAAGCTGTAGAGCAGCGGCGGGTGTGCAAGCACTGTGGGCAGCGCTTGTGCGGCGTCCGCACAGTGTCCGTACTGGCTGCCGCTTGCACGCAGCATCCTTACGGGCGTCTGTATGGGCTGCCACGCGTGCGCAGTCTGTACGAACGTTGCATGTGCGTCACTGGGTGGTTCACCCGGCCCCTTGGCATCCTGCCCCATGTGACGGAGAGGGTTCCTCCACCACTGTGTACACACCAGGAAAACGTGCAGGTGTATTGCAGTGGTGTATTGTGCGCAGATTATAATCACATACCACCAGGTAGTTCTAGATTTTCTTTTTCGAAAGTCCTGAAGTGTTGTCCAAGTCATTGCATATTGGGGTTGGAAAAACCAGGCTGAGGTTCTATTGGAACTGTGTCTCTGTACAAGTTGAGGCCCAATCAAAGGCATGTGCACAGGGTGTGACAGGTGTGCCCAGGAACATCCTAATGTTGTTCTTGTTTTGAAAAAAAGAATAGGGATCATGGTGAGGGGGAGTAAGTACAGAGCAGCGACCCAGCTCCCTCAGCTGCCCAGACCTGTGAGGAAATGGCTGCGGGGGACAGAGAAAGGTGGGAGAAGGAGGAGGCAGACAGAGAGAGATGAAGGCAGCAGAAAAAGTCTGGAATGGATCTGCAGCTACTGCCTGTGTCTGTCTGTGGATCGATTCAAACCCTTTTTCTTTTGCCTGCATCTGCCGATGTCTCATGGCTCTGTCTCTGTCTGAGCTCCACTTGCCACCTTTTGCTGACACCTGGTGAGAGACATCTCATTCTCTAGCAGAGAAAGATGATGAAACCTTAAGGTGTTTTGCTCAATTTGGGTTAGCTCATTTTCTGACCGTGTTCATGGAAGACAATCTTACTCGACTATGAGTGATACCAAAGAAGATGATGACTATCTGATTAAAGATAAAAATCATGAAAATTGATTGTCTCTTTGTATATATCTGGTTATCGGTATAGCAAAAATTTGGTGTTTGTATCTCATTTTTTAAATTTGTACGTTTTTAAAGCAAAGTTTACTTGTTAGTTTGACTTCCCCCACAAAGGCATGCTCCTCCTTTGTCCCTAGAGACAGACAGATGCCAACCATACTCTCAGCAACTACAAGTTATACAAAATAAGGTATTTCCAAGATCAAAGCTGTAGAGGTGGTTCAACATTATGCTACAGACTCAATTACTTTTATTAGGGAAAGGAACAAAATATACAATGTAAAAAACATTAAATTAAAATGGAGAGAAATTATGCTATGAAGAAACTGTAAAGCAATAGCGTTGAGAAAAAGAAACAGCCCCAATTCACTACCAGGCACCAGATGCCTTCAGCAACAATAGTGTATCGGCAGGAAATCTTACCACAGTGTATGTATAGATGTGTGTGTGTGTGTGTGTGTGTGTGTATGCACACATCCCTTGATTGAATTATGAAATTAGGGCATGAAGAGAAAGTGGTAGATATACATATTTGGATTTTAGTAAAGCCTTTGATGCAGTGTTTCATAAAATCTTACTCTTGAAATGAATTCAAATTGGGTTGAACAGGAACATTCATGTGGACAAAAAACTGGCAGGGGGATCTTAAACCAAGGGTAATCATAAACAGCAAATTCCATGCAAGGAAGTGTTTTAAGGCAGGGAATAGTTCCAGTTCACGTCTTTGCTAATAGCTTTAAAAGTAACAGAATTTCACAGGAGTGAAACTCACCCATGTACATTTTTAGCCTGGACCTGGGGAAAGAATGTCCACTTCTGTGTTTAATGCAAAAGTAGGACACCTCAGGTCAGGGGCCAAATGTTGACCTCCAGAACTGACTATTTGACACTTACATCCCTGTCCAGGCCACATGCTGTCTCCTTAGGCTACACCCTTTGCTGGTCCTGCTTTGCACCCCAAGTGTGTTTGCCTGGCTGGATTGTGACCCTGAACTCTGCTAAGAGAGGCCATCTTACCTGTCACTCCTATAAGGTCTGCTCCCTGCTTTGTTGGCCTATTTCCACCTGGCCTGGGAGGGCGGACACCAGACTTACTCATGCTTCAAAAGCTGCTCCTACAGCTGAAGGGGCCCAAACCTCGTTACTCATCCAGAAAGACCTGCTACTCAGGGTACATGGAGACTATTGGAATGGGATTTTGTTTAGAAGTTCTTGTAGGGGTTAATAATTAATTTGAGTAATGTATTATTTTTCATCGTTCTTGTTGCTAAACCATGTTGTGAATTATTTGGGAATTGTTTAATTTCATTGTGTGTTTATTGAGAAGCTTTTGTTAGTTTTTTATTATTTAAATGTTATATGTTTGTAGCTGTTAAGAAGGAGGCCCCATATGTACTTAAAGCAGACGTGGCTTTAAACAGACATGTCTTCTTCCAAAGAATAATGGGAACTGTAGTTTGTTAGGAGACCTCTATTCCCCTCACAGAGCTACAATTTCAGTAGTGGATTTTCAATCAGTTCTGCTTCCCAGCCTGAGAAGTCAAGGGAAACCAACAGGATTGTATTCTTTTCCTCCTCCACCCTCTCCTGACTGGTGCATCATTAATTAATAGGGTGACCAAGGCTGTTTGCGTGCCAAAACTGAGTCTGAAACCAGACTTCAATGGATCCAGGATCCACTTCCTCCAGCCATATCTGCTGTTGGCTGGCCTCCACCCTCATTACCTTGCTGAGAAAAAGGAATATTACAGACTGGGTGGTAATTTCCCCCAAACTCTGAAGACCTCTTCAGGAGGAATCACACTACTGCCTCTTTCAAGGTGATGAGCATACCTCACTCCAGTGATGAGTCATTGACCACTCCCTGGACTCGCCCAGTCAATCCCCACCTCCTAGATTTTATCAACCATGATGGGCAGGGATCAAGAAGGTGGCCTCACCACTGCAAGCGTCCTGTCCAGAACTTCTGAGTGACTTTATAGAACATCCATTCTGAAGGAACTGCACTGGTTGTCTATTTAAGGTGTTAATGTTAACATGCAAACAACTTGAGACCTGGGCGTCTGACAGAGCACCTCTCCGCATGTCATTCTCCCGGGGCTATAACAGTAGTACAGAACGTTGTTCTCCAGAAGTGGCTTAGCAGGCCGAGTAGAGCTGCTATACTAGCTTCCCAGCTAATCAGACGTTGTTGTTTAGCAGAAGGGGCAAGGCAGTGGGGCAGCCAGCATAGTGCAACTAACTAACAGGAGCACCAAACTGCCAGCCTTCCCACCCTGCCTATCAGGAATCTAGTATAGTGGCTGCTCCCCAATGGGTCCGCTGCTTCTGCTCTACTCATCTTCCAGATGAGGGCAGCTTGTTCTTTATTGACACAGTGTAGGGCCTTGTCTGTGGTGGTACCTCAGCTATGGAACTCTCCCATCTGGAGTCACAGATGCTTTATTTTTCCATCTGGCCTGGGAGCATGGAGCCCTGACTGACTCCAGCTACAAAAGGTGCTGAATAGACTAAGGTATTGTTTTGGGTGTTTTGTTAAGGCTCTTTTGTTGTTGCTATTGATATTAACTTTTGTATCTTTTTTAGATCTTATGATTTATGTGAAAATTGTTCAGCTTGGTTGTGTACCTTTTGATGTTTTTTATTTATTGTTTATGACTACTTTCGTTATGTTGGTAATTATGTAAATCTTTTCCTCCTGTAAGTTGCCTTGAGCATGATTTTAACCATGGAAAGGTGATATACAAATAAAATGACTATGATGATATGGAGTGGGGGACAGGTTGCAGGAGCCAAAAACTTTTAACTTCCTTGAGTTTAATAAATATTTCCACTTGAAAAAATTAAATCTGTACAGAAAACCATTATGAAATCTCTTTACAAATTCCACCATAAATGAGCTGAACCATTTTATGCTTTCCCGAATCCTCTGAGGCAGGGGCTTAGCATTAAATGTATAGAAACCCTATTTCTCCTTCAAGAAGTAATCCAAAACAAAGAAAAAGCAGATTTGATTTCAGATTTATTTTATTTGTAATATGGTTTGCATTCTCTGTGAGTGCTAAGCAAAGAGCAAAAATATATTTCCGGAAATGATCCTGCATTAATTCTTGTTTTCGTAGCACAAAACAATGCAATTATCATGCAGATCTGTGTGTTCCGTGGATTCTTTGGCATGCTAATAAGCAACATGTTTGCAACAAAGACAACAAATCTGAATAAGCAAATCAAATTATATTTAATAATATGCACAATAAATCTTAAAAGGAAACATCATGTTGGATTCTCAGCAAGTTAAACAACATTTGGGGTGCATTCAGCTTTAGACAGACATTTCTGCTTTATATGCAATCAGATATATTGACCACTAACTAAGTCTGGAAAAAAGAGGCATAGAGATCACTTAAAGCCCAGACAATTGTTCCCTCCAAATACTTTTTCATTACATTTTATAGGCATTGTTTGGCTGAATTTTTTGCCATGATATGTATTTAATATAAAAAAGTGAAGATAGCAGAGGTGTTGATGGCATGCTTAATTAAATTATGAAAGTCTAATGCATTAGTCTACAAAGATGGAGATCAGATGGTTCTCCCAGAGAAGTAAAACTCACAAGTGCTAAAACTCGATTGGAAGATTTCATGTCCTTTCTGTGCGTGCATCATGCAGATGTGCATGAACCGGTTTCTTCCCCCCTTTTCTAGATATGGTGATAAATATCACAGAGTAAGATGGCTCTGGAGGGTTGCTTCTTCCAGCTGCACCCACAAGCTGTGCAGAGAATGGCAAGTCTCACTTTCCTTCTGCGGCATAAAAACAGATACACGTACTCCTTTATCTCTGAAAAACGGCATTCCACAAAACAAACTAATTCCCATGAATGGTGAACTTTTTCTTCTTCTTCTTCTTCTTCTTCTTCTGCTTCTTTCCATTACCTACTTCTAGCCAGTGGTTTTACTTATTGCGCTGGACGTCATCGAAGGAGATGTGTGCAGACCTTCGTTTGACATGTAGACGACACAGACAGTCCAGTACAGTTTGCAAAGCATTTTGGTTTTAAGTACTTCAAAGAATGCTCTCCTCTTCAAAGTCAAATTTCACCACCACTGGCCGGCTCGTGTTCCACTTCTTGCTTCGATCCTTATCCTCAATGAACTCCTGGTAAGGATCTTTCTTTGAAATGGCTTTCTTGGAGCGAACATAACCGAAAAAGACAGTCAACGCCAGGAAAGAGTAAAACAACATGACAAAGAGAATGAAGAAATAGGCGTTGTCATATGGTTTGTATTTTGGTGTTTTCTCCTTCGTGGCATTTTTCCCTGCATTCAGGTCTTTTTCCAGAAGCTTCAGAACACACTGAGAGATGAGAGAGGCTAAAGCTGTGTTGTTCATGTCGCTGCTGCTTTCTCCTAGGAACTCAAAGTTTGCATTAAACAAAAACAAAAACCAGCCAGGATATTTAGGGACTTGGGACCTGATCCCATTCACATTCCCCCTCCCATCCCCTCTGTCGACCTGGCTGGAAGCAGGATAAGTCCCTTGATTGTTTCCTCTTTTAGCAAGGAATGCTGTGAAGCTCTTAGTGGGTCTCAGTCGCCTGATAATCAGGCATTTCTCAAGATAGGCACTGGTCCAAAGTTAAAGTGGACAGTGTAAACAGTCACCAGCCCAGCAAAGCCGACCTCCAGGCCTTCCTAACATAAATGAATATCTGTGGCTGAAGGAAGATGAGGTCATATGAAGGATTTGTGTTCTAGACTCAATGGGTCAAATTCTGCTGAAAAACAAATAGGGTTGGACTGGTTTTGGACTGGTCTTCTGAAAGCTTTTATTTTCTGACAGCTGTTGAAAGAGCAACTTACCACATCCTGCATATTTGTCCCAAAGTTGGTTGAGACAGAATGTGGTCAGTTGAGATCTTGACATAGGTTGGAGCATTCAATAAGCTCATGGTAAAATCAGCCCCAATGAATAAATCAGTCTGTTCTCACATGCACTGGCCTTCTTCTAACTTTCACTATAAATAGAGGGCCTAGCTATATCCTACCGTGAGAGCAAAGTCACAATGGCTGTACTTAAAAAAAATGAATGAAAACCAGACTCAAGAGAGGAAAAGTTTTGAATGGTGCTTAACCTTTTCTATGCTGCCTTTTCTCTCTCTCACTCTCTCTCTACTCCAAATGAATATTTCAAATGCCTTACAAACCTGCAATTAGAACCTGGGAAAGGAACTGCAGGGTTATATTTGGAGTGGGAAAATGGCCACCAGGAAAATTGTTAACTACTCATCCTATTCTCTGCTCAAATTAGGCCCCACCCAAAAGTGTGTGTGTGTGTGGAACAGGGGTTGGCAAGGTTTACCTCGCCTGGGCTGGTTCACTCCAGTAGAGATCACTCCATGGGCCGGATTGCGTGTGGGAGCACATGCCCCCGCGATTTCCAGCATTAACATCTGCGCAGACACGATTTCCGGTGCTGCGGAAGTGAGTCCCCGCGCCAAGCTGTACTGGTTTAGCACAGCGTGCAGGGACTCTCCGAGCGGACGGCTTAGTCCGGGGGCGGCTCGTGGGCCGGTTAAACGACCTCCATGGGCCACATGTAGCCCATGGGCCTTAGGTGGCCTACCCCTGGTGTGGAGTTATGGGATTGCATGTAACATGCAGTTTTCCCTTAGTTGCTTTGAAAACTTTGAAGACAGCCATTATACATGGAAATCTACACCCTGATAAAATTTAAACTCTGAGACCTTAGTCCTAAACATAGTTGCTTTAAATTTCAGAATCAGTGGGTTGGATTCATGCATAGTCATGCTTAAAGGGTTCAACCCTGCAGGACTTATCTGCAAGTAAATATATTCAGCACTGAAGTCTGTATTAATATTATTATTGTTTTCAGTGCAATTATGCATGTGTTCAGACTGGAGGCAGCTTCACACATGTGCTCCAGATGTAATGGTTACTAGTATTCTTTTGGTATGTTGATCCCCATTGTACAGGAATCCAGTGGCTAGAGCAGTGTATTTAGATGTTGAAAATCTACACTCAGCTCTGTTGCTATGATACCTGCTGCATTGCTTTGGCAAGTGGGTCTCAGTCTCAGCCTAACGTGCATCTTTCTTGTGAATCTAATAAAAATACAAATCTAATAAATATTAGTAATGAAAACAAAGAGGATATGAAGTCATCTTTCATATACACATTTATTTTTTTCATTTACAGTGGCTCTGCCAAGCAACTAGTAATACTGCTTTAATCAGCAGTTTTACTAGGCCCAATCCAGATTAGGAGATGTCACAGATATTGGGCTGCATCCAGCTAAGTAATACTCAGAGTAAACCTGTTTAAATCAGGGGTGAAGAACATATTTTGGCCAGTAGGCCAGATTCTTATCTCCCACCCCCTGGAGGGTCAAATTTGATAGGTGGGCAGGGCCACTTACCTGACATTCACTTGACATCAGAATGACATCAAGTGACTCTGCACTTCGAAGCCCCGACTATCGGGACTTATAGTGCAGGGCTGTTTGGAAGCCCTTTTGCAAACAGCCACACACTGCTCTTTCAGCCTCCAGGTTTCAGAAAGACCCATGCCTAAAACTCTGGAGAGCTGCTGAAAGTCAGTGCAAACAATACTGAGCTACAAGGGGTACTCCTTTGGCTCAATATAAGGAAGTTTCCTATATTGCTATATCAGAACATGTGCAGAATGTCTATTCACTACCACTGAGCCCTCTCTTGGGTTTTCCCTCCAAACAATTTCCCCAGATATCTCAAACCTTCTCCGCTTTCTCCTTTTAACTGTGAAGAGGATTGTGCAATATCTCAGTGACACTTCTGAACAGATAGATTCCATGTGTACGGTGTTGGTTGCTTGAAACATGGAATTGTAGCTACAGTTGCATGATAGCTTCAGTTGCATAGACTCCATGTGTCTACTACAAGAATGGACAAATCTGGAACTCAGGTTTGCTAGTGACAGCCATCCAGCTCCAAGGCAGTGGGGAAGATGGAACAAACCACATATACCATATCCATATTGCCTAAGTAACACGAGTTCTTAATGTATGACCCTTAACAGCTGCAATTTTCTAGTATTCTGGAACCTGAGTGAACATGGGAAGCCCTTAACACAGCGTGTTAAACTGAAAAGCTTTGTTGTTTTTAATTTAATTATTATTGCTTTGCTATTATTAATAAAAATCATTCTTGTTAACTAAATTATTTTTTATTCTTCTATTTAACAGGCCAGGTTCAAGGCACTTGTGCTAATATTAAACAGGATAATGTAAGGCTGTCAGAGACCTTATATATCCCAGCTCCATCCCTGAGATAACCCATTGTTTGTTGTCACCTGGTATTAAAGAGACCCAACTGGCCTTAGCTGGAAGTTGGGCATTTAGTGTCACCAATCTCATGCTGTGGAACACTCCTCTAGCAGAGATTTGGCAAGCATCCTTGCCATGGAATCTTGTGCCAGCAGGCATATGCAGCTGCTTGAATTTTCTTCTTCGGCCAGTCATTTCAATGGTTATAGTGTATTGTTTTTATGGTGTTTTGTTGTACTTGTGAATATTGCACACAGCCTTGATATTTTACCTGAGCTGGCAGTATACTTTTATAAATAAATAGAAGATGAATGTATATCCCACCTTTCCTCCAAAGACCTCAAGGAGGCCTACAGAGCCAACCCCTTCCATTTTATCCTCACAACAACAACCTTGTGAGGTAGGTTAGGCTGAGAGAGAAGGAACTGCCCCAAGGTCACCCAGTGAGTTTAATGGCTATGTGGAGATTTGAATCAGGTTCTCCCTGGTCCTTGCCTAATACTCTAACCACTACACCACATTGGCCTCCATGTAGTAGATGTGTGAAAAACCCTTAGGCATAAAGTTAATTTTGCCCCTCACTCTTACTAAGATGGTGATTATGATAAACCTATGTAGCAGCTTCAGATGTTTAAAGCATCCCATGTATTATTCTTTTATAATGCATTTTTGAGTTGCAACCCATGCAACAACCTTACAGGTATTATTATCCCTCATATTGCAAATGAGATGCTGAGGCTAGATACAGTTATTTTTCTAAGGCTGCCTATTGAGTACACAGCAGAGGTAAGATTCAAACTTCAGTATACTTGAAGGAGCATCTCCACCCCAATCATTCAGCCCTGACACTGAGGTCCAGCTCTGAGAGTCTTCTGGCAGTTCCCTCACTGCAAGAATTGAGGTTACAGGGAACCAGGCAGAGGGCCTTCTCGTTGGTGGCGCCCGTCCTGTTGAATGCCCTCCAACCAGATGTCAACGAAATAAACAACTATCTGACTTTAGGAAGACATCTGAAGGCAACCCTGTTTAGAGAAGTTTTTAATGTTTGATGTTTTATCGTGTTTTTAATATTCTGTTGGGAGCAGCCCAAAGTGGCTGGGGAAACCCAGATAGCTGGGGGGGTATAAATAATAAGTTGTTGTTGTTGTTGTTGTTGTTGTTGTTGTTCAAATAGAAGAAAATGGGAGGTGATTTCGACCAAGGCCCTTCCTTCTGCCCTCCCCAGTACCCCCTGAAAATCATCTCAAGTGATGACATCAAGTTTTTGATGACTGATGTATTATCGTGTTTGGAATATTCTGTTGGGAGCCGCTCAGAGTGGCTGGGGAGGCCCAGCCAGATGGGTGGGGTATAAGTAATAAATTATTATTATTATTATTATTATTATTATTATTATTATTATTATTATTAAAGCTCAGGGTTTTTTTAGCTCTGAGATACTGCACAAGGAACAAGCCACATTTCCTTTATGTGAATCACACAGACACAAAAGTCTCTTTCCTCCCACTCAAAGCCTGCCTGCTTTCCTTAGGCAAGAAACATGGTATTTTCCTCTTGCTAATTATTAGTGGGACCTCAAAACCCGGCTAGTTTTGTCGTAACATCCCGCTAGAACCTGAAAGCCTCTAAGATGAAAAGGCTGAGGTTTTCCCTTACATCCCAAGAGTAACGACTTAATGCCACAATCCCTTGAGCCTTGGGAATATGGAAGCGGGGAAGGGAAGAAATATCCTGCAGGAGAAGTGCTTGTAAATATTTCTGTGGAAATTAAATCCTTGACTGTCAGCGACAAGTGGGTGACATGGAGTATTTTGAGAGAAAGAGCAAAGGGTTAAGTTGTGCTCACTGCAGGCTGTCACAGGTCATGGCTACTTGTAGGATAATGGCAAAGCGCAGGAGGCCTTTGTGGATCCCTGCTTTCTATTGTGTTTTACAGGCTTAAGTCATTCTAAAGTAAATTGTTGTTTTACAAAGGAGTGAAACCTTATCTGGCTGCAGAAAGGAAGGGGGGAAAGAGCTTGGCTGCCACAAATGACTATGCCAGCTGTTTCTTCCTGTGATCTGAATTCTAGGGAGCCAGCCCCCGAGACTTTGAAGTGGGGAGCACCTCAGCCGGCTAGCACTTTGCCAACCACGTACTGTTTCTCTAAGCCTGACCCCTGAACTGATTATATGATGACTAATTCACATGCTAAGATTGCGGGTATATCAGTATCACTTATGCAGCCTGCGTTTGTCATTAAGGGTTTGTTGTAAAAAGAAAGATGAAAGCAAAGCCCTGTAACGCTAGATGAGCAGACTGTACGATTTATGGAAGAAATGCACCGCCATGCATTTTAACTATTTGCTTTAAAATTAGCCTTTAAAAAGATGCAAAAATCCCCATAAAGAGTAAACGCTGAAAGAAAAAGAAGGAAACCTCCGGAAGGAATTCATAAGAAGCGGACTTAGGCAGAGTCGGACCATTGGTGCATCTAACTCAATACTGTCTACACTGACTGCCAGCAGCTCTCCAGGCGTCTGGTATCTCCAGTTGGTTCTCAACCAGGACCCTGTTCTACTCATCCTAAGCATGTGTATTGCCCCATCCACTAGTAGGAGCTTATGTATGTCTGCTTAGAATGAAGTGAATCTTCAATGGGGCTTACTTCTAGGGAAGTGGGGGCAGGATTACAGCCGAAGAAGGTTCAGTTGGAGCAGAAACAAGCCTTGAAGTAGGCACAAACCATATCAGAATCAACTTACTTTATAATTAAATGAGGTGAGGCCTGAGACCCTTTGCACTCACAGAAGGGTTTTTAATCCATCAAAGATACCCACTTATGGAAGGGCAAAAGAGGCAGTTTTTACCAATTCTCCCTCTCCCGCACAGCCTTCCGACTGCTCTGGTGAGTCCTCCAAATCACTTGAGATGATTTTCAGGGGATACTGGGGAGGGCAGAAGGAAGGGCCTTGGTCGAAATCACCTCCCATTTTCTTCTATTTGAAGAGCAGCACCAACAACAACTTATTATTTATAACCCCCAATCTATCTGGGTTTCCCAAGCCACTTTGGGTGGCTCCCAACAGAATATTAAAAACACAATAAAACATCAAACATTAAAAACTTCCCTAAACAGGGCTGCCTTCAGATGTCTTCTAAAAGTCTATCTGTTTATTTCCTTGACATCTGACGGGAGGGCATTCCACAGGGCGGGTGCCACAACCATGAAGGCCCTCTGCCTGGTTCCCTGTAACCTCGCTTCTCGCAGTGCGAGGGAACCACCAGAAGGCCTTTGGCGTTGGACCTCAGTGTCTGGGCTGAACGATGGGGGTGGAGACACTCCTTCAAGTATACTGGGCAAAGGCTGTTTAGGGCTTTAAAGGCATAGATTTCCACAGGATCAGAAGCCCTGCTCGAGAGAAATCTGGCTACCACCTTTGACTTTAACAGAAATCTTTGGTCTTCTTTTTGATTTTAATTGTTTTGCTTTCCAGGTTTTTACTAAGTTATTTTTGTACTGGAAGTGTTTCTGGCTTTTCTTGAACTGGGAGAGCTTTGTTTTTTTTAGTAACTCAGGTATAGGTACACTTTCAAATCATGGGCCATAGTATATGAATGGCTTTATTTTGAGAAATACTGGGGTTGTTCGTACCTTCATAGTGCATGAAGGTACTCATCCTGGAATAAGCACAATATCTTATAAGCACAACCCTAATAGTCCCAGGGGGACCTGACATACATTGTGATACTTTTAGTGAAATGATGGCCTGAATGCAGGCTAGCTTCTCCATACATTAGTCCCATTGAAATATCAGAGGGACAAAATAGTAATGAGTATCTTAAGTCCTACTGATTTCAACTGGGCTAAAGTGTGACAAATGTACTTTGGATCCAATCCAACTGGTTTTAAAAAGAAATTCAGTACTTGGAAAATATGGCAGGACCAGGTTAGGAATTGCTTGTTGTTTCCCAAAAAAGATGTTAAACTATTTTTGTATGCCACTATAGCAGCAAGACTGCTGTTAGCAAAAAATTGGAAGTCTCAAGAAATTCCAACGGTGGAAGAACGGCAGATGAAGATGTTGGATTTCCTGGAGCTAGCTGACCTGACTGGAAGAATCTGTGACCAGAAAGAAGAATATCAAGCAGGCTGGAAGAAATTTAAGGACTATTTGAATAAATATTGTAATATAAAAAATTAGAAATCACTTGAAAGTACCAAACAGGCCTAGGATTTAATTAGGATTTAATTAAATAATTGGGATTTAGAACAGTAAGAAAAGTGAACAAATTAGACAGGAGCTGGAAATATTTTTGTGGGAGAATGATATTGGAAAGCTGTTACATGCAGATACAAGGAAATTCAGAAGGGAGGGATTTGAGGAAAATTAACAATGTAAATAAAATTTGGGTTTTAAGGGATATGGCATAAAATTATTTTTTTATTGTTGTGGTTTAGGTTTTCTCCTCTTTTTTCCTTTTTTCCTTTTTGTTTGTTGATGTTTGTATGTTTTTCTGCTGTTGTTTCTCCTTTTTATCAGGTTGTTTTGTTATAATTGTGAAAATTCAATAAAAAATTTTTTTAAAGGAATTGCTTGTTGTTTTAATTTGTAATAAAGTTTTGTAAATTGTGAAGATACTGATAGCCAAAAATATTCTTAAAAAGGAATTGTTTAAATAAAAGATACGGGTTTATAGAAATGACTTAGCAGTTAGGAAATCTTGCCACTTTGATTTATCAGGTTTTATGTGACCTGTAGTGATCTGGTGAAGGTGAGATTCTGGATACGTTGTTACCTACAAGAAGAGGCCACACTAATGATTTGTGTAGCTCTCAGACATCTTAATCTGATGTGTATGTTTTCCCATGATAAAATGCCCCAATAGTTTACTGTGCCAGAATTTCAAATTGGGTCCTGTGGGTCCTTTCTGGATCCTAGCTATTATTTTGTCCATTCTGATCAGTAGATGCAGTATTAAATCTTTATGTAAACCAACTAATTACTTTAGTATGGAATGTTCCTAGCAGGGTAAGGAATCTTTAGCCACCTCCTGGTTCATGATATAATAAATTGCCTCAAATTCAATCCCTAATCCCCATGTGGTGCTTTTCATCTACTCTTGCTCAGTGCTTTTCTTCTAGAAAAAGAGGTGCTGTTACTCACCATGAAGTTGTTACAGAAATGCCACATTTTTAACCAGTGCTTTTCTTCTAGAAAAAAAGGTGATGTTACTGTGTACCCCCAGAAAGAAGCACTGCTCTTGCTAATTTTTGGGCTATTACATTGGACACATTTCATTATTTCATTGCACCCTCTCCAAGATCTATTGGAGAGCAATTCTTAAAACTCTTGTCCTTTATATAATGCATGGACTATAAATGTCACTTCCTGGGTCCTTGGAATCCTTTCTAACGTTTCTGAAGTATTAGCAATTGGACATCACACAAGATGTGCTATATAAGCTATGGCTTCGTGGGACTGAGATTTCCAGAAGGTTAAACCCAAATACTTTAGCGCAATTGAATGTTGACCAGAACCACAAGTTGGACAAGTCAGGAAAAGGTGTGAAGGGTTGTTAATACTTTGTGCATCAGCATTTGGGGTAGTTTAAAATATTGCTCAAGGTATTTTTAGATATGGACCTTGCATTTGCGTGGACAGGCGGAGTCCCCAGATCCCGAGCGGTCCCCGTCCCCCCCCCCCGGTCATGTGGAATAACGACTCAAGACAACGTGCTATGGGATTAAATTGGCCACAACTTTATTAAATTTCAAATGTGGGTAGACCTTGGCTCAGGCATTGGGCGTTCTCCCTCCCCAGTCCCCAGCCGGGGACCTAGGGAGCTTCAGGGTTATCCAGTGTGGGGGGGGGGGATGGGCCGGCTCTGGAGAACATATGTTCAAGCAGAGATAGCTGCCCCCATTACGCCGCCGCCGCAGGGGAGAGCAATGACGACCTTTCGGCGTACGGTCAAAGCCTCCCTTCAGAAACCCCTTTAACGGGGAACCCTGGTATCGCCGCCGCAAAGAGGAAGATGGACTAAAGGATTCCGCCCAGGGCCTGATACCACCAAAGTTGTGACGTTTTGCTACGGGAAAGGTGAAACCTGCCAATGCAGGGAAATTCCTTTCCGGCCCTTTAACAGCGACCTTAACGTAGCAGCACCCGCATACCTATGAGGAAAAGTTAACCTGCAAAACCTATGAAGAAAAGTTAACCTGCAAAAGAAGACATTAACTGAGGGTGGGTAGGGTGGGAGAAGCTCTGGAGCCAAGTGAGGATTCCCAGGTAAGATCCTCCCTCTATTGTGTGGGCAGGTAATCCCTCCCCTACCTGGCCTGGTCTCCTTGGCAACGCTTCCCCCAGGTGGGATTGGACAACTGACTGAGGTAGGCGGAGACCTCCAGGTATCCCACCTGAGGGAAGGCAAAGTCAAGCCTATGCTGATGGGGCCGCTCCAGATCTAGGGCTGCGCGTGTCCACGCAAAGGGCGCCCCCCGTTTTAAGTGGGGAGCGGTCATTACTGCCTGATTATGTGTGAACCAGAAATTACTTTTTAAGACAGATCATGCAATGCAATGGTGTAACAAATGGTGTAAAAACTGTTGTAGAAAGATGTGATGGTGCAAGTGTTTGGAGCTTGGGTCCATGTTTCATTGACATGAAGGCAACATTTGCTTCATGTGCAGACTATCAGAGAATGTGTGCTGAGTGTGTTTAAGAAGTAGATGCCCATCGCTTGTCTTAAAGAAATGGAAAAAAATAATGTTTGGGATTGCACATTATCATTTCCATAGGATAGTTAAAGGATAAGAAATTCATCTAGTGATGGTAGAGACAATGAATGAAGATTAAAAAGAAAGCATAAGATTAAAAGAGAAATGAACACTCAGCAGAGGGAACCAAGATCAAACAGTGGATTAGCCATTTTACTTGTTGTTTCCCAGAAATTAAATAAGTATGGGGGATAAGGAATTTGTTTCCTTTTGGTCCTAGAAAAATGCCAATTATGGAAGCTAAACTGCTGGGATCGCATATCAGTCTGCTTTGGAAATGTGAGAAATGGATGGGAAATATAAACACAGGGCAATAGCTTACAGTTATGTTATGAATTAAGACTAAAAAAGTATCAAGATTTAGTCACTGAATAAACTGTCACAGCTAATCTCCCCTGATGAATTTGAGCAAAATCAGAATAGAAGCAATCGCCCTGTATTTTTGCAGATTATCATTACCATGAGCTGAAGCTCCTGGGCCAAGAAAGTTCTTGCTCACTGGAAGACTGTTAGAAGTTAAAGAGAGAGACGGGTGAACAAAGAGCCAGCCCAGGTCCCACCAATATGGTGGACAGTGACTGTCAAAAGCCCGCATGACTTGACTTCCTGTTCCTCCTGCCTCTGTTCTGTCTGATTGTCCCACCTCCTAACAACAGGGCTCATCACAGCCGAAATAAAGAGAACTAAGGCAATTATCACATGTGATTGTTCACATAGCAACCTTCTTTAACCATTTCTGCTGAGCAGGGCACCATCCTATGCTTCTTTATAAATTTTGGAATCTAGTTCCTTCAGAACTGTAAATGGCTTTTAGTTGAACTTGCCAAGTTCCCAAAGCCAATAAAACTTCCCAGCTCTTCCAGGTCATGTGGTATCTGCAACTTGCCACTGATATCACAGTGGATCTTTGTAGACATTTCACAAGTGTATCAGCTGCTGAAGTGTTGCCCTCCATGCCTTTTGCATCAGCAGCGGTGATGTCCCAGCCTATGATGTCAACTACACCCAGCAAGACTTGAGCCTTACAGCTGATTATTTTTGCAACACTGGAAAGCTTATGATTCTACATTCCAAGATTTGTGGGCAACATTTGGACACCTTGTTTGAGAAGATCTGTTGAGTGGTCTTTGAAGCCCTTCACCGGAGACCTCCCTAGCAGGATGTTTTTCTCTAGAGACAAAGGATCTCAGAGGTGAGTTTTGCCAATGACATAAGTGTATGCTAATTTCTCAAATAAAAAGCATAACAAAACAGTTAATACAATAAAACCCCAAGTTCAGTTCAAGGGAATTCTTATTTAAGTAGGTGTCTGTAGGAGCCACCAGAATGAGCACTGATGGGCCTCTTATATTTCAGCAGGAAAGGCATTCCACAAGAGTAGCAAGGCTAGTCAAAAAGTCTGTTTCCATGCTCCCACAAGCTGAAAATTGTCATGCAGAGAGAAAGAGAGAGAACCAACTCAGACCCATTGAAATCAATGACTTTGTTGAGCATCATTCTCCATCAATAGCAAGATTTGGATACAGTACTGTACCATTATTTCTTTGTGAACCATCAAACAAGCTTCATTGTGAAACCTGGGTTATGTTCCAAACTTTTGACCTAACTGCACCTCTCCATCTGCATGTCTTGGGAGAAGGGCTGCCAGAAAGAAAACTGGTCCGGCCTATTCTTGTGGCATTGAAAGCAGTACAAACTGCTGAGATCAACATTATTGTCTGCTAATGTATGCAGCTTAAGCTACTGTTGAGGCACATGAGCAGGAGGCATTAACATTTAAAATCTTGACCATAGATATGGGATCAGAAATTAATTGAAATGCACATCACCCAAGCATTTGCACCTATCTGTAATTTAAACCAGATGAAGTTGTCCTTCGAAGAGCCTTGTTCTGCTGAGAGGGAGTTGATCATTCATTCAGGAATCCCTAATCCAAGGTTTCCCAAACTTCCTTTGCACATTGACCCCTTCATGAGTTTATAAGACTCCTGTTGATCCTAACCCAAATTCTTAGGAATGTAAATGAAATAAATTCAACAAATACCACCTCTAAACATTTTTTCCCCCAATAAAGAACCACGATCTGAGAACACTCTTGAGTTGTGGAATCCTCTTATGAAATACAGTGATTCTTCAATGGCAAAGGAAGTGCACTCTGTATATGCCCATGCTTTCTGTTCTGAAGCTCATAGTTCCTACTTTTTGTGCTATGATTCATAAATTCATTTTCCACCCATGGGCCCTTTCCATCTCCGTGGTCCTTATTCATCTTCCTGCTTTGAAACCAGCAGATCCCAAGGAAGGGCTATAGTTCAGGGGTAGAGCATCTGCATTGCATGCAAAAGATTCCAGATTCAATACCTGCTATATCCAGTAATGACTGGGAATTATCCCCAGTCTGAAAACCTGGAGAGCTGCTGTAAATCAGTGTGGACGATACTGATGTACCAATGCACTAATTTCGTATAGAGCTGGCTACATTCTTAAAACCTGATCTGCCCCTGCTATGCCTGCTTTTGCCTTCTCCACTGCAAGATGATGGAGAGGCAACCAGAGAGGTATCTGCAGCTGCAAGGAAGATACCTCTATAGTCTTCCTGCTCTACCTGCAGAGGGGAAAATCCACACTATTCCATGGACCATAGGATTGCAGCCAAAATCAACTTTAATCCAATACAAATCAGATAAAAACCACCGTAAGCATTGCTTTTTATCTACCCTGTTTCTGCTTCATCATTACTTGTGGCACACAAGTAGTCTAAAGATTGTTGCCCCTTTGCAAAGCAGCCTGGCATTTGGGGCATTATGTGCATTTAAAGAATACATAACATTGTAGGCAAAGGTGGACACTATCCCTTCACTGCACACAGAACAGGGTAGTACAGCATTCCTTTTGCTGCCCAAAGAAAAGAGGCACAGAAACAGGGAAACAGGCAAATATGCTCACCATATGAAAACAGTATAAGAGCTGCTGAGGACACGGAATAGTTAATGAAGCCTCTGAGCTGCTTCCAAGCTCAAGACAAGGAAGCTATAGTTTTGCCCTTATCAGCAGATGTTCTTTCATATTTGTGCATCGGGCTAACTTGATTAAATTAGCCCGTAAAGGTCAAATGAAGTATGTCTTCCCCACTTGTATTTTGATTTTTCCTGACGTTGCCTGATAGGTTTGATAACAAATGATGCCTGACCACAATGGTTTTGCGCTGCAGACATTTGAGATGACATAAGCTCACAGGATCATTTACCTTTGCAAAAACCACTTGACAACAGAGGGGTGTGGGTGTGTGTACATGTGTTTAACGAATGCATTTTAGTTTCTTCTCATTTTCCTTTCTGTACCATAGGATCAAAGCTTCAAGGCTTAAACTGAGTAGAGGTTGATGGGGGAGGTGGGGTTTAGCACAAGCCTCCCTTAGGCATATAAAGACCACTTGTGGTCCTTGATGGTGGCAGCAGCTGCATCCTGGCAAGCTGTGGAAGGGAAATAAACTCCACGTGGTTGGCTGGCCAGTGTTATCAGCTCCAGCCAGCTGTGGGAAGTGACAGAACTCCTCTACCTCTTTTGAATCGGCCAATCAGAGGTCAGGCTGTGAGGTGGGGATTTGGAAATAGACTCTTTCCACTCAGGTCCAGGTTTAAATCATGGTCCCATCTCTGAAAACCAGCAGAGTCTCCTTCCAGCAGCGCAGTTGGCAATCGGAGCTTCCCAATTAATGTCCTGGAGGAGTCACCCATATTTGATGTACATCATATGGGGATCTTTAACTCAGGATTAACCCTGGTAACTTTATCAGCCAGCAACTGAGTTGGCTGATCCAGGATACATAGCTGATGCCTGAGCCAAAGATTTCTTGCATCTGTAATCAGTAAAGTTGCGGCCATTTCGATCCCCCAAATATTGTCATGTCGTTTGTTGCTTCCTGTGCCCCTACCCTGGCAACGTCAGGCTTACCAAGACATGGCCCGCAAAGTAATGACAAAGCAGAAAACACCTTTAAGCATATTCTGTCACTGTTAGTAGCCACAAGCAGCTCCCAGAGCAGGGCCTTTCAAACAGCCCTGAGCTGAGACTCACTCATTTCTGTTTGAGAGCATAGCAGAATTGCTCTGCAATAAAGCAAGGGCAAACTGATCTTTCCCTGATGTGAGCATGTGGGATATTCACAGCAGGGAAAACACCAGCAAAGATGGTGTTGGTAGACCAAAAGATGGATTGGTAGATGCCTTCAGATATACCAATTAGCATTTTTATAAAATCCATTGGACACGTCATTCTGAACCATGCTTAAGTGTGATGTGAACATGGCTTATATTTTCAACTCGGATGGAAGCCAGTTTGAGGGAAAACACATTGACCCATAGTATTGTTCAAAAAAGTACAAGGAAGTATATGGATTCTGGCTAATATCATGTTGACATGGCTTCAAACACCAGTGGTGGGAGCATGCTGGAATAAACAATAATATGTACACATTCTAGGACCAATTAAAACTTTTCACTTTTGTGCCTGGAGATTTTCTCTCTTTTCCCTTCAAGTTGTGGTCCAAGGCACAGCATTTTATAAATCAAACAAGGCTGGAACTGCATGGAACGTGTATTTCTGACCTTGGACTGTATGTTCCTTGTGAGTAATGCTGCCATAAGAAGTTTCTTGGGGAAAGGGTTATAGTTTAGTGGTACAGCATAAGTGCATCTACAGAAGGTCCCAGGTTCAACCTGTGACATCTTTTGGTGGGAAAGACATGGAGGACTTCTGCCAATCAGTGTTGACAAACTGAGCTAGATGGACCAATGGCCTGAGTCGATACAAGGCAGCCCCCTGTATTACTGTCATTTTACTCCCATTACTCTGTAGAGTGGATTGTACATTGGTGATGCTTTGGGGGGGGGGAGAAGCACTAATAGCAGTAACAACAACAATACTTCATGAAAGCCCATTGATGCTATATCATTGCTGCTTGCACAATTTATGACCAAAAGCAGTGAGTGCTTGGCAAGTTTTCATAGCTGTTTATTCATTATAAATAGTAAATATTTACTGCACTTTTTAATATGAGACTTTTTTTTTTACAACACGTGTGTTGTTGGTAGAGGCTGTAACACAAAGATAGTATTTCTTTTGTTCCATCACCCTTTAAGACCAATCTGAAAACTAATCTCTGTACCTAGTCTTACTAACTCACTATTTTCATTGAGTTGAATTCTAAAAGGAATGTATTTGTGCCCTACCTCACTCATTGTTCCAAGAATAAAGAAAAATAAATAACACTGCCTTCCATCTTCCTGTCCCTCCTAACATTTCAAAACACAAATTTATTGACATTTGAAAATGTCACAACACAAAAACGTATGTAAACCTTGGTTTCCATTGGATTTTCCTTTATATATTGGATGCCACTGTATAATTTAAAATTACATGTCACCTACAGAGACATTGTGATTTATGTCCTGCATTTTGCTAATAATAATAATAAATGTAAACATAAGAATTTTAAAATGTGTTGTCTCCCCAGAATGGTCACCTGTCAAAACTAAGAAACTGGAGATCATTTAAAGAGACTGTGACACCTCAGCATATTAAAAGAGTGAACTATGTACTGAAAAAATAAAAGTACCTGGAAAAATATAATTTTGATTCTATATATAAGGCCTTGGATGTTACCAAGGCTTGGTGAGGTACGCCATATTGCACTTTGTTAAGCAGTCATGGAAATCAAAGGTATTCTGTATTGTTTGTTGTTGCTTGATTCTTCCAGGAGGTCTCACGGACTAGGAAAACTTCACACGCACAAAAAACTTTTGCAGAACTTTTCTTCATGTTACACAATTATTTCATTTGCTGCAATGAAGAAAAAGAAAACCCTCGCATGTGACATTTATCAACAATATGATTACAAAGAACAAGAAGATAGCCAATAACTTATTTCTGGAAGTCTTCAAACATCTAGTCTAGCTTCCTACGGACCTTAACATTTCCTTTTGAGTTTCCAGTGTGTAAAACAGTGTTCTCCTGCCCGTGCTTTGCAAACTGAGCAGAGTCAAAAGTCGGCATCAAATGTCAAAAATGGTTTGAATTTGCAGAATATCCCATGCCATATTCTAGAACATGGTGTGTCCAAATTAATCCATGCCTCTTCGTCAACCTAAAAATGGAATGTTAACTGCAGCCCAGCAGTTTGAAACATTCTGCCATTTTTTTTCTTCTTTATACAAATCAGTGCTGAACTGTACTGCTTTTTATTTGTGTTATGGCTCATGGTCTTTGTCTTCCGAGCTGCTTTACCCAACATGTCCAAATGTCTTATTGAAAGCATTGATTGGAGGAAAAAACATAACAGTCCCATTATCTCTTGTATGATCACTCCGTTCTGGGCCTCATTTTGGTGAGAAGATCACTCCATTCCAAATACTGGAGTGAGACCAGGAACAAGACTGGCTTTAACTTGGAGTGGGCAGTTCATTTATGCAATATCTGGCTTCAGATAATGAAAGGCACCTGTAAGAAAAGAAAATAGCAAAAGAAGCTTTTTAAGTCATGCTGTGACAACCTCACAGCAAGGGGCAGTGTCAACTACAGGTTGACATTGTCATATTTAATACTGATATATCAAAGGAAAGGGCCTAATATTTTTATTTTTAGGACAAGTTTGACAAAACTCTATGTATCTGGGATTATATACTATAATGATTCTTGAGCTGACCTCATTAAGAACATGTGTTTCTAATAGTGGAATGCCAGTGGTTATTTCATTTTGGACAACCCCTCTGTTTTACCTAATGGCAATCAGGTTTCATGTCTCAACAATTAATAACATCAAGATGTTGTTGACATCACTTTAGAAAATAATTATGCAGCAGAAATCTTGCTGGAACAATCCACTGTCTTAGCAGCAAATGTAACTCTACTATGAAAGGAAGAAAATGAATGTGCTTCACCATCGCTCTTGACTTACATGTATTCTTGTTATTTCTTCTTATGGGCAAACATTTTCATCTTGTTTTGTTATTACAGATGTATGCATCACTTTTAATGGTCAAAATAAGACTCCTTTTGTTTTGGAGGAGGTGTTAATGGTTTGAGCAGCCCAATAATCTTACCCAATTTTAAATGGGTTAGAAAATTGACCATTGTGTCATTTTTAAGGAAAATATTTTTGTCCCAGACGAAGAGAGAATGACAATTCACACCTGAATGTTACTATCTCTTTTGGAGGGGTTGTATACAACCCCTTTGGCCATTCTCCTTGGCAGGAGTGAATGAATTTTGTAACTATGAAGTTTTTATTATTAAATATCACTAACTTTATTATAGGGCCTGCCTACCTGTCAAGTTGTGCACTGAAATATGGTTTTGCTGCCGGGATCACTCTAGGAATAACATGGCCCCTGGGAATACTGATATTTGCAAATTCTATACTTAAGTCAAGAAGAGTTAGATTAGGTATAATTTATCATGTCAATATATACAGGCTATTATAATCTCTGTTTTACAAATGCAGAATGGAGGCTTATAGTACCATCCTCTGCCTGTTTGTTTAGAAGTAAGCCCTATTGATTTTAATGGGATTGAAGCCTAGATGAAATTTACTTTGCCAAGGTACTCGGGGGAATCTGTGGCCCACCAGATGTTGTTGGGACTACAACTCTCTCTCTCTCTCTTTAAGATTATCTTTCTTGAATTTTTAGTTACATATTATACATACACATAAATTATATTTCACTACAACTCTCATTAATCCTGACTATTGGCCACACTGGCTTGGGCTGATGGGAACAGAGTCCAGTAGCATCTCAAATGCTGGAGGTTCCCTACCTCTGATATAACATTCATTCATTCATTCATTCATTCATTCCTCTGATATAACAACCACTCAGGCTAAAAACAGGTTTGGACTTGGATTCTCAAGAACTATGATGGTGGTGAAATGTTTTTCATAAACTTGCAAAATTCCCATCATTTATTTATTGTAAAATGTCTAACCCCCTTTTGAAAAAAAAAAACACACACACACACACTATACAGCTTAAAGATATTAGCAAAATACAATCCATAAAAAGCCATGATAAACCATTAAACATACATGATAAATTAAAACAGCATGAAATAGCACAGGTCGTCAGGAAAGAAGGGGTCTGTGCATTAAGAGAGCCTCAAAAGTTTTGTCTTCAACAGGAGACAGGTTCTTCTTGCTGTATCACTGAACTCAGTAGATACTATTGAGAACTGAGCCTCATAACTCCACCCTTGAAGCTTCATAATTCTACCCTGGGTACTGCTTTTGGCTCATGCTAGAGGATGGACCAGTTCGGACAGTACCAGGGTGGTCCTAACTGGCACAACTCAATGATGTCTCAAATAAGACCTGTTCAACTGTTGCCCTGCAATGCTAGAGCAGCCTTTCCCAACCTGGTGCCCTCCAGACAGATGATAATTGTAGTCCAAACCATCTGGAGGACATCCAATTACATGACAAAAAGACAGAACCCCAAAACTGGCTTTTATATAGATTGATCATGACCTAATACTCACTTTGTCCATATTGTCCATACTGATATCCCGTGACAGGGTCCATACTATAACCAGTGGTGCTGTATGTTGGTGGGCAGTACGACTGGGATGTAGGCAGGCTATCTAAACTTTTCATATGATCTAGTCTTTGACTACAGCTAGCCGATACTGTAGTGGTCGGTTCTAAACCCCCAGTTAATGGGGACAAGGCATAGTCAGTTTGGGGCTGGTGAGGTACACCACCATGGTTAGTTAAGAGGCCCATTACCTAAAACAAAAAGGGGGGAAATGGTTAATAGACATGCAAAACTATACATTAAGCAATCCACAAGAATATTAAGTCTCTAATTCTTGACATTCAAATTTCAAGAAGAAATAGATATGGCATATGTTTAAACAGATTGACTGGCATCCCTGCTACATCACCACCACCCAAATAAAATAGTATCTGTAGTGTATAGGAATACCATTTATTTGATTCTATAATGACTGATCACAAATCACAATGGTTTTAGCCTCTTTAAGCTCTATGAAAACACACACACTGAGACTAGTTTCACTGCAGTTGTTATTTTTCATTTGCTATTTATTATATTTTACACCCCACTTTTCTTCTAATGAGCTCAAGTTGGCATACATAATTCCCCGCCTCTCTCCATTTTGTCCTCATAGGCTGAGAGTTGGTGACTGGCCAAGTGAGGATTTGTCCCTGGTATCACATGGCCTAGTTTGACGCCAAAACCATTACATCACACTGGCCCTCCTAAACTAGTGCTCCCAAATGGATAACCAACTTTGGCCTAATAATTCAAAAAGTGGTTTTACTTAGCTGGTTTTCCTATCAGAAGATTTTATTGTTGTTATTATTACCCCCAATCTCCTTCTGAAAGAACTTGTGGTCTTCAGATGTTGTTGGACTGCAACTCCACCATCTCTGAGCTGGCTGGGACTGATGGGAATTGGAATGTAACACAGGTTCTCTGTCCCCAACGGCTAGCATAAGTATTTTGAGGATAATTGTATTTGAATTCAATGGCAATCTGTTTACTAGGAATTCAGATCCACTGAACTTGGTGAAGTCTCCTTCTGAGGAATGTTTGGGGTTGTGAGATTTGTCCTTTCAAGACTCAGAAATAATGGATTGCAGTGGGAGGGGAGGACTTCATTTTGGGCCTGAGTTATGTCAAAAACAGTAAACCTAGAAGATATTTATTTTGGCACAACCTTCATGATTTGATTAGAGGCTAAAGTACAAATTATTTATCAGAAAGTTAAAATTCTTCAATGAACTGCATAACGATAAGATTGTTAACTTGATTAGCTATTTGGAGACAGGTTTGCCTATTTGCTGTAGTTAGCATAATAGGTCAAATCCTGCTCATCTTCAGCTCTGCAGTTTTGCAAAACATTTCATCTGACTGATGCAAATGCAAGATCCCAGCTAAATCCAGTTGCTGGGTTGGTTTAAAACTGAGATGTGAGGATCCGAGCATCACTCACAGAACCCACTGCAACCTCCCAATATCAACACAGTTGCAAGTTTCTTAGGGTTGATTTTCTTAGGGCAAAAATGGCACTTCTACATATCTTTGCAGTTATTTGCAACAGTCTGCTTTCTCTTTAAAAGCTGTATGCCAGCCTTGTGCAACTCTATTCAATCCATGTTTACTCAGATACAAGTTCCAGTAATGGGACCTGCTCCCAACTGAATGTTTATAGGATCGCAGGCACTCATAATTTGGATGCACTTAGAAACGTTCCCTGATCAGGGTAGTTAAGAACATAAGAAGAGCTGTTTGGATATGGCCAAAGGCCCATCTAGTTCATCACTCTAGTCTCACAGTGGCCAACCAGATGCCCATGGGAAACCCACAAGCAAAATAATAAAATAAAATAAAAATTTATACCCTGCCCATCTGGCTGGGTTTCCTCAGGCACTCTGGGTGGCTCCCAACAGAATATTAAAAAAATGATAAAACATCAAACATTAAAAACTTCCCTAAACAGGGTTGCCTTCAGATGTCTTCTAAAAGTCAGATAGTTGTTATTATTGATGGGAGGGCGTTTCACAAGGCGGGCGCCACTACTGAGAAGGCTCTCTGCCTGGTTCCCTGTAGCTTCACTTATCGCAGTGAGGGAACCACCAGAAGGCCCTCGGAGCTGGACCTCAGTGTCTGGGCTGAACCATGGGAGTGGAGACGCTCCTTCAGGTATACTGGGTCAAGAACATGAGCACTCTCCTCACATGTGATTCCCCGCAAGTGGCATTCAGAAGCATACTGCCTCCAACAGTGGTGGTAGAACATAGCAATCATAGCTGGTAGTCACTGACGGCCTCATATTCCATGAATTACCTGTCTGTTGGCTCTGTCTATGACATCAACCCAGCATTACCATGCTTCAGTGAAACAGTGGATGTGGTGGTGCTGAGATCACCATTATCGTCAGGGCATCTCATAAGATTAGGACTGCCTGGAAAGTGTTTTTAATTGCAATCACATTGGCAGGTGGAAATCTATTCCCATTGTAGAAATTACATAGGCAAGATTATCCAGTCCTTAATCCCGGAGTAGATCTAGAAAAGCTCTGTTGTGATATGCTGCCTTTGTATCCCACACTTCTTCTAAGGAGCTGCAAGTGGTGTTTAAGCCCATGACTCTAACTCTTTTCAGGCATTACTGCCATCAAGGACCAGTGTGAGCCAGTTCATTTCAACAGGAGATACTGGCACTACACTTCATTGTTTTTGAGGAAAATTAGGCTGACTTGCAGCAGCTCTCAATGGGAGATGCCAGAGATAAAACCCAGACAGTGCTCTACCAATGTTTTATCTGAAATTCTGAATGCCAGAGTGGTGTAGAGGTTAAAGTATTAGATGGATCCGTGGAAAATTGGGGTTCTAATCTCCACTCAGTGATGAAGCTCACTGGGTAACCTTGGGCCACTCACTGTCTCACCACCTAACCTACCTCACAGGGTTGTTGTAAGGAGGAAAATGGAGAGAAAGAGAGCTATGTGTGCCACCTTGAAGGACAGGTGGGATACAAATGTAATAAAGAATTTCGGGTTTCACTTTTGATGAATAATCACCATTCACCAAATTCTGGATGTTCACTGAAAGGCACCCATTTTGCCATGCCCACATGGTAAAAGTGGACTTGCGAGGTGAATTAATTTCATTTCCTCCCCCCCATTTTAACCAATGTTTGTTTCAGTCATCTCTGTCAAGTGTTAGGCACTACCTAACATATCCAACCACACAACACTCGTAAATAACTAATCTTCATGGATGGAAAAACAATAATACAGAATCAGAGCAAAAATTGTCATATTGGAAATACTTCCAGAGTCTTTTGGATTCGTGCTGCAGTTGATTAGCATCTAGGTAATTAGATTTTGGGCCCTTTCTCTTTGAAAGCTATAAGGGAAGTAGCCTAAAGGCAGAAACTCTCTCTTGCGGTATGTGTCGTGACCTTATAGCACCAGTACAAGGAGTTACAGGAAGGGCATGGCTCGCTTCACCCTAATCGCTCTGTTAGGAAAGCAATTAAAAGACTTATCCTGAGACATGTTGAGCACCTCTACTTCCCAAGGACTTTAGAAGTAAATGATGCACAGCAGGGCAGTTAACCTATAGACCTGCAGATGTTGTTTAACTACAGCTCCTGCCATCCTTGACCATTGGCCATGCTGGCTGGGGCTGATGGGAGTTGGAGTCCATCAACTTCTAGAGCCCCTCCTGATGGAGAGGCCAAGATAAGCAGTACATTCTACACCTGGATCTAAGTTTCTAGAGATGTGAACTGACTTGCAGTAGAGATTTTTCCAGCTACAATTGTGTGGCTTTTCTGAAAGTCTTCCATATATACATATATGATTAAATAAAAAAAACTATAAAAGGAGAACAAATATATGGTGGCATTAAAGAAACAATGAACTGTAAAAAGAGAAATAATTGCTTCTCTATGATGTATACTGTTTTGTTTTGTTTTTTTAAAAAAGCTAAATCTATTTCAGGAAAAAATAATTCTATTTTGCATTCTCTGTTGTGCTAACATGACATTTTAACAAGCTGATAGAAAGGGTAGTGAAAGTTGTTTTGTCCTTGTATTATGACATTGTTGTTTTATTTAAATGTTTATTTTAGGCATTATGTGTTTTAAGGATCTTTCACTCTGAGCTTCCAAGAATGAATGGGAAAGGGAAACATGAATATGAGATACACAAATGTTAGCTGTTTAGGGATATAGTTCCATTCCTGCTAAATGGTTTCAGAAAGCCAGCAAGAAAAAGCCCAGCAGTTCAGTTGGCAGTTTATTTCCTCCTGATAGGATTCATTCAGTGCTATCTTGACCACTTGCATAGAATTCGGTTGCACCCAGCATATGCTAAACTGGGTTCCACTCCCTTTAGAATTAAAATCTAACACCCATTGAAGCCAAAGGTCAAACCAGATGTTGAATATGCTACATATTTTACGTGATTAAAGCATAGGAGGAAAATAAAGTATTTCCTATGTTTTACCTAACTTCAATATTTACTTCAGAAGGAATACAATAGATGCCCTCCAAATGGTGTGAACCTTTGAGTTTACACAACTAATGATTGCATGCCTTATTTGCACACACCTATGGCCCTGGATTCTCAATTGCATGGGAGCCTCCACTGATTCAGAAGGTCCCTCCTTTGCTTCAGAAGTTTCCTTTCTCTATAACGGAGGCTGGTAGAACCATGTGACCTTTGGGGCAAGGCTAAACATGTGGCCTTTCAGCCCTGCTGAATCCACGTTGCCGTTTCCTGCCAGAGTTTCATTAGGGCTCAAATTTTCAATCTACATATATGCAGTGCTATTTTTCTAGAAAAAGAGATGCCAGAACTCACCATAAACGCTACCCTTATTCTCTTATAATGGCAATGCAATCCATCAGAGAGGTGCCAGAACTGAGTTCCTGTGAGTTCTGGCTGAAAAAAAGCCCTGCATATATGATTCAAAAGCACCCTGTTTACTCGCCCCTAGTTTTCCTGGGGATACAATGGATGTGTGGACCCTCCAGACACAGTAGATGTAGAACATCATGTGCAGAGGTCAAACAAATAAATTTAATGATACTGAAAACCCATTTGTTAATATTAGTTTTCAACAAAATTCTGTTGCTTCCAAAAAGCCAGGCAAAATAGTGTTCTGATCTTCTGAGAGAAACTGGTGTGGACTTGGGATCACATTATGCAAGAAAACTCGCTTCATATATGCCGAATGGTTTCATCCTTTCAACTGCCATTTCCCATTATCAAATATGTTCCATCCATCTCTGTAAGAATACACTGTGGGTCCCACTTTCTACCTTGAGCGCAGGCTCCCAAGCATAGAATACTAAGCCTGCCGCTAAATGCATTGAACTAAGAAACATCCAATAATATACAGAGATGTTGTAATTTCCAGAAATAACAAAGTAGCTCAGCTGGTGTAAATGCCCCATCCCCACAACAGCTGAAGAGCTGACCCTCTGTATTTAAGCTGAGGTGAGTGATGAAATCTTAAATATATGTAGGCAACATCTGGTTTATTATTAGGTTATTATGGCAGGTCCATCTATCCTGAATAATGTAAATCCCGCTAATCTGAGAAAAAGGTTATTTCATTGAAATGAAATGTGATGCCACTTAACATGATTAGTATTATAGCAAGTTGGACCTACCATAGGCATCATAAAAGCCTCACATGTTTTAATTCATTTACGCATGCCTGCATCTAATATGCTCTGTGACCATGTCTGCAATTAATATGATTTATGGGAGGCAAACACGTTCTATATTTTGGGGTTACAGTTATACTTTTCCCCCTCCCTCCTCTCTCACCCTGATTGAAAGATTTAATGAAACAGCACAAAGAAAATTGTTGGCTGTTAACGTATTAAGTTGAACTGACAGGATCATGAGTAAACTTTGGTGGAGTTAATGATATCCTCTTATCTGACCCTGACACATTTGCAGCATGTAATTTACAGAAGCTCTGTCCAGGGAATCTTGACAAATGCTCCTAACGATGTCAGGGCAGTGTTCCATTCTAATGTAAAACAGATGTGGGTCAGATACCCTCATTCATCACTACACTGAACATTTCAAACTGCTGCTAAGATGGATGGCATTACCTGCTGTGCTCTCTTTTCACTAGGAAACCACCTCCCCTTTTGCCCCGGCCCTCAAAAAAATTACGCCCCTCAAAAAAAAATCACATTCTGCAGCCCACCTCTTCAATTCTCACGGGCCTTGAACACGTGTCGAGGACTACAGCCTTTAAAGTGATCATCTCACCTCAATCACGAACTCGCTTAGGAGTTCTCTTTCAGCCTTACATATATGGTGGTAAATGAATGATTTGAATAGAAACATCGATGAAGTAAGGATGGGAAGTCAAACTCTTAAAGGAATACTGTATTGAAACTGAATCGGATTTGTTTAATTGTTTGAAAACTAATAAAAAATTATGAAGAAAAGGATTGCAGAAATAATGCATGTGAATGACTTGATAGGCACTATATAATTGCTTATCTGTGTTCTTATCATCACCATCATCAATATTATAAGCCACAGCTGTCATCATTTGTTCAGGGACTATTGTCCCTAGTCACTCCCTCACATTTCTGGAAACTCAGTTGAGTACATGGAGCCCAGGGAATTCCTGCACCTCTCAGGAACAGGGAATGTCTTTAGCATAAATAACATAAATCCGGGCTCCATGTTTCCTACATGATCCATTAAGATTGCTTATCCAGCTCTGTGCTGAGATTTGCTCTTGTTGCAAAGATAGTAGGAAAAGTCAGTGTAGCCGAGTGGTTAGAGTGTTGTACAGTACTAGGATCTGGGAAGCCAGGATTTAAAGCCCCACTTAGCCTTGAGCTCCCTGGGTAAGCTTGTGCTAGTCACAGTCTCTTAGCCTAATCACAGGGCTGCTGTGAGGATAAGATGGAGGCAGGGGGACCATGTACCTCACCTTGAGCTGGAAAGATGGGATATAAATGTGATAATAAATAAATGAAAAGCAAGTAATAGGTGAACGTATCATCCCCCTGTTAAAATTCAGCAACAGTTTTCTTTCCCTCTTTCTTTTTCCACTTCTCACAAGTGTCCTAAAAGATACGCAAGGGTTTGAAACCTCTTTTATACATATCACTATTTAACTGTCGCAACAGAGAAGTCTCTCACTAAAGTGAATATGTGGGGATAGAGAAACACAATGAAGCGTTGTCAGTCCTACTAAAGTCAATGGGGTATACTTGGTTTTAGAGTTAGGGTGATTAAGCAACTAACATATTATATCCAAAGACCTTCATTGGGTGCGGGTTGTCCTGGTGGGCAATGCTGTTTCTCAATCCAAACTATCCAGTCTGAAAGCAGACCACAATAGCGGTTCTTCAGGGCCTGTTACAATGCTGCACATCAGATATATGGTCTCCTTTGTCTGTGTTAGCCAAAACAAGCTTCATTCCTTGCTTCCTTGGAAAGAGGAATGGTAATACTGGAAGGAATTGTGCACTACCGCACATATGCTACGAAACATATTTCATATTTCAGCTTAGTCTGTAGGTCTGTACTTGATACTCCCAAATCTAGCTATGTGTGTTTCTAGAATCACTGAATGTTTTCCAAGAACCTCAGTGGCTCCTGAAACTATCAGTTGCTCCAATAAGATCCTGAACTTTCATTTAAATGAATGTTTCAAAATGGCAGCTTTAGAAATTATTATTATTATTATTATTATTATTATTATTATTATTATTATTATCATTACTACTACTGTTTAGACTTGTTTGTGACTTGTTACCCGAAGATCTCCAAGCAGCTTACAACACATACGAAAGAAAAACCATAATCCCAAACAGTCAAAAATGACAAGGCAATGCCAAAATCATGAAACGTCATTTAAAAAGAAGAAGATTGACTTCTTTATCTACAGGACATGATAGTGCAGGCTGTAGCTAGGGTGATTTTCCTAGATTATTTTAGATTTTAAATCTTTAAAATGAGCAAGACCTTCTGCAACAGAGCAAAGCAGGGAGGGGAATGGCGGGGAGTGAGATGCAAGGACAGAAAAATTGCCCTGTATTCTATTTCATACTTCGGAAGAGTAAAGTCTTAACCTTTTGATCTAATACTTACATGCTGAATCAAGAGCCTTATTGCATTGACTGCAGGGCCATTAAGACTCAGCACCTCTTGGCTACAAATTTCAGGCTTTACAAGTGTTTGCCAAAAAGAAACAGCACTAAAATACCACAATCTCATTTGCAGGAAAACAGAAATAGCCTGCAAAGTATGTGCACAGAAGTCAGAATAGACAGCATTATCACAAAACATACTATTTACCTACATTGCACATCACCAATTGCCATTCCAACATGACAAGTTAAAAGCTTTGTTTCATTGGCTCACACGCTGAGATGAGGAGGATTTCTCTTAAAAAAATACAAACATAGGCAATGCTTGACATTAGATCTTGACACCATTAATCACTTCCTTGTTCCTGTAAAGACTGGCCATTTGTGACAGAAGAACTCTCACCACCACTGAGTATTGGTAATAATGAGCAAAGCAGACAGCAAAGAAATAGTCAATCAGCCTGATGAGAAATGCAGGTCTTCTCAGAGTTGTGAGAGAAGCCAAGACTGGAGAAGGATGTTTTTAGGACTCATTCGGAACAGCTCTAAATTAAGGAGCTGCTGGGCCTTCATCATGGGGTACAAATTCCATTTTGGTGCATACAGATGGAAACCAACTGTATAGGGCCCACGATAGGATGTGAAGAGATCAAATTGGAGAGTACTGATCACTTATTTTGAGCACATCTGTGGAACCCATTCCAGCCCAAGGGCCCATATTGCCTCCTGAGAAACATTGCAGGGGCCATATGCCAGTGGGCCTGGACCAGAGACAAAAGTGGGAGGAGTAACATGTGTAAATTTTACCTTTGGACAGTAGGCTAGTTTCTACACACACACAGTCCCTGCTCTCTATTCTCCATCCAGGCAAACATCAGGTGTTCTTAGAGTTCAAGACACATTGCAGCCAGGAGGGGGTATGACCTGGAGACAGCTCCAAGGGCCAGAGAGAGAGGACTGGAGGGCCACATTGAACCCCTGGGTCTGAGATCCCTGGCCCCTGTTTAGTTAATTTAATTTAATTCCATTTATGATTTACCAATATACACATACATGATGCAATTTGACATACAGTGGTACCTTGTTTTGTGACTGGGATCTATTCCGGAGCCCTGGTTGCTAGCCAAAAAGGACACAGGGCAAAGCGAGCGGCAAGCCCAGAAGTAACCTGTTCCGGTACTTCCAGGTTTGCTGCGGATGTTCACCAGAATGGACGCTAGACAAGGCAGACGTTTGTGGAGGTATTACTGTAGAACAATCTAGCATTTAGAAGCTGGATTCAATCCCCCACCCTCTAAACTACATGCAGGCAGCCTATGGGCCACATGCAGCTCTGGTCAGTCCTTTATGCAGTCCTTCTATCCCACCTCAAAATGTCCCCTGCAACCCAAAGGTTGCTGCCGGTGTTTAAAGATTGCCCTCTATGTCTGCTGCCGATACCTGCCAGCACTGATCTAACCAGTTGCTCTAGTCTTTGCCTGCTTCTCCCAACAGCTGCTCTGCTCTGGTTGTCACTCTCAGAAGACTGACCGCAGAGCACCTCGTTAGAGCACTTGGCACTCTGAATGGTTCTCTGTGGCCAAGCATTATAGTCAATTACAAAGCTGATCAATAATAAAGTAAGGAGGGTGTGGGTGTGTGGGTATGTGGGTATGTAGGCATCTCTGCCAAAAGTCCCTCATGGCAAAGGCACCTCAGATCCCCAGAACAGAGGGAAGAAAGTTCACCTCACTGCAGCTTCTCCAACACACAATTTACTAGCCGTTATAGGGCTTTTACCATAGCTCTTCTGCCCACACACTCAATAAAGACACTGTAGCCCTTATTCCACAATCATGTGCCATTTAGGGCAGAGCAGGCCACACAAAAACTCTGCCATCGTTCTCCCATCAAAGCACTACAGAATTGACATGTCAAAATCCCACCTGTAAATCCCCCAATACACTTCCAACAGCTGGCCTTTGAAGGAATGTCTGCCTGCCTACCCACTACTAGAGTCTTTCTACAATGGCCTGTCACTACATTTTCTTTTTCCAGCTTTGTTCTTCTCCCATGAACCTGTTAGGATATTTCCGTTCCACCTTAAAAGGGAGCAGGCTATGTGAGTCACAGAGTCTGCGTATTTCCTGTTCACAGGATGTTTATGTTTTCTGTTGCTTTCGTTTCTCTTGTTGCCTGAGCATACCGAAACAGGCAGTCATGTTTTCCTTTGTTCTGATCAACGCTGAATAAACTTGGAAAAATGCTCTCCTGCCGTGCATCTTTCGCTGTGTGAATTCTGCTGATAGAGTGTGCACCAGCCTAAGAATGTGGCAATCTATTTCTAAGGCTTCGTGTCGCTAATTGCTGATACTGCCTGTCTACGGGAGGTCGATGGATCGTCCAGCAGCCGGCTTGGGGGCTATGATGGACTTTGCCTCCCTGGCAGTATCCCCTTGCTGTTTCAGATTCAGTGCTGTGTTGTTGGTTTTTTAAAAAAGTTTTGTAATGTTTTGACAGTTTGCAGCTACAGGCAATTCCCCACGCAGGGGTTATGTTCTGGGCCCCTGCACACATAAGTGAGACCATGTAAAATGGGAGCACCCACGAAACACCCTCTCTGCCACTGTCTGTTCAATCCATACCAAAAATACCAGTGCTTTTTAAAAAAAATGTTTAGGGGTACTCTCATTTTCCTACTCATATTGAAATACTGCCCCTCAATGAAGCCAAACTTAGATTCACAAAATGTTTAGGGGTATGCATACCCCTGCGTCCCCCCAGAAAAAAAGCACTGAAAAATACTATATCCACAAGTAGAATTGAAGCTCTGGAGCTGGCAGGAGGCTGGAAAAAGAGGGGACAACATCTGCTGCTGCACTGCCTTGCATGTCAGCTGTTAGACAGGGAGGCTGAGCAGCCAAAACAAGCCCCGCTGCATCTTCAGTCTCTTTGGGGCTTCCTCTGCCTTCACTGACATCCTCTTCAGGCCCTGTGGATGGTCTCCTTGCAAGTCACAAGGTCTCTCCAGCTCTCTCCCCACCATTTCTGGGTATGAATTGAATTATTTAATTATTTCCCAGTGTCATGCATATATAGTGGGGTGGGTGCACACCTATATTGATAATGCCCTCAGTCTCCCCTTTCCTTCCCACTGCAGGGATCAAAAAACTACACACATGTTAAGGACCTTCTTAAACAAGATACATAGATTATACAATGCAATGCACACTGGGCGTCATACATAGCACAGACAGCATGCTAGCACAGCACCCAGAGAAGTACTCATCGATCACAATATCCACACCCTTCGTTCTTCCCATTCCTGATCACAATCTCCCCCATAACTGTAATTTGACCTTTCAAGAAAAATGAAGGTACCTGTATCTCCCACTGCAACAGTATTTCTTCAAAGGACAAATAACAGAAATAGTGTAGGGGGAAGAAAAATAGTCTCTCTGCACTACTGCTGTTCTAAATATATTGACAGTCATCCACAGTATTTCAGAGACAGAGAGAAAAGGATTGGAAGATCCAGACACAAACCTTCCACATACAATACATATCAGCCTCGTCTTTGCTTATGCTTTTTATATTTAAAAAGTTTATATATAAAAAGTTCTATGTTGTGTAATTTTATAATGGTCCATTTAATCAGCAGAAAGGTGTATAAGAAATCCTCCCAAAAAAGTGCCAGAGTAGAATGAAATTGAGGCACCTAACAAAAATGCTACTCAGAAAAGCCACAGGAATTATGGGCCTATGATGAGAATCAACATCAGAAGGGAGTTGATTTACAGCAGCTGAGAAGGTTTCACGTGAATCTTAAAGCAAGACATTGTCTCTCCTATTGCATACTATGCTGAAGAATTTGCCATAAATCCAGCTGGTGTCATGTATATCATACTCCTGTGGTGTTTGCCAAAGGGATGTAATTGATGACAAGGATCACACAGACATAAATGTTCAATAAGAGGAAAAACTTGAGGAGGAACAGTAGCTGATTGATAGAACACGTGCTTTAAATGCAGAAGCTCCTAAAATCTATCCCTGGCATCTCCAGTTGAAAAGAATAGGTAGCAGATGATATAGAAGATTCTCTCACCTGAGGCTCTGAACAGACACTGCCAGCCACTTACAATTATCTTTTCCGTCAAAAATATGTGTGTATCTATTTCAATGTGTTTATATTGTAGCAATTCAAGTCTTTATACAATGGATCTTTTTCCAGGAGAATTCAATACATCAAAAGTTTCCAAAAAGGTATCGTCAATAGTATCCTTTTAATGGACATGGATACACAATCCCATGTAACTGAATCAGTTGCAAAGTGTGTCTTTCAAGCTATAATGATATCTAAGCAATCTTTTACAGCAATGGTTCCCAATTGGGGGTCCGTAGACCCCAGGGGATCCACGTAACCCACCCAGGGGATCCATGTCACCATTCACATAACAAAAATTGCCACAGAGATAGAAAACTTTTCAAAAATAATGTGTCCAGGGCTTGGCTGTTGAAAAAACAGCAGGTCTACAGTACTTAGCTAATTGGGAACCACTGTTTTACCGAACTGTTAAGTGGTACTGATTTTTTACCACAGCCAGACCCATGGATTCACGTTTATTTTCCTTCCAAAATCTAGCCTCATAATGATTGCTTGCTCAGCAGAACTAATTAGATGGGAACAAAAATACGGATTCTGCATTTTTAAAAAGTCATAGGTGAGTAAAACATGCTTGGGAGATTCTGGTGTCTGGAAAACATAGCTCAGATCCACATTACGTTTGACAGATGCATTTAATTTCTAAAATTCTTTCATATGGCAATATGTACCACTGAAGTGAACCATGAATTCTAAACCCCTCTTGGTTTCAAAAAGTCTCATTCCCCATTCCTCCATTTACTGGGCCAAAACAATTTTTTTCCCCATTAACCAATCAAATCTGGAAGATATGAAGTTGTGAACTCCAGACACGCCAGAGGACAGTTATGCATTATTGAGTTGGAAATGTCTACATCCAACTGAAATGTAAACAAAGTACATGGAAAGACAACCTTCCTTAAAGCTTTACCCAATCCTAGGCGACAGTCCTATGCACATTTGCCTAGGAGTAAGACTGGTTAAATTCTTAGGACTTACTTCTGAGTAGACATACATAGGGCACATGAACTGCACAAGTGGAAGATTACGTAGGGTTGCCATATTTCAAACAGTGAAAATTCAGGAAAAGCTTTTTTGGAAAAATTGGAAGAAATGCTGTTTCTGAGCAGATTTTCCTGGGCGATTTCAGCCTGCACACTGCTGTCAGATGCAGTATTCTGGATATGTCTAGCAAATTCTCTGAACTCTAAACAGTCCAAATAGCAATTCAGACTTAACATGGTCAAAAGGACTACTGCGGATACATCATGATAATGAATCAGCCAAAGTAAGACAGATTTAAGTCACATTGATTTCAACAGGCGATCTAAGCACATGTATCTCTCACTGAAACAAGTGGAATTTAATAGTGCTTGACTTTAAATTTGAATTGGGGTACATTCCAGATAAACAAGTTACACAATGAATCCAGATCTTGTGTCTTCAAATTCATTGTGAATACTTAATTCAAAACTTCCAGTTTTGACTGAAAGTTTTGATTGAAACTTTTGATTATTATTTTTTCAGCATGTTGAGAAGTTATAATTTCTAAAATAGCAACTGCTTGGCATTATGGAAGTTCTGAAATGAAGAACTTTGACTAACTGATCTTGATGTTCCAAAATCTGTTTCTGCTTTGAAACATAGATTTAGTTTTTAATTAGTTGTTTTTCTAAAACAAGAAGAGAGCCACAACAAATTCTCTTAGAACACCCTCTTTTTCCTTTTTTTACTACTGCATATTTGAGTATCTACAAGCACCAGTCTTTGAACTTTGTTCTGAACCTTCTGTTCCCTGAACACTGTCTCCTTCTCCACACCATTCCACAACTGGAATCTGAAATGGCATCCCTGATCCATGGCAATGAATCCTTACACTCTATACCTTTTGTAAGAACCCAAGCTTGCTTAGCAATGAGCCACAACCTGAACAAATGTTATCAATTCAAGGATCTCAACTTGATAATCGCAGTGCTGAATAAGTGAGGTTGGTTTATTTAGCGGGAAGATGACTGTGGCATAAGCAGCTATGTCCATCCAAGAAACTAGTTGATCCAAATGTCACAGGACATATCTGTCGTTGCTCTTAATTTTATTTTCACAATGTAATAATTTTGTTTTCATCCAAGAAAACATTCCCTGTTGCTGACAATGGCATTTGCTTAGTTTTGATGGATTAACTCCGAACCTCGGAAATGTTTTATATTTAAGTCACGAGAACATTGCACACTGTGAGTCTAACAGCATAATGAAATGTCAAGCCTTTTGTTGAGAACTGCACTTGAAAATGGAGATTCTTCAAAACCGATATTAATTAAAGTCTTACTGGAACTACATCCACTTGTTTTCCTATTGGTTTCTTTTTCTGCTAAGGTCTAAAGCCATAAAGTTTTGCATCCCACTATGTGCTATACAGGGATCTCTGAAACTTAATTACATTTACTGTTACAAAAAAGGGTTTATGAACTCTTGCCTTTAGGCAAAAATGTTTATTTCATTGCCTTTGCTATTCATTCTTTTCAACTTGGTTGCCTTTGAACTCTTCAGCTGCACAGAGTTATCACCGTGGTGCAGAAACCAGGAAGTGTACTCCCAAGATAGAAACCACAAGTTGAAGCAAGAGAAGGAGGCAAAGATATAGGAGCCGTTAGTTTGGCCACCCTTTGTGCTATTAAAATCTCATTTTCTGCCTGTTAGACTGCCCTCTCACTGCTTAGGCAGTGGTGATAGTCAGTGATTAGTGTGTAATTGAGTATAATTGTCTTTTCACTTTTCATTTGTGTCATTCCAAGCTTCCCTCTGTTTGTTTTTTTTTTTATAAAAAAAGAAACCCCCACACACATACACACAGAGAAAGAAAGAGCAGAGAGAAGATAAAGCCGTTAAAACTCTCACTCTCAGCCCTGAAGATATCCCTGATTGTAATTATAGATTGCATCCCACCCCCCTTTGTGAAATTTGCTCAGGATTCAGTGGACAGCTCTCTCTTCTAAACACCTGTGCTAAATCCACGCTAATAAAATAAACTACCGAACATTTTAGCAATTGCTAATAATGTCAACCCCAAGGCAGATGCCAGAAGTAGGAAATTTAACCAACCTTCTTGACACTCAATTATCAAGGCAATTTATTAACACGATCATCCAGGGAAAGCTCATGCAAATTAGGAAAACAATTATGTCCTTCAAGTAGTTATAGGCTTCCTGGGTGCAGTAATGCTCTTAATTTATGCATTTACAACTCGATTATGGCTCAGCCTGATCTGCATTGCTCATCAGCTGAGCCAGGAGTAACTTGTATTCTACTTTTAAGGTTGTGCGTGTGATTTTCTATTCATTACATTCTCTATAAGTTGACAAAGAATTAAAACTCAAATCATTATCTCTGGAGATAGTTTTTGTTTCATTATTTTTAAAGATAGAAATGGACAAATTAAAAAAAATGCTTGACAACTGACTGCACACAGAAAGTTTTCATGATTACATTAAAAAACATTGCCTTAAACTAAATATAAGCTATGACTTTTGATTCAGTCAGTAGGAAAGGGGGGCAGGGAGGAAACCAGCAAACTGAAATCATGTGGCTTATATAAAGAATACTTTATGGTTTAAATTTGGCAAATCATTGTACTATGGCCTTGGGGAACAGACAATTTAGTTTGGGTATACAAAAAATCCTGTGTCTGAAAAAGCAGGACTGACCTGGGGTGAAAGGCCGTTGCCAATGGCAGGGTTCATAGGATTTGAAGGCCCGGGTGGAGGCACAAAGCTGTCTGTATAGCTGGAAAAGCCATGCCTTGTGCTCGGGAGGCAGTACGCGGAGCTGCTTTCTGGGTTTGATGGCAGGCTGCTTTGGTGCACAGTGCTTGGTGGCAGAGGCTGAGGTCTGTGGACTGTACTGCTTGGGTCTGACACAGCTGCAAGGAAGAGACAATACGTTTTGCAAATCATCCACATTTTCATGCAAAATTCTACACCGAGAAACTTACTCATGAAAACAATAAACCAGGCCAGATAATAATATTTAATGCTATTCAGGTTATATGCCATGCCTTGGCCTTCAATGTTCCCCCTCATCAATCTCACACTGCCTCCCTCAGAGCCTGGTTCAGGAAAACCCCAGTTCTGTGTTATTTTGAAAGCAGGTAAACTATGGGTTTAGCAAACGAGAAAGTGAAAGAGTGAATCAACAAATGCATGAAAAAGAGAAGACGCATAAGCTCAAAGCATGGTCCCAATGGTAAAACCGTGGCTTATATGTTTAAAATGGGCCATTAAAAGAAACTCATCTAAGGCAGCAACAGAAAGTTCCAACAGAAAGTTCCACTAACTTCTAGAAAGAAACTGAGAGGCAGTTATCACTCATAAATTCAATGACTATTTTTGCTCAGGAACACACACCTTGATGTGGACTAATCCATTGTGATAGATTTTTAAAAGCTAACTACACTGATAAAACAGAATCTGGCTGCTTTATTTAACTTCTTCCCGTTCATACCATTCTAGGACTTACACATGCTGTGTTATAAATTAAAAGTAAGGATTTAACTAAGGGGACCAATTCAAATCAGCTATATCTTGGTTTTCAGAAGATAGATGGACTGTTGGTCTGACTTGATATAGGCTTCCTAGGTTTCTATAGTGAAAATATCTCTTAAGAAGTTGTGTTAATATTTTTAATACTGCCCAGGGATAGAAAACAACTGAAAACACCAGTAAATAGAATGTTCTGTTTCCTACTGTACCTTGTGGGATAGAAGTGGGCTGGTAGGAAGATTCTGATAGCTGGTACGTTGGCAGAGTTGGCATGGCACTAGGTGGGAATCCACCTGGGATCAAGTGATTGAAAGCCATCAGTTGATTGGCACCAGCTTGCTTCCTCCATCTAGCTCGACGATTACTAAACCACACCTACAAATGGTTGGAAGGGAAAGAGGCATTTGTGATGGTGCTACAATCAATTTTATGTCCATTCAGTGTTCGCCAAACCACTTGGCACAATAAAGTAGGCACAGTGGTACATTCCCTCCTTAACTGGATTACCATAATACACAGTCGTTACACTGAGCTGCCATGGATGGGCCTAAGAAAGACCCAACAGGTGCAAAATGCAGCAACTCCTGGGAAAGTAGATGGCCACAAATATTGCATCTATTTTGGAACAGCTGCACAGGCTACCAAAACATTTCTGGCTAAAATTCAAAGTGTTGGTTATTATAGCCAAACCCTCAGTGGCTTGAGCTGAGGATGTCTAAATGACAACTTCTTCCCATAACCAAAGATGGAGAAGCCCCTCTTTGCATCCTTTTGTGGGCTAATATCAAACCTAACATGCCAGGATGTGTTGGAAGGCCTTATCTGTGGTAGCACCCCTTTTCAGCAACCACTGCAACCTTTTCATCAGCCTTCATTTCTTTGTTGATGGGTGGCTTTATCTTCCATGTTGTCTCTTTTTCTGGGCTTATCCCCACTTCCCCTTCTTCTGATGCTTTCCCCTGGGAAAAACCACTCTTTAGCACTCAACTGGAGCAAACAGCAATTCAAGTTTTCCCCAGATTTCCATTCGCTAAAGAGTGGGCTTTTCCTTGGAAAGGAGCGGGACAAGGGGAAAACCACTCAGATCCATGCCTTCTAGGCATGACACAAGCAGAAATGTGGCTAAGCTCTCTTATTTGAAATTGTTCCGACTCTTTTGTTGTGTTCATTTCATTGGATTGTTTGGAATGGAATTAGCCACCATGAGTGCTCTCTTATAGGGAAACATTCACTATCAGATATTATAATTAGTTAAGGTCTCCTCCAAATAACCCGTTTATTGGCCATTCATCCTGATTTGCTTGCATAAAGACTATGTTTGGTCTTTACTGACCATTTGTTCTGATACATTTGCAGGGTTATAATAAGCATTCATCCTTATTTGCTTGCCGAGCACATACATGTCTTTCTGTTAATCATTTGTTCAACCCACACTTTTCAGCACATTCCTCCATCAGTTTGTTTATGGAAATCATCTCCCTCCAGCTGCTATTTGCCCCAGGTGTGCTGCTTGCAGTGAACGGCTACCTGTCTACCCACCTTGTTTTCATGGGGCTTGAATTCATAGCAATATAATTCTTGAGAGCAAACTATCCACACGTAGACCACATCAAGACTTCTGCCTGAAACCCTGAAGGGCCAGGGTAGACAATACTGAGCTAGATGGAACAAGGGCCTGACTCTGTTTAAGTAGGGTTGCCCTTTTGTTCTTTTTTCTTTTGGCTAAAGTTGTTGAGCTATTTTAAAGGAAAATTAAACTGCTGACATGGGTTGCCATATGTCCAGATTTTCCTGGACTACTTTTTTTGGTTTTTTTGCAATTTCCACCCAGACACTGCTTCCAACTGCAGTATTTCAGCTATGTCTGGGAAATTTTGGACATACTACAACCCTAGTTTAAAGCCATTCATGTCCGCTTCTCAAATTTATGATAGGTAGTGGGTGGGATAAAAAAGTTGGAACTTCTAGGCTTGCTGCAGTGATTCTCCTGACCACCTCCAGTCCTACCATCACCATTTTGTTAGTTATGGGAGCAGAATTCCATGATTCAGACATTGTGCAGAGTATGAATCAATAACCTCTCCAAACAAAGAAAGAGCTCCAAAGCTTTACTGCAAACTGTTTTTAAACTTGTTACAAAAAAGTTGTAAATACAAATCAACACATTGTTCTTAAACAACTAGCAGTGTCGTCCAGTTTTCTTTTACTTGTTAATATAGTCCCAGAAGAGATAGAGAGAGATACTGTACAGATCCAGAGAGAGATTCAAATAAGCAAATGGCTTCTTCAGTGTGCTGGTAGCTTCTGAGACCCAGGTTGCCAGGGATGAGTCATCAATTAGCATAAAGATTGAATCAAAGACTCCACCCTTTTGTCTGCAGCTTTAGCTGCAGAAGCACCTTTTTACATTTGCTATAGCTACATTCTGCAAATGCAGACCTCCACTAAATTTCATACACTATGCACACAAACATAACATTTTATGCGCAATGAACTTTTAACTTTTTATAACTTCTGTTAAAAAAAATACCGCTTTTCATTTGCGCAAAAGCAGGCAGGAGAATTTAAAGGCCTCTTGCAAGGAAGCAGAGAGGGGGCGTGGCAAAGTATCTGCTTTGCATGCTAAAAATCCCAGGTTCAATCTCTGGCCTCTCCAGGCAAGTCTGGGAGAGATGCCTGCTTGAAATCATGGAGAGCGGCTGACAGTCAGACCATATTGGGCTAGAGATGGGTCAGCAGTCTGACTTAGCCTAAGGCAGCTTGCTATCTTCCTAAATGAATGTTATCAGCTAACCAAGCAGAGAGAGAAATGGAGAGGTTTACAAGGGGTGGCTTTGGCTACAGGACAAAGCAGCAGCAGAAAGGTGTCCAAGAGACACAATCTCTGCCTTATCCTCTCAGCCATCCCTAGGCTAGGTCTGCATACAACCCTTTAGGCTGCAACCCTATACCTATTTACCTGGGATTAAGCCATGCTCAACTCAATGGAATTACTGAATGGACTTGTACAGTGGTACCTCGGGTTAAGTACTTAATTCATTCTGGAGGTCCGTACTTAACCTGAAACTGTTCTTAACCTGAAGCACCACTTTAGCTAATGGGGCCTCCGGCTGCTGCCGCGCCGCCAGAATACGATTTCTGTTCTTATCCTGAAGCAAAGTTCTTAACCTGAAGCACTATTTCTGGGTTAGCAGAGTCTGTAACCTGAAGCTTATGTAACCTGAAGCGTATGTAACCTGAGGTACCACTGTATAGGACTGCAATGTTAGTTTTTCCCGATATATTGCTATATTAGCTATGTATATATTTGCCAAGACACACACACACATCTAAAAATGATATACACATCATGCAGAACAAAATGAGATGGGTGTCACTGTAGCTGTGTCATAATGGAGGTAGCAAAAGATAGACACATACAGAGAGAACAACACAATGTATCATTTATTTCATTCATATCCCACCTTTTCTCTAGGCTAAAAAAAGTGTCCACAATTTCCCTGCTCCCATTGTCATCCTCGCAGCAACCCTATGGTGTTAATTTAGTGGAGAGACGGCCACTGGCCCAAGGTCACACAGTGAGCTTCATGGATTGGTGGGGATTTGAACCCTTGTCTCCCAGGTCTTAGTCCAACACTCTAACCACTACAGCCCTATGTATTTCCCATCATCTCCTTTGCGGTGTTGTTGCAGTAGCAGACCTTCCTGGTTTTCTTCTTGTCCCTTAACTGAGGTTCTGCCTCTACTTCCCTTTTAATTCATATCCTTCCATCTTCAAACTCCCCACCTCATACCAGTCCTCTCTCTCCTGCTTTCCCCCCTTTCCTTTCCTTCATGGCCACTGAAACTAACCAAAAAACACATAAATATTTCTGATGTACAGCAGTGCAGCAAAGGGAATACATTCTCTGGCTTAAATTAGACGTGTCTTTATCAATGTGCCATTCTTTTGATTTGATACATATTTGGCATTCATCCTTGTAAAGCCCAGACTCTGTTTAGAAGAAACTATCCTCTATTGTCTTTCTGAATTCCCTTTTCAAACATTTTGCCTATTTGAATATGAGATCTCGTTGCCTTAAAAGCACATTGGAAACTCTCTGTTTAGGATAAGGCAGTTGAACTGTCAAGGCCAATTTCGCTACGGCAAGCCTTGAGGAAGAACTGCAGCTTTGAAAGGATACCCAGCCAGCGTCAAGGAAATAGGATGTTGCCTTGTTCGGTTACAAACTACTTAAGGGAAAAATGATAACAAAAAAGGCAAGACGTAAATATTAGGAATCAGAGATGGGAAAGGTCTACAAGGTCATCCAGTCGAATCCTTGCCAGAGCTGAACATACTTGACTGATTTGTCCAATTTAATTTGAAGTGCCTCAAGTGATAGTCTGTACTTTCTCCCACAAGAGACTATACTGTGGCCTGATATGATTAATTGTTAAGAAAATATATCTGTGTAATAAGACTTCACTTTATCATGTATCTTTAGGCTACAAAGAAAAATTTCCCCACAAAGGCTCATAGATCTCTAAAACCAAAATTATTTTTCAGTGGGGAAGCTTTGACTGCATCTACATTGGCTAGCACCTGAACTAAGCTGTTCTGAAAAGTCCTTCAAAACCCCACCTCCAACTATTCTGCAGCAATTACCAAGAAAAGAAATTGCATTAAAAATTCTCAAAGGGAAGAGAAAATTTAGGTGAAATTCTCATGGGTGGGGTGCAGGGTTTTTGTTGCACTTGCCTTACTTTCAGTGTAATGAAGGGATTTTTTGACTGTCCTTTCATTTTACAAATCATCTCCCTAGTGGTCTGCATTCTGCAGCCTCCCCAGGTGCCTACACTTCCTTAAAAAAAAAACCCATAACATCCTTGGCTGGGCTTTGCTGTAAGCCCAGGAGAATGGGGAGGCTGCCTCCTATACACCTGGTAGATGTTCATTGTTCTCTCTCTTTTTTTAGGTGAAGTCTTAAATAAATGGACTTTATTCTCTGAGGTAACATTCCTTCAACTGTTAGGGGAAACTTCCCAGTATGGCTTCTATTTAGCCCTTAAAATAAAATTTATCTCTACCTCTGTTAATATAAAGGACTGACTAGTTGCTGTTTATCCCTGTTTTCCACGTACCAAGACACTATGTGTTTTATTAAGGATAAAGACAGGACTGAGCAACAGTGGGTCACTTTATTTCCAGAGATGGGGATTCTGCCATTATCTTTCTCCACATGAGGTGGTAGTGAAACTTGATACCAGAGGAGCTTCTTAAAACAGCCCAATCTGAATATCTGCTGACCCTTCTGATATTCCTGAACAACAACTCCCATTGTCCCTGAGAATTGGCCATGTTGGATGGGACTGATGGGGGATGGAGTCCAACAACATCTGGAGGGCCACAGATTCTCCATCCCTGATAGACGCTCATCTATTATGATGGTATAAAACCATTTGGGTGTTTCTTTTGATAAATTCCTTGCAGTCCTCCTCCAGTTCCATCTGCTGGTAGGCGTGGGACATGTCAAGCTTGCTGACATAGTGACCTCCTCTAAGTACTTCAGACTGGTTATCTGTATACAGAATGTAGTAACTGGAGGCTGGATGTATTGCAACTTCATAATTCCATTGATGTGGATGGTTCCATCTGAAGTAGCTGTTGGTACTATGGATATTGCCCAGTCCAAAACTCTACTGAGACAATTATCTTTCTTTTCCCAAATGTTGAATTTCACCACAGTCTTCTCTATGGCAGCCTATGTGACAGGTCTAGCTTTAAAATATTTTTGCTTGCTCTTTGCTAGAATATCCTTTCTTTAAGTCTCCTTTATGGTACATGATCCTCCTTGAAACTCTCAGCATTAGAGCACATCAATTGCATGACTAAGGTCCCAGGCTCGGTTCCTGGAATCCAAGTAGGGCTGATTCCAGAATATTAAGATCTGTGGATATTAAGATCTGCTTTCCCTGATTTGCTATCTTATTTTTACCATTGAATAGTGTCCCAATCTTTCAGCATGTTGCTATTATCATTTGGGGACTCAAAAACCCATTGTATAAGGTGTAACTTCTTGTATCAAGTTCCTTTTCTTTCTTTCTTACAGCTTGATTAAGACTGGACATGAACTGAAATGAACTGCTAAGAAGAGATGAAGGGCGGAGCTCTACTTTATCCCATAATAATATATACACAGTGGCACTCAGCCTAACCATAGATGTCGAGAAGCAGTGATTGCTGGAATGACAAAACTCAGAACAATCTCCCTGGAGCCCTCTGTGTCAGTTATGTAAAATATGGCTTAACTTTAACAAGTATTCACAACTTGGGCCACTTAAACTCCTGTTCATCTTTAATTCCCAGAAGGTTCCCTCCCACCCCCGGTATTTTAATCATTGATTGACTGAGGTCTCCCCCCCCCCCATGTTGTTCTAAGCAAAAAGTCCATATGTTCAACATAGTAGGGAATTTGCTGGGCTGTAGATCACAGAAGTGAGTATGAGACAAGATGTGTCTCAAGGGAACCCAAGGAAGCCATAAGGAATGTAAAAAGTCACAGGGTTAAAGCCACATTAAGACAGCTGTTATGTTAATGAGACTTCTGCTTTTCTTGTAACTGTGGGTCACTGCTTTAGAAAAATATGAACATTTATTGTTGCCTTTAAAGCTCACAGGTCCCAAAATTGCATCTAAAGGAATTAAAGAGTCTACTTCTGATTAACTGAATTTTTATAAAATCTTCAAATAGTGATTCAGCACCCATATTCAGTTCAATTCCTTTGGGGGGGGAATCACCCGTTTTTGTATCATTTGTTTTTCAACCAATCTCTTTTTCAATAATGGAATCTATTTAAAAACAGTAGCTCATACCTACTTTAGATTATCCTCCACAACCCATTATTGTAGTACTACAGCCTTTTCCTAGTCTCAAGTAGGAGAATTGTGAAAAGATGAGAAATGAACAAAACTAAATATTTTCTCTAGGTTATCAAATGTACTCAGCAGCAGAACTGTAAGGAAATTTGGGAGTCAGGCTTTGAAAAATCTCAACCATCTTTAGGTTTGACTTTTCAAACCTTATTATTTACAACTCCACAGTTTTGATACACAGAGTATGTTTTTGATTTCTTTTTTCATTTTTTAAGATTATTATCATTACAGAACATTCAGCTCTTACAAATTTCAAAATAATGAAATTTTCTCTTTTACTTGTACTGTATGGGCAAAATGATTGTTAACTGGTCAGAAACTTCTCTTTCCAATACTTTTGCAGGGTGACTTCAGGTCTACCTTTTCAAATGAATTCTACATGATCTGTAGTTGGAGGGCAGCACCTGGAGTTTTTTCCTCAAAATCACCATCTGCTTTTTTCCCCAAATGCACACAACCTTGTTTTTCTTAAGCCTGTTTCACATTATATCTGGGACCCTGGACACAAAGGGGATGGAATTATTCATTCAATGTTGCTTTGTAATATAAATTGTATGGGTGTAGACTCTCTCCGTGTGACTGGAAATCATGGCAAAGAAAACACTTGAACATCAAGTTGTGAACCCCATGAAATGACCTGCAATTTCCAAAATAACCTGAAGACCAAGGGGCTGAGTCAGTCACTCATCACATCCTACCTAGCCTTTCCATTAGTGGTAGTTTCCTGCCACTGGCCAGCCTCCCGCTGAGAATTATGCTTCCAGGAGGATTATGCTTGCTTAACAGTGGACATAAGTGACCAGTGGAACAAACCCTCAAATTAAAAGTGGCAGAATTCCTGCCACTTTTACTACTACCTTTGAAATAGCCTGATAATTCACCGTTCATATTTCATTCATTCATTTAAAATATATTTTATCCTGTTCTTCATCCAATTAAAAAAAAAAGACTTGCAGGATGGCTTGTAGTGATAAGATAATCCCTGCCATACCCTACAGGTCAAAAAGACACAACACAAAATGAAATGGGTTTGGGAGGGAGGAGAAGGAAAAGGAAAAGGAAGCTCAGGAACTATTTGTTAGTTACAAACCAATAAACTTAGTTTCTTCAGCAAGAAAATTAATTCGTATTATAAAATAGCAATAGTGTTTCTGTCTAGACACCAAAGTGGCTGAAAATCTTAAAACTCTTTCAGTAAGGATATTCACCTGAACCCGAGCTTCAGTGAGTTTAGCTCGTTGTGCAAGTTCCTCTCGGGTGTATATATCAGGGTAGTGGGTCCTCTCGAAAGCCCTTTCCAGCTCCTCTAATTGTTCTGCAGTGAAGGTTGTTCTACTGCGGCGTTGCTTTCTCTTTAATGGCAGATCTGGTTCAGAATCTATGTCAGAACCTTCATCGGACTGTGGTGCTGAAGCTGGGAAGAAATGAAGAATGGAACAATTAATCTATGGCTAGAGAATGGGGGTAGGTGGGTGAGGGAAGAATCAAGAATTAAAGTAACAGGAGGGGACACAGAATAAAAATACTTTCTTGGAATAAGCCAGGATCATCCTATGAACTAAACAGTCTTGGAGAGATTGCTACAGCATATTTAATTCTAATGAATGAATAATTATCAGTATTTCTTCCATTAATCTAGTCACTTTTCGCCTTTTGAAATATCTGTAGGCAGATACCAATTTGCTTGCCTGCGTTATTTCTTCAAATATATTCAGCACTGGTTTCCTAATGACGGTGCCATATGTGAAATCAAAAGCCATGCAGCGTCACGTTACTGTAACTGGTCAAGTAAAATCACAAGGCCTTGATCCAAAACAGGTAAAGAACAATGTTCATTAATTTAAATGTTCAAACTGCTCTTCCAATTAATTACCGTATTTTTTGCTCCATAACACTCACTTTTTTCCTCCTAGAAAGTAAGGGGAAATGTCTGTGTGTGTTATGGAGCGAATGCCTATGGATGGCGGGGGGATCTGCTGCAGTCGTGAGCAGAGGATCCATGGTTCCCCTTCCTTCCCTCCTCCGTGGATCGCTTTGCTCGCTTTGAAACAGCAAAGCGGGAGAAGAGCCGCTTAGTGGGGAGAAGAGAGGGACAGAGAGCCTGGTTACAAAGCACGGATCCACATGGATCCTCAGGATTTTTGCACTGGGTCACCCCAAATTCACCATCAGATCACATAGCATGTCCACGGCTACAGCTTGCACCAAAAAAATCATGCACCCACTGTTGCCTGGGGCCGCAGTGGTGCAAAAACGTGGTTACAAAGCATGGATCCACATGGAGCCTCAGGATTTTTGCATTGGGCTACCCCAAACTCACCGTCAGATCACATGTCTGTGGCCACAGCATGAACCACAAAAATCATACATTCACTGTTTCGTTTAGAATGTTTTTTTTCTTGTTTTCCTCCTCTAAAAACTATGTGCGTGTTATGGTCGGGTGCGTGTTATAGAGCGAAAAATACGGGTAAAAGGCTGGCGGGTTTCTATGGTTTTGCCATGACTGGTAGAGACCACACTTAGCAAATACTGATGGAGGACAAATTCATCAATTTCCATTTCTTTCCATTTTTCTAATACATCACATTTTCACATCAGTTTGTATTAACAGAAAACGTCCTCATGGAAATCTGTCAGCGTTGAATGTGCACATTTCTCCTAATATGAACATTTTGTATTCAATTTTGCCTAATATACACATTTTCTAGCATTTTCCCTAATGTATTTTATCTTCACTGGCATGTGCATTTTGGGGGCATACTTTCCTCAAATACATATATAGACATCATTTGGTTGGAGAACTGCATCACAAAATTCGGAGAAGAGATTCTTTCGAGCTGCATTCTGTTCTGTTGATTATTTCAGGAAGTGTGAATTAGGGAGGCTTGCATCATAACGCAAACCAAACTGAATTTCTCTACCATCCATATTCTTCAGAATTTTATGCATTGCCCACCCTTCATCTTAAGGTCCCAAGACACAACAATTTACAATACGGCATTAAAAACAATTTAAAACAAATGACAGCTACAACAGGTGTCAAAAGCCAAAGTATGGACCCAGTACATCTTCAACATTCACTGAAAACTGTATAATGAAGGTGCCAGACGCACTCCCCTGTGGGGAGGGAATTCCACAATTTAGGGGCTGCTGAAGACAAAGCCCTCTCCCAGAAGAAAGGCCATGGAACTGCCAAGAAGATCTGTAGGCAATGAAGTGGTCTTTGGTGCCTAAGGGTTACCTATTAGAGGAGTAAAGAGGTTCTGGTGGCTTATTAGTAACCAGTGAGTCAGAGATGCCCCAGCTGCCCCAGCAAATGTCACTTCTGACCTCTTCCTCCAATACAATAAACATGTAGAAAGTTAGAAACATGATTTAACAGCATGTCCTAAATAAGTAGCACCTACATATGGTACCTCTGTATTCCACCCATGGGGAATATTGCTTCAGAATATTGCTTCAAATCAGAAACACCACCTGGGGGAAGGAATTAAAAAGGGTATGGTGGCCCTGATCTCTCTCTCTCTCTCTCTCACACACACACACACACACACAGAGAGAGAGAGAGAGAGAGAGATTGCTTATAATATTATATTTGGCTCAATTTTTCTGATATAGCGAATACACCAATGTAATCCTGTACAAGTGTAAGTCAATGAGGCTTATTTCCAGGGAAATGGATATAGGATTGCAGCCCCCTTCTTCTTCTTCTTCTTCTTCTTCTTCTTCTTCTTCTTCTTCTTCTTCTTCTTCCTCTTCTTTCTTCTTTACTAAACCTCAACACAGGAGGAAAGACCAGCGGAGGAGGAGGTTGGGGGCAGAGGTGAGGGGTGGGCATGTAGCAGCAGGAGGAGAGGGGCAGCAGGCGGGCATGGAGCAGGGTGTAATTTTCTACTTTGCCTCTAGCATCAAAATGCCTTGGACCAGCGCTGCCAGCAACTCTCATAGCCGAGAGGAGGTTTGAACCCAGATCTCAGTCCAGTAAACTATCCATTTCACCACAGGGGCACAGTCTGATTATTTGCTATGCTGTGATAGAGGAGAAAGTTCATTACATTGTTGCTTTAGTTTATATTGCTATTGTCACTTTTAAATTTCTCTGTATCCTTTTTTGTATGAATGGCGTTTTAGGAGTTTTGGTAATAAATAAATAAATAATCATTGCAGGAGAGGAAGCTGGGTTCAGGAGTATCCTTCAATCTCCAAATAAATACAAAAATACAGAGAGAGCACCCCTCCCAGAGAAGCTAATAACTGCTTCCAACTTGTTACAGAAGAGCTAAATAAATGGAAACAGAATGGATTCCAAATTGTGTGTTTTGGGAGAAAAGCATCTGGTCTATGAAACTCAGTCAAAACACAAGACGGGTAAAAGTCTCAACATTGAGCAAATGTAGGTTGTTCTTGGAGGCCTTAGCGCCTTTCCAGATGCTGTTTTTTTGTTAGCACAAGAATGTCACAGTTGTTACCATGGATTCAGTCATCTTCCCCCATAGTAGTAGTACTGTGGTGGAGGGATTGTGTTTTCCTGTAATTCAACCTGATCTATCCACACAGAGAGAGAAGCAAAAGCTATCACTAACTGTGTGTGTTATTTCATCACGCTAGCATCATGGGTAATGCCCCATGGCATCACTAGGGAAAAGAAATACACTTATTTCCTCCCCTCCCTCCAAAATATCAATTACTCATCAAATATGACATCTCTCCATCAGATATATATTGGTGGGAAAGACCTTGAGTAAGATATCACCTGCGTTCTCTGGGCCAGAGAATGATTATCTGAAAACTGCCTTAGTACAAAATAATAGAGACTGTATGACACTTTCTTTGAATGGATGTTGCCTAGGATACTACATGGAGTAGGACAGAACTGAACTTCTGTATTGGTAACATTTCCCCTAATTTCACTTATACAAAATGTCTGTGGGAACAGTCCAGCCACTGCCAAGCCTTTAGTCCCAAAAATCTCAGTGGAAGACATTTAAACACATGCTTAAATCTGTCCCATTGAGTCCTATCGGTCTTAAAAGTACTTACCTTTGGCTGGAATCCGAACCTTACACTTTTCAAAATGTTCACTGACACATACTCCTCCCCCAGAGATCTTTGAACCCAACCTATCCCAAAGTAGATGAAAAAGGGAGGAGTGTAAATCAGTCTCCAAAAAGATCAAGTACAGAACAACAGTCAGACTCCACAGGATTACAAATTCCTTCTTAAAGAATGGGAGGAGAAAACCCATAAGCACCAAACGCCAGTGGAATAGCCATGAAGTTTAATTAAAGAAGGAATTGCAGAATTATAGAGTGGTTCTTTGTCCCTTGAACCCTCACGACCTGTTTGGTGGCCCCGGGAAATACTTCATCCAAGTTAACACTCTTATACACAAAATCTTTGCACAATTTCATAGGGATTTGGTCACATGGAATTCTGTAATTATCAGTTCCCCAAAGAACATCATAAACAGACATGCCTAGGCGAAACACTGAACAACAATAAATACACACAAACACCCATTCTGTTCATTGTTTGTCCTCTCAGTGGGATATTTCATTTGAATAATTATAGGAGCAAAACATGACAACCATTTAAAAACCATATATTTATTACAAACGCAATACAGTGCACTTTACAATTATCTGAATACAGACACTTTCCGCTCAAGAGCTGCAAGAGCACATGGCTTCATTAGCAATGGGATGCTCGCCTCTTATTCTTTAATACCATAATGTTGAGTTATATTTTAAAGCCCTTTCATCTAGCTGTGCATTGCTAGAAAACAGGGGGTGATTCAAATGTAGCATCAAATTTCAATTTAATGACACCTCTGGAGTCACACAGAGCTGGGTTTTCTATCAATTGCTAGGGGAGTGGGGTCATACACAACTGGATGAGGCAATGCAATATTTCGCCTGCCCCACCCCACTCCCCCGACTAACTGCAAGATGCTCTAAAGCTTGCACTATTTTTCATTCAACACAGAAGATGCAGTGGCATTTTCCACTGTAGTTAAGCTGCACACCTTATTGGACACAATACATTTAAAACATATTTAAAAGACATTCCCCTCCTCACAAGAAAACAAAGAACCCTGGGAATGATGGGTTGTGATAGGTGCAGGGAATTTTAGCTCTGTGAGGGGTAAACGTCAGTTCTTTGAGGGGAATGTGTTGAGGGGGGGTGTCCTTTAAATGTATGGCATGTAAGCAACCCTAGTGACATGCACTGGATTGTAACTAAAGCTGCAACTTATCCAACAAAAAGCAGCCTGCCTGGATCACACAAATTTGCTGGAGAGCACTGAATTTTAAAATGATGATAACATTGTGAGTTAGTCGTGCAATGCAGCCACAGCAATACATTTCTAGGTTACAAGGCAACTTACGTTTTGAGAGTAATGTTGTGGAGTGGGGTGTTCAAGAGCATACCACCAGGCCCGATTGGGGCAACTGGCTCATTTTAGCTCCTTCCAATGATCCCCTGCACCCCTTCTTCACGTACCATAAGCCAAATACACCTATTTTACCTCATCAGACGTTGGAGGGTGTATAGCAGGCCTGCACTCTGATCCCTGATCTGAAGTATCCTTTCTGTGGCAAAATCTACGTGACTGACCTCTACCGTGTTTACTCGGGTGCAAGGCAGCAGGAGGAGGAGGAGTGCAAGGAAGGCCGATACCCCTCCTTGAGCTCATAGTAAATGACAAATGACACTTTCCCTTTTGTGAACTTTGGGATTTTTGTTGACTTATTTGGCAGCTTTTGTTGAGTCCTTAGAAATGGCCTGTGGCCGAGGCCTATTCTGCCAATTTCCACGCTCCATCTGTGGTATCCATCAACAGGGCCTTTTACCCACATTCAGGGCTCTGACACCTGCCTAGCAGGATGCAGGAGACAACAAAGAAAACTGAAGTGGATGAGAAGGGGGGAGATTGTGTGGATTTTTATTTTTTTAAGATGAGGTTGAAATAGATGCTCTGTAGGGGTTAATCCCATGTCTCTTCAGTCCAGAGACTTCAGCACCTGGAAGCTCCCTTTCAATTTTTTTTTTATCTCCTCTAGGGAAGGCAGGGGAGTTTTAAAATGTTAAATACATGACCTTAACATTAAAATAAAATAAAAACTCTAAGGGCAGGGGGGAAATCTGTTTAGCCATTTCAGGAGCTTCCCAGTAAATCACAATTGTACACACGGCACACGGCGAAATGTTGTTCTTAGATCCTTGTTTGCTTTAACCAAAAGGCTTCAGCAGCTGCTATTTTAACTGGGGGGGGGGTTAAGGGAGTCCTTTATTGTCAGCGGAGGATGTGGGAAAACGTCTAAAGGAAAACGGAGCGCCTCTCTCCTTCACTTCGATTTGTTTTCCCCAAGCATTTCCATTTAAGGAAACATTCCCATTGGAATCTTAAACATAATTAAGAATTTAGACCCAGCTACTCCCCACAGCTTCCTTCCAGCACAGGCAGAGTTTCTTCTACTTTTCTATTCTCTCTCTCTCCCTCTCTCTATCTCCATCTCCCCCTCCTCCCACCAGTAATATTGTGCAGTTCCTCTCCTCCCTCCTTTTGAATACTCAGCTTCACAGCAGGGGGTCATTAGAAAGAAAATAAACCCCTGCCAGGTCTGGGCTAATCAAAATGGTACAAATAAATTCTGACACTTAGCAACTCCCCAAGTGCTCACAACCCTGGGAGGAGTGTACAGATTACTTATGAATATGCTAGGCAGCAGGAGACAAGTTCAGAAGGTCTAATGTCAGTATGCAGCCACCTGTGCATAGAGTAAAGTGCCCCACATGCATTAATGCAGATTTGTTTAAGATAAGGACCTACAAACTCAGAGTGTAATACCCAACACACACTTTAATGTAAGGGAATAGCTTGGGCCTTTTGAGTAGCTCTTGAAGTTCTCCCACCCAATACCTGTGTAATATTCATTTAACTGACATGAAATGTTGGGATTAGTCACTGAAATCTTTCATGCATTTGGCTTCTAAAAATTGACAATCCTGGTTTTTGTTTTGTTTTTTAATTCTTTGCTGCTAAAGACTTAGTATCAGCAGCAGCAGCTAATTCTATTGGCATTATGTGTTTATTTTCACCAACCTGGGCAGTTTTTATTGAAAAGGCAATCTACAGTGAAACAAGGGTGGGCCAGAGGATCCACTCAAGATCAAAGGTGGCTCCTGGCCAATTTCTATTGGACCATTTGCCAACAGTGAGTTGTTCAAATTCTGCCACAGAATGCAGGACTGGGACTTTGCGGAGGTCCAGTAAGACAGGTCTGAGACTTTCTAGCAAGCTGCAGACACTGGTTAGGTTTGTCTTAGCTATCAAGAGATCCTGTCTTGCTTTATACATTTAAGCAAGAATATTCACAAACCATGACGAGTCTAGTAATATATATGAGCAACAGAACTTCTCCCTCTTCTCCTCTTCTCTTCAGCCTCTATGCACCTTCTGTTCCAGAGGTCTACCAGCATATTTATACCTACCTACATATAACATGCATATAAGTCAGCCCATAGATGTAAAGCATTTATTTATAATCTCTGCAGTGATTATAAGCAATTTGTAATAAATTTAGTAGTAGTAATAGTAGTAGCAGTAGTAGTAGTAGTAGTAGTAGTAGTAATGTAGGGAAAACCCATCCATCTTCAGCATTCAACACCTTAACAGAGGAAATTCCTATCATGCTTACACCACCCTAAGATTGTATGACATGCCCACAGCCAGCTACAACACACTACTTATTTCCTCCTTAAACTAGAGAAGCTTAGGATCTTATGAATCTCCCAGAAGGAACCATCTGGCAACCTTGAAGGTTGAATCACTTGACATTCCATCCAGTGCTTTTTTTCTAGAAAAATAGGTGCTGGTACTCACCATGAAATTGTTATAGTAAATGCCACACCTTTTAACAACAAAAAAGAGGTGCTGGTACTGTGTACCCTTGAATACCCCCTGAAAAAAGCACTGATCCCATCCCACATGAAGGCAGGTTGCAACCAATATCCACCTCTGTTCCTGACAAAGCTACTATCTACTATCATTACACAACTACTACTTGAATTCATGAACTATACCTGCAGATCCATAGTACTGTAAAGGGTATACGTGGCAATAGTCCAATCATTTAACTCTTGACTCAGATCAATGTTTCCTGGCTAGTTATTTTCGGACACCACTTGTACACCTTAGGAAAGGGATGGGGAATCTTGGCCCTCCTTATGTTGTTAGACTAGTGTAAAACCATTCATGTTAGGTCTTCATTTCTTTCCATCCCAGCATAAACCTGTGTCTTTCCTATTCTACCACTAATACTAATTTTCTAGATACCACTGTTTATAGAAAGAAGCAACAGCGCACCTTCAGACCTCCTTATATAGGAAACTGATACACACATCACCAATGCTAGCAGTTAGCATTCTGACTACATCAAAAAATCTATTGCTTTCAGCCCAGTCTTACTTTGCAGCTGCTTTTGATTAAATTTGCTTGATCATGAACAGTTTGAAACAGGCTCTCTGAAATCTTAAGTATCTTCCCAGTGTTGGTGATTACTAAGTGAATACACAGAACATAATACTTGCAACATAAACCACACAAGCAACATCTCTGATAAAACCTCTGGTTATTACCTACAACACATAATTCAGGATACTGCAACATATCATAAGGCAACTGCAACCTATATTTGAGAATGAGCCATACCTCCAAAAAGCCATAGAAGGCAGTCTACCGCTTGTGTATAGGCAGTCACCTAAACTGAACTATTACTTACCAGTGGCAAGTACAGCTCCCTGAAATCACAACAAAGCAAAATATCTTGCTGCAGACCTAAATGTTAATGATGTCTTCTTATCAAAATAAGTAACACCATGTGTAAATGAAATAGTACCATCTGTCACATCCACGGCACTTATATCTGCATAATCCAGGTGTGTTGGCTGGAATTAAAACCTCTGGTATAGATGTGATCCTGTATCTAATATTGCTTGTATTTTTGTTCCATATTAAATACAAATGATTCTTTATCCAACTCAACAATAACAGGTCTGGACTCACACCCATGGTGCTTTGGAGATAGTTTCAATGTTTCAAAAGAACTCCAGCCAGCTTGTCTCCAAACTCCCAGTAGTCGAGTTTTTCAGTCCCGTTTTGACAATTCTTATTTCTCTTTCTGCTAAAGCATTACAAGCTGAATGAAAGTGTTAATAGAATGTTAATATGGTTATATTCTATAATTAATGATTTATAAAATATGCCCCATTTACCGTGATCAACGCTATGGGCACACCACATATGGTAAAGGTCTATTGTTTTTCACAGCTCACTGCTGTGATGCACTTCCAGCCATTTTGAAGCAGGGGTGCCAACTTGAATAAAATATTGGCGGGGGCAGGTAAGCCCTGCCCTGCATAATCAATCACATGATGTGATGCATGCTCACCATTTGACTGGCAATGCCAATCAACTTGGGGGGGCTGCCCCTTCAAATATTTTATTGGGGGGCCGAAGACCTCTCGGCCCCTAGGAGTTGGATCTTATGTTTTTGAAGATTCATCTACTGCTGTCCCACAGTTGTCCTGTACAGTGCTGTGGATGAAGATGTCCCAGTACTAGAGACTGTAGATGTTATTGACATTGGAGACAGTTCGAATCTGCACTTTCCAAGACTGCTTTATTCACCAAACATAGCTGCAAACCAAAACCTACATCGGTTCAGTTTCTAGATGTGATCATGCAGATCCGTCAGAATATGCTATCATATTTTGGAGGCATAACTTCACGCTCTGCTTCAGGTAGAACTATGAGGGGAAATATGCTGAAGGCAGAATGAGGGTCTGAATGGTAGAACAAGACTTCTTAAACTACTGGTCCTACCAAGGGATGGGTGCCATTTACACTCTACTCTGGTCAACAAATGACTTGGGCCAACACTGAAAGGACCCATTTTCTATGTTTCCCATGCTTATTCCTGTCTTCCTGGCCCAAAGTAAGCCCTTTTCCTTGATTCTGTTTCAACTTCTCTGTAGTATGAGTTACATCACTTGGGAAAGAATAAGATCTATCTCCTATTCATAATCTGGAAAGCCTTCAATGGGATATGATCAAGATTTTCAACTTCCCCAGGACCCATCAACAGATGATGATGACTCAGATGGATGGAGTCTAAGTGCACCCTTGTTTTCTGTATTGTGATGTGTCCAATGTCAAAACATAATATTGCTGCTGTATCGCTGCCATAATTGGGCACAGCTTCATTGTCACTGAAGGATTGAGGCATTTAAATTTAGAAGATCTTTGTGGAATTTCTTCATCTCAAACATCAGGAACTCTATTTCCTCTTGAAAAACTACTGCCACTGAAGTGTCCCTAAAAAGCAGGGGGGCTGCATATAAACATGACTAGGGCTGTTATTCCTAAGTACACTTAGGAAACAAGGTTCACATAAATTAATGGAGGATGTCCCAATTAAGTTGATTTAGAAGGGTACAGGAAGCTGCAGTGAGGACGAGAGGAAGGGGAGGCCCTGTTGCATGAGCAGATGCCCACTTTCAGTGTTTACATTTTGCAGTTAATATGTCTCTCTATATTGTATTTGTGCTGCTCTGTCATCATGTGGCAATGGACTGTGCATGCTCCAGGGTGAGGGAAGCCTGGAAGGAAGTGAGAACAAGTGGGTTGGCAGGGTAGGCAAGTGAGCCGAGTTTATGGTGGGTGGGCTTAAAAGCAGGTGAGTGAGCTGGGCTTGCAGCAGCAGAGAGAAGCAGGGGCAGAGTGGGTGAGCAACAGTGTGTGCAAGTGAGTGTGTAGGGCTTCTGGCATGAGGTTGAAATGGGCACATGAGATGGGCATGGGGCAGTGGGTGGGTTGGTGCTGCAGTGGCATGGGCAAAACAGGCAGGGCTGGAGTTGGCAAATGATCTAGTTTTGCAGCATTTGAGCAAAAGGAGTGTTGTGGGGGCACAGGCTGGGGCAGAGCGGGTGAGTGAGCCAGTCTTGTGGTGATGTAACACATTGAGTGGGTGGTGGCACAGGGGCATGGATGAATGTATAAGGGGGAGAGGCTTAAGGGCTCAATGTGTAAGGGGGAGTGGTTTAAGGGAGGGGAGCTTGGTGGGGGAGGGGCTTTGATGAGGAGTCCTTGGAGGAGGGGAGGAGGCTTGGTGGGAAAGGGCTTTGAGGAGAGGGGGTTGACAAATGAAACATCATTGCCCAGTTAACATAAAGTGATGAAAAATTGACCTACACTGCTCTTTTAAACTGTCACACTGTGACAGCCTTTAACAGTCTGAGGCTGAAGGGCACTGAGGGTGGAGAGGACTGCATCTTGTTATTTTTAGAAAGTACCCCATTTTTTATATCAGTTTAAAGATTTAACTTAAAAAATGGCCATTTCCCTCAATTTCATAAGCAGGAGAAAGAACATGAAATCATTTTGCTTTTATATAGCATCTCAAATCTCAGACCGTATTTCAGAATAAAATAGTAGTGATGTGCAAATGATTTGCTCCAGAAGCTACCTAATCAAAGTAGCCAGAATTACGTGTAATAGATATCAGTGACACTAAATTTGATTCACTCCAAACACTTTAGCTTAATGAATGGGGATTTGGCTGGAAACAATGTGAACCCTTTGTAAATATAAGCATCAATTTGCTAGTTGGTTCTTACAAAAATCACCACTGCTGTCCCAAGCTTAAGTATCTCTCTCTGAACAACCTTAAATGAAGCTCCCTTTTTATCCTTCAAAAAGGGCTAACTTGCAACATTCCAAATGTTTTAATATGCCACTGACAATGTTTTCTTGAGTGGTACATTCAAGAATAAGTATGGTTATTGAAAGCTCTAAACTTTGGCCTAAAACAGAATACAGTTAAATGGGAAGAGTAATAGGTGACTTAGTTGTAAATGTTATTTCTGGAGAAGAGGCCTTGAACCAATAAACATCATATGCTGCAATGTACAGGGAAACGGTATCTGGGGCAAGAGTGATTTTTTTTATTATTATTATTTACAATTGCCAAGAGACTGGCTATTATTCCCCATATGTGCCACAAACGCTGCCCTTATCATCGGCAGGCCGTCGTGACCATTGGGAGCTGTTAATGAACTGGGTAATTGAGCTGCTGACATGTGTTACCAAAACAAAACAATAGGAAGAAGAGACAAATGAACATTTTATTTGCCAATCAGAGTGGGCTCTGCTTTTCAGAGGTCTGCAGCTAAGTAAGTGACTGAATACATCAAGCAGTACATTGAAAGCAAGCAGATGCGCACACAATAATGGTTAACTGACAGCTTACGGCCCATCTGCGCGTTAACATTTTGTTAAAGAAATTACTTGACTTGCTAAAGAGGCCAATCATACAGCTGCCCAAAGCACAGCAGTGGAAGAGATAAATCATTAGCTAAACCATTTCATGCTTAAAATGACTGTGCATATTAACAGTTATGTGGGGACATTTGGTCAGGAGGTTTAAGGCAGCTACAACGTACCATTAAAAAAAAATAGTCGCTTGTGGATTAGAAATTAGAACAGCAGCACAACGCAAAACAGTTTAACTTAGCTGACAACAAGACCACTCACATTATTGTCTTTGGATCACCCCGCAAAGCATGTCGATTTTTTTATATTTATTTTTGAATTGTTATGAGTTTGCACTGAACCACATTAATGGTTTGCCGAAAAGCTAGTTTTTGCTTTACTTATGGCGTTTGTTACATGATTATTATTAATTGGATTTCTTATATTGGTAGAAATGTTGCTTGCTGAATTGTAATGCTTTGTAACTGTTGAGAGCTGCCTTGAGTGCAATGTTGTTGTTGTTGGAAATGCTTCGAATAAAATCAGTTCAAGCACTGAAATCATATGCAAAGGTAAAAAATAAAAACTGAACAGTTTCACCTAATATTCTGGGTCAACAATCAGCTTTTGTGCACTTTATTCACATGGCAGAGATCATCAAAAGAAAGACATTCTGTTTTAGATAAAAGAGCTGTGAAAGAAGTCTGCTCAGTGACGGAACAGAATTCTGAACAAGAAGAAAATGATAACTGCAAGATTCTAATAATTTCTCACCCTCTCAGCAATCCACAGGCTGTTTCTGTGTGAATGCTTTGCTACACATTTTATACAGTGATGACCAAATGACAATAATGAACAGATTTATTTATTTATTATTCTTAATGACCCAATGTGTTTCTGTTATTCAAAAAATACTTGGCTTACATAATATTTTTTTAAAAAACCAATAACATCTTGACAATTAAAATAATGATAAGTTAAAGGAGATAACAATAAAAATAATAATTCTTTCTCCGACAGAAATACACATTTTTTGCAAAGCATTTTCCCCTTATATAATTCGTTATTGTGTTCTATTTTCAGTAATGGATTTCTTTGCACACTTTACCCTAGTATATGCATTTTTGTGCACATCAATTGGCTGGCAAACTGCATTGCAAAATTCAGAGGAGTGTGGGTTTATGGCTCTGTCTCTGGTTGCATGTTGTTTTGGGAAATGTGACTTGGATACGTTCAGCTACAAACACAAACTGAAATTATTCCTCCCTGCCCCCCCCCCCATCTCTAGTTCTTAGCTATGGCAAAGGACAAGCCCAATCTGCAAGCTGGTTTTTTGCTGTCAGAACAGCAGCTCCATATGCTACATGGCAAACAAAACTGCCATTGGTACACTGATGTTAACTCTGATATTTCTCATAGCCAAGAAAGAAATCATGAATGATTCATACTTCTTGGAACTCCTGTGAACACACTAGAAAACACTACTGCTAATAAAGATTTGAAACGGGGATTTAAAGAGGTGCAAATATTATTCATACTTTATGAGTTTGTTGCAGGAAACTCCCATTCACCTGCCATGTAATGTGTACTGCTCTGTGTGTCTTGAAGCACATGAGAAAGGAAGAAATGGACCTAATGAATGAAACAATTTTTAAAATCCAAAGCAGGATACATCGTACTGTATCAGTATCTACTCGTACTGATGTATCAATAGTAGCAGCAGTACTGATAGTTTTGCTAGAACTCTTGTATCCACGTGAACTCTTAGGTAACAATGTAAATATAAAAGTACAGCATGTGGCTCAATAAGAGAACATGCATTTTGCATGCAAAAGGTTCTGGGTTATTTCCACAGCATCTCCAGGAAAGTAGACCATCTCAACATCAGTATCAATTGATGAGGAAATGGTTTGTAATGTTGGGTGGCAGGCAGCAAACAAGTAGATTTCATACACTGAGAAACACGGTCTACCTGCACATGAAGGGTAGAGAACCTATGGTCTTACGTTGCTGGTCTCCAACTCCTATCAACCCTAGCCAACATTGCCAATGATCAGGGATGTTGGGAGCTGGAGTCCAGCAATATCTGGAGTGCCCAATGCCTTTGCCATAGAGGGGAAAAAGGATATGCAAATGTATAGAACATAGGTATAGTTGAAGATGAGAGAAGAAGCAGTGTCACATTGGATAGAGACGTGGTGGTGCTGTGGTTGCCAGGACAGGAACAGGGTTGGGTGAGGTAGCACCAAGGTTAGGGGAGCTCTAGATGTGCAGTGGCCCTGCAGGTGCCTCTGCTTTTACCTCTGTCTTGCTATACTCTATCCTAGTAATCATGCCACTGCTGCCCTGCCCTTCCCTCTCCCCTTTATGCAGTGCTGCCAGCCAGAAGAGGAACATAGTTGGGATGGATCACTTTTGTCCTCTCCCACAGTCCGGATAAAATACATGATTGATGTCATCCTGCCTAGATGGGATTTCAGATGTTGTTGCAGCTGACAGAGAATTCCAAAATGTCAAAACAAACTTTATTTAAAAAGCACTTGTCATTTGACCCAATTAAACACAATTGCATGTTTTCCCACAAAAACAGAGAAGGTCGCCAAAGAAATCACCCCACTGAGAGAGGCCAGAGGTTCTCAGATGTCTTCAATGCTTAGCTTCCTTAACCGTAATGGAGACAAGAGGTTTCATCAGCAATACTCATCTTCAGACTAGGACCAATGGGAAGCAAAGGTGGAAAGCTATCCATGGTGCATTTTCAGCATTGTTGTGGGAAGAACTCAAGGGAAGCAGAAGGACCTCAACAGAAAAGCATGTCATACCCCATCACCACCAAGAGCATCATCAATTCACACATGTGGAGAGGCACTCCTGACATAAACATAAGATCAGCACCATGTCTTCTGGTTGAGTAAATATACACATAAGAATTGTCTTAGAAGAAGAGGGGGTGTTTGCTCCTCCCCAACAACTGCTTTCACTGCCTTAGGAACATCTACCTTTTATTTTACATTACTTGGCACAGGGCAATTATCTATACTTTATATCATATCAATTAAGCTGCACTTACTAACTGACAGAAAAAGGCCTAGTTTTGTATTCCTTTCCCTACTGTACTAGGAATCCCCTAAGTGTTTTAATTAAATACTTCCTGAGCAAGGTTCTGGAGTGGGTGGTTGCAGACCAGATCCAGGTGCTCTTGGAGGAAACTGATGTTCTAGACTGCCTCTTTCCTTCTACTCAACTTTTATTTCTAAATATACGTGGGCTAAAGGTAAAGGTAAAGGGACCCCTGACCATTAGGTCCAGTCATGGCCGACTCTGGGGTTGCGGCGCTCATCTCGCTTTATTGGCCAAGGGAGCCAGCATACAGCTTCTGGGTCATGTGGCCAGCATGACTAAGCCGCTTCTGGCAAACCAGAGCAGCGCACAAAAACGCCGTTTACCTTCCCGCCGGAGTGGTACCTATTTATCTATTTGCACTTTGACGTGTTTTTGAACTGCTAGGTTGGCAGGAGCAGGGACCGAGCAACAGGAGCTCACTCCATTGCGGGGATTCAAACCGCCGACCTTCTGATTGGCAAGTCCTAGGCTCTGTGGTTTAACCCACAGCGCCACCCGCGTCCCTTGTACGTGGGCTACACAGCCATAATAAAGCATCAAACAACTACCATACAAAATGCTTACATCACAGAGTTTGAACTGCGTCTTACCACTGCTTAGCCTGGCATGTGAATTCAGTACCAGACTCAGCTCTGCAATGTTTGGTGGAATAATATATTTTTTATTTTAAAAAAAATGTGTCTCAGAGCATGGTCTGTGAATCTTTTTTCACTATGGTAGTCTCACTTCTGACATTAGCTTTCATGTCTATCAGTGCAGAAGTCTATTTTTTTCTGTCCCATGCACACCGTAAACCAGAGATGAAGAACCAAAGCTGCTGAACTCTGCCTCTGGTCGGCAGCAGACAGCATGGCCAATGCTCTAGGATCACAGGAGTTGTAGTTCAACAACATCTGGAAGACCACAGGTTCTTCAGCCCCCATGTAACTTATACCTACAACACTTTAAAGCTCTAAATGGCTTATGATCAGGTTACTGGAATGATATCAGAAGCCTGACCTACAGCCTGAAATGATAACACTCACACACAGGTTTAACATCTCAACTAAGCTATATGGTTAACTTTAGATTGGGATTTTAAAGTATTTAGAACTTTTTTTATTTGCCCAGGCATCTTGAGTATTTTCAGTAGTAGTAGCAACATTTGTTAGTTACTTTACAACAACAACAAAAAGTCTCAAAGCAATTTCAATAGATAAAATAACTTACAAGCCAGAACATTTAAAACTGTGTACATTGAAAACAGAATTCCTAAAATGCTCATCAAATAGCAGGTCCTATACCACCACCCCACTAAAATATGAGCACCATAACAGAGGCTAACTTATGTAACTACCAAAGACTTGGGTAAATGAAGACGTGTTAGCTTGGCATCTAGAAATGGACAGTGATACTGCCAGGTACATTTCCCTGCAGGGATCATTCCATAGATGAGGGGGTCACCACCGAAAAGGCCTGTTTGTGTGGCTACCCTCTGCATATCCCTTGGGGCACACAGAGAAGGACCTGTGATGAAGACCGCGGGGTCTGGGGTGATGGAAGTATTGGTTGGGTAGCTGCTGGATTATTTAAAATGTTTTGAACTGTGTCGTACTTGATGGTTATTGGGTGATTATAATGGCTTGGCATTTTGGTTTTTTTGTTATGATTGTTGGACATGCCAACATCTCTAAGTTTACTTTTTGATAAAGAAACAAATTGAATCAGGCCATTGTGCTGTGTATGTGCTCCTCTTCTCCATCAAAGAGGTTTATTAAAAAATGTTTTGCTAAGAAGATATCAAACCTCACTGGGATTAAATATAACCACACCTCTCTCCCCCCTCCAAATTTAGAGCTTTCCTTCCTTCATTTTCAATGTAAATATCCCTGTTTTGCTTTCTTTCCACTTATTTGCATTTTGTAAACAGATGCTAAGAGCTGTTCTTTCCCTTTGTTCGAAATCTAATCTTTCTAATCCTCAAGGAAAATTAAAAGCAGGTGAATGAATGGCTATTAATAATGAAGAAGTAACAAACCTATAACCTGATATAAGTGCATATTCTCCAACATCTCAGACACTAAACAGGGATGCTAGGCACACTTTCAACTCCCCTATCCATACACCAAGGATCACTGCTGAGTTAGTCATCCCTTTGCCAATTACATATTGCTGTCAAATGCTTCCCCCACCCCCACCCCCCTGCCATGTGTATCTGTGCTGTATTAATTTGCCCTACAGTAGCTTGTTCTGCATTGGATTTGGAAGCAGTGTATGCTACTAGATAAACTAATAGTAGAAGTTTTTAAAACCTTAATATTATTCCTTCCTTCATTCATTCATTGAACAAATTTATAAACCTTTCCTACAAACACTAAAACCATTGTTACAGATGTACAATAATGTTTCAGAAATGACTGGGTCACACCTCAGGGAAAGCCTTCTTAAACAAAAACATCTTCCATAGATGTCTGTCTAATTTGGGCTGGTAGTTGATTCCAGAGGGCTGGAGATGCAACATTAAAAAAACCTCATTTCTAGTACAAACTAAGCACACCTCCATGGCATGCAATACCTTCAGCAGTGCCCTACCTGAAGCATGAAGTTGCCAGGCCACTGCAATATATGGACGGTGATATATGGGGCAATGTAGTCCCTCAGGTAACCTTTCATAGAATGAATGCTTGCAGCTTGATCCAAGAGAAGTTTACTCAGAAGTAAGTGTACATAGGAGTGCAACCTTTGGAAAAGCAAGACTTGTCTCTTCACCCTTTCGTTCTGGGATAAGTAATCTTGGCTTCAGCCTCACTCACACTTTATTTATTTAACTTTTTGCAATGTTGTATTTAAAATTGTTGCAACAACTAATGCTTTGAAATGCTTTAAAGGACATTACTTTCTTTATCAATCCATTAAAGATCTATATATCCTATTTCACTTCCTATGTTTCCATGTCAGTATCCAACTGACAAAATAATATAGGAATGCACTCTCTCTTTTAAATGTTATTACTTTCCACAGGTTAGCTATAAAGTTTTCCATGTTTAGATATAAAACGTGGGTTGGTGGATATGTAAACTGGAAGTGCAAACAATTTATCTTAAACCAGGGTGGGGTATCTGTGCCCCTCCAGATATTGTTGGACTCCAACTCTCCTTATCCCTGGCCAGCATGGCCAATGGTTAGGGCACTGTAGTCCAATAAAATCTGGAGGCCACAGACTTCACCATCCCTGCTATTAAAAAAACCTGCTATAATTGCACCACTATTGCTTATTGAGCTGTGCAGACTTTCACCAGACACACATTTTCAGTGCAGTCAGAAAGGCAGCTGAGTTATGGCCCTTCCCTAAGGTCTTCCCCCAGTCTCATCACTCACACTTTCTTCCCACCTATATGGGAATGAGTATCCTGTCCCCTCAAGAAAGGAGGTGGGAAGTGTGTGTAATTGGACCAAAGGAGGAACAGAGCAGAAGGAATTGTCTTTGCATCCTCCCTTCTGGCTGCAGAACAACTTGGGGGGGGTGTAAAAATAGCAGGATTCTCCAGTTCTGTCTCACCAACCTAACACAGGGCTGACCTACCCTCAGTTTACTCAAATCCAGCATCATGTTCTGTGCACAAGGAGTAGGGGGCTGGGGTTTTTGGTGGGGGTTTTTTTGGTGGGGTTGTCTTACAGCTACATTCTGCTGTCCAGGATTCAAAAATACTTCCATAAGAAATATGTGCATTGGGGTGAGGGCCTGGGGAACCTATAGCACACACACACACACACACACACACACACACACACGGCATTGCTAGACTCTCATCAGTCTCACTGAATATGACCAATGGTTGTGGTTGATGGCAGTTGTAGTTTAGCGCATATGGTTAGCCACCATTTGCTATCACTGATCTACAGAGTAATAATAATTTATTATTTGTACCCCGCCCATCTGGCTGGGTTTCCCCAGCCACTCTGGGCAGCTTCCAACAAAGATACATTAAAATGTCACACATTAAAAACTTCCCTAAACAGGACTGCCTTCAGATGTCTTCTAAAAGTCATATAGTTGTTTATTTCCTTGACATCTGATGGGACAGCGTTCCACAGGGTGGGTGCCACTACCAAGAAGGCCCTCTGCCTGATTCCCTGTAACCTCACTTCTCACAGTGTGGGAACTGCCAGAAGGCCCTCGGAGCTGGACCTGAGTGTCTGGGCTGAATGATGGGGGTGGGCCGGATTTTAATTTTGACTGATTTACTGGGCAATCCTAAAAATGCTAATTTAGCTATGAGTAGAATCTGTTGCCTGTGTGCTTAGGCTTCAGCTGTAATCCTAAACATACTTATTTGGAAGCAGAAGTCAACATGCCTAGGAAGGTGGGACCAACCAGCATAATGTAAGCATTCTAGCTTAACTGGTTTATAGACAAGCAGGCTGCAACAATATTTTGCACAAATTGTAGATCTCCAAAATAGATAAGGGGTGAGGTAAAATAAGGATACTAGCCGGGCAGCTTTAAAAAAAATAGCATTATATGTTCTTTGTTCAACAAGTTCGTCATTTGTGAAGATAGTAGCCCACAAGGGTCGGGCTTCAGCAGCTTCAAAGACATACACATTAATGAAGAACTCCTCTTACAGGAAAGATAAAAATCAAAATAAATGCCGTGGTTTCTGCATTTAGCCTAAAACACAAGGGATCCCGTTGAAGTTTTTGCCATATACAAAGCCAAACATGAAGCCTGAAAAGTAAACTTTTCATTCCACCAAGCTGATTGGCTCCTTCCCACCACTCCAGAGGCCTCCAGGCATGCAAACGAGTTGGCATCTTCCATTCCTACCCTTCGGAAAGTGGACAAAGTATTTTGACAAGCATCCCTTAGCACAGACAGACCTCAAAGAACAACCAGGGCATGCAGCGGTCTAAGCACCGTAATGGAAGGGACTGAAAGAGCAACTGAGACTGAAATGCAGAATGAAACTGGTTTTTGTGATTGCAAGATAATGATTTAGAGGAAACTTTGGGCATCAGAGAGAGAGAGAGAGAGATGATAGATCATAGATAGATAGATGATAGATAGATAGATGATAGATAGATAGATAGATAGATAGATAGATAGATAGATAGGATAGATAGATAGATAGATAGATAGATAGATAGATAGATAGATGATAGATAGATAGATGATAGATAGATGTTTGGAAAAGAAGAAATGAGTGATCTGAATGCAACATTCAGGTCTTGTTATTGCCATCCTAAGAAGGTATATGGCGGAGTATCAGGAAGAATGGACAAAATTTAATAATTATTTAGTTAAATATGTAAAATTAAATTAATTGAAAATAGCTTGCATATATTTAATTGGCTTAGGATTTCATATAAGTTAAGTGATGAATCAATATGTTTAATTTTAAAATTAAAGGATATAAGGATGTTAATGTTTAAGTTAAATTTCATAAGAACTTCGATTTGGAAAACCGTTAAAAGGAAGTGCATGAAAATTCAACCAAGGGGAAGCGAGGAAGTCACTTAACAATGTTAATAAGTGTAATTTTTAAAAGGTTATGATCTATGTTTGTTTGTTTATTTGTTTGTTTTGTTTATAATTTTGTGAAAATTAATAGAAAAATTATTTAAAAAAAGAAAGAAGAAGGTATATGGCAGCCTTTCCCAAAGTGATCTCCCATGTTTTGGACTTTAAGTCGCATCAGACTCAGCCATTTTGAACTACAAGTCCTATCAGCCTCATCCAACATGGCTTCTGTAGTACAAAACATCTAGAGACAACAGGTTTGTGGGGGGTGGGGTGGAAATGCATTGGAAATGAGTTGTTAGAGTTCAATACCTTTGATACAGTAGTAATATTGGAGCAACAATTGCTCCAGGTAGCGGCAAAAGCAGCAGAAAAAGCAGGTAATAATAGCTTCAGAATATGGTTATAATTTTAAATTTTATATTGGCATGTGGCTCTCAATCCCCTCCCTCCACCAGAGCACTGGAAAACTGCTGGTGGGTTTCAGAAAACTGCTATGGTTTTTATTTAAGAGTTCTACATTTCAAAGCATAATATTTTGATAACAATATATTATTCAACACGCGCATCCTTGTCAGAAAATTGTGCCATATTATACAAGGGGCTCAGCAAGATATAAACTGGCCCACTGTAATTTGTTTTTTTATATATATAATAGAAGCAGAATGCAACACACACACACAAACACAAACAAGCAATTTTGTTGCTCCACAACAAAGTCTTGGCATCAAGACTTTTACCCAGACCTCTGAGCCCAGAGATCTGGGTACAAGTTGGATTCAGAAGAATTAAAATAGATCTTATTGAATTGGCATGAATTTACAGGTCGTCCCACCACCACTACCCCAAATTAAAATTTAGGTAAAGGTAAAGGTACCCCTGCCCGTAAGGGCCAGTCTTGACAGACTCTAGGGTTGTGCGCCCATCTCACTTAAGAGGCCGGGGGCCAGCGCTGTCCGAAGACACTTCCGGGTCACGTGGCCAGCGTGACATCGCTGCTCTGGCAAGCCAGAGCCGCACATGGAAACGCCGTTTACCTTCCCGCTAGTAAGCGGTCCCTATTTATCTACTTGCACCCGGGAGTGCTTTCGAACTGCTAGGTTGGCAGGCGCTGGGACCGAGCAGCGGGAGCGCACCCCACCGCAGGGATTCGAACCGCTGACCTTTCGATCGGCAAGCCCTAGGCGCTGAGGCTTTTACCCACAGCGCCACCCGCGTCCCTCAAAATTAAAATTTACATAGGCATAAATGGACGGTAAAAACCACAGATCCAGTGCTTGCCAGCCTCACATAAACATTGATCCAAGGCAAATATCACCATGAATCTCATGATATTTATACCGGATGACAATGAAACCAACTCACAGAACACATTCGTGGATCTACAGGTGGCCTATAAGTTGATGGTGATTTTGATGAGATCCCTTTTTTTTTAATAAGAATAAAAAAGAATCCATACAAGCACTCCTTGTTTTTGTTTCACAGCAGTGCTGAAAACTACCAGATCATGGAGACCATAACGCTCATAGGTCTCATGCTGTTGGCAACGTCAGAATGAAAGAAACACATATCCAGGAGGGGAAAAAATAGCATTCCATCTACAGGCCATTTTATAACCAATTGTTAATTTTGCTTAAAGTCTGGGTGCTACTTTGCTTTAACACTGCCTTTTCTGCTTTTTAGATACATAGAATCATAGAACTGTAAAGTTGGAAGGGCGATGAGGGTCATCTACTGCAATCCCCTGCAATGTAGGAATCTTTTGACCGATGTGGGGCTTGAATCGATGACCCTAAGATTAAGAGTCTCATACTCTACCAAGATAGATACGGTAGATAGATAGATGATAGATACTAGATAGATAGATAGATAGATAGATAGATAGATAGATAGATAGATAGATGATAGATAGATAGATAGATGATAGATAGATAGATAGATGATAGATAGATAGATAGATAGATGATAGATAGATAGATAGATGATAGATAGATAGATGATAGATAGATAGATGATAGATAGATAGATGATAGATAGATGGTAGATAGATAGATGATAGATAGATGATAGATGATAGATAGATAGATAGATAGATAGATAGATAGATAGATAGATAGATAGATGATAGATAGATAGATAGATGATAGATAGATGATAGATAGATAGATAGATGATAGATAGATAGATAGATGATGACAGATAGATAGACGGACACACATAAGTAGGATATAGGGCACAATCTAGCAGGGCCAGCCTTGAAAGAGACCAAAAGTTAAGCATTTTAAAGTTTCATTCATGTTGATGAGGAAAGTTAAGCACGTGCATAAATCTCTTCCATTGATATCAGCGTTGGACTTAAAGGTGCTTAACTTCAGCTAAATTGAGCCCTGAAGAAGTAGGAGTTATTATGGTAGGACTGCTGTTGCTGAAAATCAACAGAGGACATTACCATTTTTATGAGCACCGTGAAGCTTCCATTATGCTAATAGTCATCTCTGGAATGCAGGTTTTCTCAGAGCATCATGTTAAATGCTAAATAAGCAGCAGTGAATGGTGTATTCATCAGCCTTTAAATCAGTTTCAATGGAAGCTGATTTTTATATCAAACTCCTTGTTATCAAGGATGCTTAGCACTGCTTATTGTATGCGCTCCATTCACATTTCTCCCAAAGCAACGATTTGATTAAACAATTGCAATTATTTTAAAAATTAAATGCAACATGAGATAATCTTTTAAACTTAAGCTTTCCAAAGCTAAATAACTATTTTGCTAAAGTTACTGGAATAAAATGATTGAAAAGGAGTTAGGGATCCTGTGGTGGTGGTTGTTAATATTACTATTATTATTGTTTTCAATAGAGAGAGAATCTAACCAGAGAGCACAAAAGAGAGTGAGGATTTTCTGCAGGACAGGCTTGTCAAGCAGGAGGCCTTTGTGGGCTGCTGCACAGCAGGGAGTTCTGCCAGGCCTCCTTTGCCGATCACCATTACCCTGAATTCAGGGGTTCCCACACTAAAGGCTGTGGGAATTGGGAGACGCAGCATTGTCAGGCGAGGTGAGCTGGCAAACCTACTTCTCAAGCGCAGCAGTGCTTGCAGTAAGATCACGTCAAAGGAGTTGCGCTGTCAGTGCATCAAAGGCTTGATATTTGTAACTGGGTGATAATTTGCACTGGTTGATTTTAAAAAGGCACACCTTTATTTTACTTCCTCAGCCAGGAGGATACCACAAAGTATTCCTGGTACTAAACCTTTCCTAAAGCTTGCCGTGCCACCTTTGAGTCACAGGGTGAAATCCAATGGTGTCTGTCCACCACTGGAATGGGCACCATGGACCTCCCCACTGCAGCACCCGTCTCACTGCCAAAATCTGCTCTGGAGGATTGGGGAACGCTATGGAACAGACTGGGAGGCACAAAGGGTTTCAGGGAGAGAAGAGGAATGGGAAGTCTCATCACACGAGTGGAACTCTACTAGCGCAATATTGGATATCAACCATAGTTCTCCAAAGCACTTTCATACAGCTAATCTTCCCTCCCCTCTCTTCTTCTCTGTGTGTGGATAAATATAATGGTCTTCTCTTGAACAACTTGCACCAAGACAACTTTACGGATTCAGTTTTGCTCCTAGCAATGAATAGGTGACTCCAGAACACACTGACCCAAACTTAAGCTTTTACTTTGTGTTTGCTGATGCTGCTCCTTCTTAAGGAGCCTTGCTTCCTTCTTTGGTGAACTACCATCTGACCCCAGCATTGTCCATGCACCTGGAGTGAAGACATGAGACAGATGTGGGATCGCTAAAGAGCCTCATCTTTTATTAGCTGAAAGGATCGGCAGTGCATAGCAACTTGTATAACTTCGCTAAGTGCAGGTCCCTGCAACTTCATGAGAGGGCGGGGAGGAAACTTCTCCCAGTGTCAGAAACCTTAGATGGACAACTTCACCCTGACTCAAAGTACTGCATAAGTCCATAAATTGATTAGAATTTCTCATTATTGGCCTGTCCATGTCCCCACTATCCTAGCAGTTTCCAAGCACAATTCAAAGTGTTGGTGCTGACCTTTGAAGCCCTAAATGGCCTTGGTCCTGTATACCTGGAGGAGCATCTCCACCCCCATCGTTCTGCCCTGACACTGAGGTCCAGTGCCGAGGGCCTTCTGGCGGTTCCCTCACTGTGAAAAGTGAGGTTACAGGGAACCAGGCAGAGGGCCTTCTCAGTAGTGGTGCCCGCCCTGTGGAATGCCCTCCCATCATATGTCAAGGAAATAAACAACTATCTGGCTTTTAGAAGACATCTGAAGGCAACCCTGTTTAGGGAAGTTTTTGATGTTTGATGTTTTATTGTGTTTTTAATATTCCATTGGGAGCCACCCAGAGTGGCTGGGGAAATCCAGTCAGATAGGAGGGGTATAAATTATTCATTGTTGTTGTTGTTGTTGTTGTTGTTGTTGTTGTTGTTGCAGGTCAGCTTTAAATGTGATAATGTGATGGTGTCACCAGAGTCCAAGGGCAGTTTCTCCTAATATCATCTGAGCCTGGTCAGCAAGGAAAAATTACTTGGAGATGTGCTTAGGATGCCTCATCTTGCTTTCTAGGGTAGCCTATCCTTCCATCTCTCCAAACCCACTTTGGACCTCTCAAATGTGATTGATAAATGATATAGAATCCAATGAAATGGTTAAAAAAAAATCACACATTGAGAAATGACAATAGCATGGAATAGATGACAGCACAGTGTCACATAACTATAAGCTGCACACCCAAAAACCCTACTCACACACTGTGAAGCCTTGAAGGTGGGCTGCTACTTATGAACTACTGTGTGTGTTGCAGGATAAGTGCCTGCCTTATAAGGCAATCTCCTGCTCTCTCTTCATTGGTTGGTCATGACCTCTGAGCCATGGACTTTGAGCGGAAATCCCTGCCGTTCATAGGATATGCATACTGGCCAATGGTCACTCTTTTTTTAAAGATGTATTGATCTCTATCTTTTACCATCTGGTCTGATTCAGCATTGTTTTGGTGTATTTGTTTCCTTAGTTACGGAGCTACATTCAAGGGCTTCAGTTGAGAATTCACTGTGTTGAAACTGGAAGGCTCATGATGTTTGGAATTCTTGTACAAACTCCAGTTCAGTTATAAATCCCACTTTTGTGTTTGGAAGCCTCGACTCATACAATTCTGGAGCATTTTTAATAGAAAACAGCTGGAAAGTGTGTCCTCAGAAGACTGAAACGTAGATGCAAGGGGTGATGGGTGGGAAACTTTATTTAAACACTATCAGGAATAAGTCCCAGTTTTTCAAAGCCACTAGATAGCAAAATTGTATTTCATTCTCATCTCGAACTCACACATTGTACCTGCTGCATACAGAATCTATCTATAGCATAGTACCAATCATCTTACCTATTTTGGTTGTAGTAGAATGCCAACAAAGGATATAGCTTTGCATAAAATGTGCATATGTTTTGTGGAAGGCCCAAAAATAAATCAGCAGCCACACATCTAATAAAATGTCTGACAGACACAATATGAGCAGGTGAGCCTTTCCCATAACTGCATTTCCATACTATAAAATGCTTAACCTGATGAATTTCTGCCTGCTGCACAGCTGTTGAAGGCACAAGAACCCTCCTTCCCCCAATGTCAACCTAAACCCAAGACTAGGTTGCAATCATGTACCCATTTACCTGGGAGTAAGGGATTTTGTATAATACCATTGTATTATAAGTTAACTATACAGTAAATTCTTAATGAGGCCCTGCATTTTTTAGGGAGTACCTGATCTCAGATGAGCCCACCACAGGAAAGATGCATCCTGTGTGCTAGGAAAAAAGAAAAGGCAAACTACAGAGATTTCAATGGCTAGAAAATGAGATAGAAGCAGAGAAAGTATGCTAAAGGAAAGGGTGAAACAGCAGCCCTTTAGGACTCTAGGGATTCCTATTGCCTGGTGTCCAAATAATTTACTGACTTTGGTTCATTGGTTAAAATTCTGAAAGATTGGAGCAGCTGGGACAAATCATTTCAGATAAATCACCTAGAAGTGTACCTGCAGACTGTTGTTGCTGCTGCTGTTGTTTGCTTCGTGACTTTCTTTCTGGGAGAGCTAGTACTTTTTAAAAAAAAAAATTTAAGGCATTCTGGATATGAGGGCCCTGATGACTGTTGGCCTAGGACGTTAACAGGAAACCTTCTCTAGGTCCCCTTCCCTCTTCTTAAGTGAAGAAGGTGATCAATAGAGATAGGATGCTCTTGACTGTGTCACTATGCCTCTAAAATTCCTCCTTCTGATAGCTTCATTCACATCTCCATGTGCCTTTAGTTCATTTTGATTCAGCTTCTGCTTGATTTCTCAGCCATTTGAGGCAAAGTGGGCAGTGGCAGTTAGCAAGGTCTTCCCTGTGGTGGCACCAACCTTGTGGCATGCCCTTCCAGATGTGATATGTCAAGCTCCAACACTATGGGCTGTATCCAACAGTGTTGCTCAGCTGCCACTTGACTCTAAGATGTTTGTCAGTAGAACAGGAAGAGAAACACACACAAATCTCCTACTGTGCTCACCCACCCCACCCCGTGGCGCAGGACTTTTCATTCCTCTTTGATCTCTCCATTCTAGTCCAGCTGGCTTGCTTAAACTAACCATAGTACAAACCACAATCCCTAATTCAGATGAACCAGAAAGCTATGATTTACGAAAACTGAAAGCAAAGCTGCCTTCTGGCTTTGCTGGAGGAGGAGAGAGTAGTGTATATCAATCCAAGGGTCACTACAGGTTGTATAGGTCAGGACTACGGCCAGTGCAAGAGTGTCAGCTGAGGTGGGTTGTGGGAGCTGCCACCACCAACCCCACTTCCTCCTTTTATTTGCCACAACAAAACAACAGGACAGGCATATTCCATTCCACCTCACCCAGAATGCCTTGCTTAAAAGAATAACCCTCTTGGCTCTTACTTAAAATGAGGCAGTGAGAAGGAAAGCCTACAGAAGGCCCGGGTGAGCAACAGAAAGAGTATCCTACTATAGCCCACATGAGGCCTCTTTGGGGCTAGTAGGGACAGGACTATAATAAGTGCCCCCAATACTCCTGTAAGTCCAACATAAGTCCAACACCTAAGACCACTGTCTCTATTGACTCATGACTTGACCAGCCCTTATCAAAACAAGCCATGGTTCAGCATGCTGTGTGAACAAGGCTGTTAAGTATGTCCTCCTGCTGTGTACATGCTGTGGAATAACCACCCTCATATAACCAACATGCTTAAGTCTAATTAATGCATGAAGTGGTTAAAACCATAGAATCAGTTCTCCTGCCAGGCTTAGCTCACCTTGGGAGGTACTGGGTAACCAAGCCTTTGTTCCTCAGTCTACCAGAGAAGCTCAGTTTGTAAGGAGCTCTGAGCTGGTTGCTCCAAGCTCAGACTGCATGGCTCTTACAAGCCACTCTTGAGTTCCTATCTCATAATTGAGGAACTTTCAACACTGTTACTAAGCCAAGTTTTCCTGCCTGTGAAACCTATTCTGAAGCAGGTGGTTCTGACCTTTGGAGGGTTCATAAGTAAATCATTTTTAACTTATCAAATAAGTGGTCTTTTTCTATGCTAGGGAAAGAGAGGAAGTTTGGAAGGAACTTAGAAGGACACATTTTAAACGTCTAACAGTCTATATTTCCACACTTTTACTTTGATGCATATTTTGTGATTTTCAATCTCTGCTGGGGCTCTCTCACCAAAGAGTACTTGCCCTGCAGCCCCAGACTTGGATCTTGGCATCCAGGAATTGGCAGTCTTTTCTACCTATTTTTCCTTGCCACCAGTACATGCAAAATGTATCAATGGACCACATGACTTCTAGTAAAGCAACAAATGGTCTATACTGCTAAACTGCCCCATTTCAAGAGGGACATCCAGGAGTAGCAGAAGCCAGTCCCAGCTTCTGACTGGATCCAGGAATGTCCCATTTTTTTGGTTCAACACTCTGGTGTGAGTCAACTGGGTTGCACTAGAGCACCAAAACAAAAGCCGCTAATGTTTTGGTCTTGTGAGACAAAAAATGAGCATCTTTTGATCTCACACTCCCATGCATGTGCGAGAGTTTGGGACATAAAAAGAAGCGTCACAGTTTTGGTCCCCAGGATGTTGGAGGGTATGCTGGTCAGCCTATTCCAGAAACAGAACACAATCAATAACTTTACCTACCGACATTTCTAGCAACCATAAGAGCTAAAGCACTTTTCATATGAACAACTCGGGATCTTTCCTTCACACACCCTCCATGATTTTTCAGAATGAAACTGGTGCATATCCCTAACAAATCAGTGTCTTCTGTATTAAAATAGCAAGTACTGTTCCTTCCTTTGCTGCAAGGTACTGCAGTACACATCCAGTAGCACCAAAAGTGTCCTAGGAAAAAAATCATAGGCACCCTTTCTCTTGAAACATTATGCATTCACCCTTAGGGTGGTGGTCTCATAACGCAAGTCTACTGTCTCATAACGCAAGTGAGATTGTACCCAGTTATATTAATCCCTCTTCTGCTCATTCATGTGTGTGTGCAACTTTATGCACACAGGCTTTGTATGTATTGTTGCGGATCTTACCTTATACATGGTTCCTGAATACAGAGATGGAACCTACACTTTTTCAATTGGATCCATTCAAACCTCCGGCTGGACCTGACCAGAGCAGGACAAAGGTGTGATCCTCCCTCCTCTATCACCACCACCACCACAATGTGTTCAATGAACAAAATATATCATGAGAAAAGAGGAACGGTTACATGCCAATTTTGAACATATGAAATCAGCAAATCAGATAGCTTATGATACAACAACCAAGCAGTGAAATGTAATGTGTGAATGAGATTTAAGCGTCCCTGTGTTTAACTGTCTCACATTATTATTTTTTCCAGGGCATTTCCCTCATTATCTGAGCACCCTATCAATCGCTGAACAATGTATTTTGCATGAAAATTGCTTAATTATAGGATCTGCAACCCCTGCCCCTCTTTTTCCTCAGCTTGATCAGTGTCAGTGGTTTATTTCTCTCAAGTGCACTGGGAGTGGCAAGAGAGAGAGGTTCTCTTTGGGCATGACAGGCTAATGTGTGTTTTCAGAACTGCAGTGAACTGATTCTGTGTATCCAACCTCTGAAAACTACACAGCATTTGTGCAGAACTAACTCTGATCCCAAACACTGCAGGCTGGGGGAATAAGGGGCATGATTCCATCTACACAAGGAAAGGATGTGCAAAACATTGTATGATAGTACTGTCTTGTCTTTGAGGTGCTGTTTGCTCTTACAGAACAGACATTGCCAGTGCAGATTTGACCTTTGAATTGAACAGATCTGGATCAGGCCCTCGCAGAGCTCTGGATAAATACATGTTCAACAGTGCATACACACACATACAAATTCAGTGGCTTTGTATAATTAGCCCAGCTGGAATTCCTAGACAGTGAAGTGTGGATGCATTGCTACAGTAAAATGATCTTGTAACAAGCTTTGAAATTGTCCTGTGTGTCTCATGAATATAGGAATTCCTTTCTTGATATTCCAGTGGCTATATAAAAAGGATGTTGACATTTATTAGCCCACATAAATTATAGCAGAGTACTATTGTGCTCTGTTACTTACAAACCTGTTCTTTAAACAGCTGCAGCTTCACTTACCCAGCCCCCAACCCCACTCTCATACACACACTGCTAATATTTATCAGGTAAAGTTATCATCCTCAAGCCCATGAGTGCTATGTTAATGGCTTCCCCCTCCCCACACTTTTGACTTTACTCTAATAAACAGTATATTAACAACTAGCACTGCTCTTTAAAAAATTTTAAAAGAAAATATTGAGCAACTATAACATACTTAGAGGAGACCCATTGAAACACCTAGAAATCAAATTCCATTGAATCCACTGGCTCTGATATGAGTAGGCTGTATATCTCCTCTTCTAAATAATTTTCTAAACATTCATTACTTAATTTAAGAAATTCCATCCCATCTTATCCTCCAAATGCCTCCAGAAAGTTCAACATCAAATACCAAATTAAAGGCATTTAAATTTATATAAATCACAACTGTAAATCTCAAAAACAGAATGTCAGTACTCGGAAACTATGTATCAGGTAAGAGCAAATCTCAACTGGAAGCTCATTTGCCTAAGGTCAGAATTTGTCTGTTGCCAGTCTCAGATAATACTTGGCAATTGATTTGAAACATTCTCATCATCACTGAGAAACCTTGACCCAGGTAACTGCCATTCTCACCTCACAAAGGGATGAAACTATGAGCAGATACCACCTCAGTCTCATAAGAACATGAGTAGAGCCCAAATGTCCATCTAAGTCCTCCAGTTTCTAACCAACCAGATTCCCCTGGGAAGCCAACAAACAGGGCATGAGCACAGTCACTCTCTCCTGTTATTTGGTTATTTGTCACCCAAAGGTCAAAGCAACTTATATTTAAGAATATAAACATATATACCTTATATCATTTTAAGCCCTTCATTATTAGTTCCCATCAGTTCTGGAGAATGTACTGCCTCTGAACTTGGAGGATACAGATAGCCATACAGATAGCCACTGGTAGCTCAGTCTTCCATGATTTTTTTTTAATCCCCTTTGAAGACCATATAACACCACCACAACCTGTGACCCTAGATTCCATAAATTGGACACTGTGGAGGAACCAATGGTGTTGCAGCAGCGTGACGAAACAAAAGAATAAGTCTCACCATACCACTAAAACCCCAAGTAAGGGGTGAGGATCCACCTGAAGGTATCTTGAGCTAGCCATGCTTTACTGCTGCAGTTAAGATTGAGATGTGAGGTTTTCCAAGCCCTGGTATCTTTCTGTAATGAGTTGCCACCTCTCCAGCATAAACACCTCAGAACAAAATGCCTGTAAGTCAGGTTTCACCACCCTCACTCCGTGACAATAGCTGCCACTGGTGGGAGCAAGGAAAATTGCTATGTAGAACCAAAGAGCTGGAAAGAACCTGGGAGCTCATCTTGTCTAACTAACCCTCTGCTCAGTCCTTCCCAGATGATGCCATAGTGCATGAGCCTTTAGAGATGTTCTGCCAGAGAGATGAACTCATTTGCAAGGAAGTGGCTCCATTGTGGGAAAGAAGATATCTAGACTGGCTCTCAGTGGTTGCTTATTGGTTTTTAGAATCATGCCAGCCACATTTAAACACTAATTATCTGATGAGTCGCCTATTTTTTAAGGCCAGCATTGATAACCCATTAGACTCTTGTGGGGCCCACCTATATATAGTATAGTAACTTGAGCATGTGCTAACAGAGGCCAGTGGGGAAACTAGTCCCTTGGGGCCCTTATTTAATCTGTGAAACCAATGGAAATTGTGAATAGAATTTTACCAGGTTGTGGTCTTATATAGAAGAAGGGAGACCTCAGACCATATGTGCAGAGCAATAACCTGGCACCCCTGGAATCAGTATGCAGAAGGGACTTCTCCGTGTAAACTCCCGGGCTCATTGTTTGATGTGGGTTAAAGTCTGAGCCTTAGCTTTGCACGCGGTGTTCAAACCGTATTCCTCGCAAACTTTCTTTCGACTTTGCAAAATGTGTTTTCCTTTAAGGCTTGTTCCATTGGAAGCCCTGCTTTGCTACGTAGGGAAAACGCTGCAAGAATTTCAAACATGCTAATGCCCCTCTGCAGAGCCTCGGATTATTTGCTTTCCAGTTGGTTTGTCGGCTTTGTTTGGGGTCGGATTTGCTTCTCCCCCCACCCCTCCAAAGTAGCCTACAATATGGCAGTACACAACCCTTTATGTATATATGTTGCATAATTATGAAGACGCGAGTATTTATCACCTTTTCGGAGCACTAAGCAGAAAGAAATACAATACTATTACTTCCAGCTAGTGGCTTTCCCAAGATAATTAGATAACACAGTGAACTGAAGCCTTGGTTAGTCCAATGCTTTTCAAGTTAAGTGATTGACATGCCTCTGTCTGGCTGCTCTATTAACTGTTTCATTTTGTTGCTATTTGCAGTTTGCTCGGCTAATACTTCGAACAAATACAGACTGTTTCTTTAGCCGCTTTTTTCTCTTTGACCTTCTCCTGCCCATTTTCTTTGAGTCACTTCAAGCTGCCTTGAAAAGGCCTGTTGAATGTGCACAGTCCATCAGAGTCCCAGGTTCATCCCCTTCGTTGCCCTGAATGCCTGACTTCAAAGATGGGCCGCATTCTTTAATTGCCCTTTGAATTAATATCAAAGGGTCACAATGCGAGTGCCAACAGAGAAAGAGGCTTTAATGAAGCAAAGAGCTGCCATTCATTTGCAGATAAGCACGTTTTTATGCCTGAGTGGTCACCACGGCTAAACGCTTCGTTAAGAGAAGGCAGGCCAAGGCAAAAGGGACTCTTGCTTAAGTGGTGATTAGTTCAAACAAACAAGAGTAAACATTTTTTAAAAGAAAAAGGAAAGAAAAGAAAAGAAAACAAACATCTCTGACAAGAGAAAATAATTTAATATGGCGGGGTGTGTTAAAAATCACCACAACAGTAGCTCCTAGGGGCGAATCTGTTAGCCCTTTGCAAAGAAAACACACACACACAAACACACCCTCTGAAATTCCTTCAATAGCTTCATGGGGTTACAGTTCTGCTCCTGTTCTCTTGTTCCTGTTTGTTTATTGACTCTTGTCCTCCTTGTTCACAGCTATCTCAAATTTTCTCTTATTCGGCTGGGACTTTCTATCCTTAATCTGGTACCTGATACAACAGGTGAATTTTTTTAAAAAATGGATTTGGGTTTTTTTCCTTTTGGTTCACCAACTACAAAAGTAGTTTCCTGTTTTATTATAAAATAAAAAGTAAACATGTATATCAATGCATTTTAAGCAAAGCTCATATCTGAAAGCAGGGAATATTTTAGTGATGTAGTCCAAGTGGGGCAATATTTATACCGTGTTTGATTAGTTTCTTTGTAATGTTCTTAATGGCATTGTTGCAAAACATTGCAACACAGAGGATTTGCTTCTGTTCAAATCTGGGGTTTTCTTTTCAAGTGCATCTGGGTAGTTGTTTTGGGCAAAATGTTAAAAGCTGTTGAGAAACAATGTAATGATCAATGTTATGAGTTTTTTCCTTGTTTTGTTTCTTAAATAAGAAACAGGTGCAAGGACATAATATTTTAATATTTATATTATAGTGGCTCCAAATTAGGAAAAGTTAACTCTAGTAACGAGATTTAAGCTGGGAGTTCCTATCCAGCTATATGCTTGTTTACATGAAAGTGAAATGTCACTTAATTAAATGGGACTCTGGTATCAAATACATTGAATTACAGGACTTCAATATGTTGCCTTCAGATTCTTGAGTTAAGGAAGTGAGAGACCAAGATTTCTACCATTAAAATTAGAAGCATCATGGATAAAATTCAACTTCCATATGGGGTAAACCCCTGTCACAAATAGAGACACCCTAACTTTGAACACATTCACTTGATTTCAGCAGAACCTTCCGCCCAAGTGTGTGCACTTAGGGTTAAAGCCAAAGGTTTAAGTCCCCAAAACATGCCACCCATATAAGGCAATGTTAGGGAAGGTATGAAAAAAAGCTGCCAAAATTGTTCAGGAGGCTGCCTCACTTTCCTTATTAAATTTTTTGATATTATTAAAATCATTTCAAAGAAATACCAAAGGGGTTTAGAGACCAATAAAGCAATCATATAACGAAATGTAACAATACAAACCATATCAATAAAATGGCAATAAAACACCAGTATCAATTACAATGCTGGGAACCTGTATTAACAGTCTGGAAAAGCTCCAGGAAATAGTTTTGCTTTCAATTGTCAGCAGAACCTAGGAAGCTGCTTTATATTGAGTCAGGCCATTGGTCTAGCCAGTTCACTATTGTCTGCACTGGCATCTGGAAAAGATACACTAGAGAAGTATAAAATGATACACAGTGTGAGAGAAAGTGGATGGACACAAGTCATTCTCCCTCTCTCATAATGTTATTACTTAGACTTGGAGACATCCAACCAAACTGATTGGCAGGTGATGCAGAGCAGACCCCCCCCCCCAAAAAAAGCACTTGCATGCATAGCACACCATCACATTAGTGGAATTCACTGCCACAAACTGTGGTGATGACCACTAACTTAGGTGGGATTAAGAGGAGATAAGACTTTACAATTTTGTCTTATCAACAGCTGCTCATTATCACCCTTTTTTAAACCAGAAGAACTGAAAAGTAACAGGAATTCTGTAACTGATGGTCAGTAAAGTGTGCATTAAGTTATATTAATTGTAATGCCAGGAAATGATCACTAAACCTTAATCCTAAACCATCTCAGACCTATATTAGACCCTATGATGTGGCAGGTGAGGCCTTATTGGTGGTGTCACCACCAGAGGCTGCCCCGTTGGTGTTGATCTGTGACAAGGCCTTTTCAGTGGTGGTTCCCCAGTTGTGGAATGTCCTTCCTAGTGAGATGTGACTGTTAGGAATTTGAATACACCACTTTTATAACATTTTCAGTATGTTTCCGAGCACAATTCAAAGTGTTGGTGCTGACCTTTAAAGTCCTAAATGGCCTCGACCCAGTATACCTGAAGGAACGTCTCCACCCCCATCATTCTGCCCGGACAACAGAGATCCAGCTCTGAGGGCCTTCTGGCGGTTCCCTCACTGCGAGAAGTGAAGCTACAGGGAACAAGGCAGAGGGCCTTCTCGGTAGTGGCACCCACCCTGTGGAACACCCTCCCATCAGACGTCAAGGAAAAAAACAACTATCTGACATTATTATTATTATTAATGTTGCTGTTGTTGTAAATGCTTTTAGATGTTTTTAATTGTAATAGTTTTTAGAATGTTTAAATCCATTTTGGAATGTTTTCATTTTTCAAATGTATATCTTTTTGCCATCCTGGGCTCATTGAGGAGGTAGAGGTGGACATAAATTCATTCAAGCAAGGAAGCAAGCAATATTGCACTGATTTTCAGTAGTAGTTAATTATGTGGAATTGCTGTGATTCAGGGGAGTGTATCCACAGTGTATCTACTTCTTAGGGTCTTGGGCTCCAACTCACTGCAATTTGCTTTCAGCCCCTTGTAAGTGTAAGGGCTCCTCTTCCCATATGGAGCATCACAACCTGCATGAACTTCTCCACTTCTTTCAGAAGAGGAGGCACCAGGACTGGTCTATCCATGAGGCAAGGTGAGGTGACTGCCTCAGGCAGCAGCAGCAGAAGAAGAGGAGTTTGGATTTGATATCCCACCTTTCACTCCCTTTAAGGAGTCTCAAAGCGGCTCACATTCTCCTTTCCCTTCCTCCCCCACAACAAACACTCTGTGAGGTGAGTGAGGCTAAGAGACTTCAAAGAAGTGTGACTGGCCCAAGGTCACCCAGCAGCTGCATGTGGAGGAGCGGGGAATCGAACCCGGTTCCCCAGATTGCAAGACTACCGCTCTTAACCACTACACCACACAGGGTCCGCCAGGACAGCAGATCCTGATTTTCCCTCCCCGCTTCTTCCCTGTCAGGTAGGGGAGCTATTTTGGGGTCCGCCTCAGGTGCCAAAAGATATTGGGCTGGCACTCTGAGGCATCTTCATCCATACAAAGGATGCCCGTGCAGAGGATGCTCTTTCCATTGAAGTGAATGGGAATGTCTGCAAACACAGGAGCACTGCAAGCTGCGCAGAGAACTCAATGTGCCACTTTGACTTTTAAGTGATGGGAAATTATTCCATTTTGAATATGGTGAATTGTATAAGCATTAAACAACCATAGGAAGAATGTCAGAAAAACATTCCTAAGGGGTTATTTCATTACCAACATACTACATAGGAATACACATCAACATATGGAAATCCATCCTTACTTCCACCTTGTAGCCTTAATCCAAAATAACATGTTATTCTTATTCTAGAAAGAAAAAACAAAAGCTGTTCACACAAAAAAGACTGCAAGAAAATTAGAAATATATGGCCACATATCAAATTACTGTGCCTATATCTCTGTGCCTTTGTAACACTGTGAATCTTCTTCATAATTTATTGTACAAACAATTATAAGCTTTTGTGAATATGGGAGGATATCTTTACAAGAACCAATACGCCTCTTAGGACATGGTTGTATTTTTGTATTTAAGGAACTTACATGAAATGCTAATATCCTCCCCCCACCCAATATTCCTACAAAATAAGGTAAGGTTATTAAGAATCTAAATAGATCCATTCCGGACAAAATATATAAAACTGTTTCTAACCCAATATTAGTTTAGTTTTACCTTTGTTCTAGTAACTTTTTATTCATGTGAATGTGTTTTTCTTGTGTACTGATCCTAAAGTTTGCTTTGTGTGTGCGTTTTTAATTGCAGTGTACAACATAAAGGTGAGTGTATATAGACTCCAAAAGTCTTGCTCTCTGAGCCTTACAATGCAATCCTATGCATGATTACATATGTTCAGTGGTGCTTACTCCAAACAAAGTGTACTTAGGATAGCAGCCTATATGTTTACCTACACAAAATTACTCCAGCCCTAAATTAATAGATACAAGAAGTTTGCATATGATTGCATTCTATACACACACCATTAACTCTAGACATTGTGAAATAGCTTGGGATAAATAAATGCAGCTCCTTGCTACATAGAGGTCCCTGTGACTGAACAGCTCATACTTTCAAGGCTGCAATCCTATATTCTCTTACATTAAAGTAAGTCCCATTGAACTTACTGGGACTTTTATCTGAGTAGACATATAAATGAAAGATGAGCATCTCCACCTTTGGGTTGATGACATTTTTCAAATATCTATCTATATTTTTAGGAAACCACCCAATTTTTTGTGTTGCTTTTTTTGCTTTTTTTTTAGGAAAATCCCGAAAGTTGTTGAGCAAAAAAATGTGATTTCTGGGAAAATCCAGACATATGGCAGCCCTAACTGATGCACTTCTAGAAACCACATTGCATCTGGCTCCTATATGCTAGTCATTATTATGTGTTGAGATACACAGAATGGATAGAATATCAGAAGAAATACTGTGTTACCAGTAAAATGAGAACAGTATATATTGCCATTCTACCAGCAACAAATCCAATAACAATTCTAAAAAGGCAAAACCATTCTTTTTCAAGTTCTATAGAGTATGTGCATTTTTAAGCATTTGTGTGTAACACAGGGAAACACAGTAATGGATACAGCTTTCCCAGTACATTCACTGCCTTCTTCCTGAACACTCTGATTTAAACAGTTGGTCCATACTTCTGGACAGCAAAAAAAAAAATCAACGTCAGCAAATATCTTCAGCATCATTTTATTTGTTCTTATGGGCACATCACAGCACACGATGTGCACTAAAAATATATTTTAAAAATCCATTGCATACTTGTTAGAATGTGCAGAAATGGCTATACTTGAAAAGATTTGGAGATTTCACCCCAGTAGGCTATAATTATTTCATCAGTAGAACCCAGTGCATGTCATACAATATTTCCTGCATGTATCTTTTATTTTACTTACTCTTACTCCTACCGTTACTAAGATTATATTACTTATGTAGCACCACCGTTGTGCATACTTGCTTTAAAATGTAGAATTTAACAAATACAGAAGAGAAATTTGTGAGAATTTGAAAGGGGCTACTAATATTCCAATCCTAAACATTTGCACTAGCAGTTTAGCACTGCAACACCAATGCAACTAGCTTGTATTATCCTGGATGAGTCTTTCCTATTGGTACAGAGGTATGCATCTTGAGGTCTTTTCATTTAAATGTAAAATTGCAGAACTCGAAGGTGCCCCGAGTGTCATCTAGTCCAATGCAAGAATCGCAGCTAAAGAACCTCTGACACATGGCCATCCAACCTCTGCTTAAAAACCTCCAACGAAGGTGAGCCCTTCATCTTCTGAGATGGCCCATTCCCTGCCAAACAGCTGCTGTCAGAAAGCTCTTCCTAATGTTTAGTTGGAACCTCCTTTCTTGTAATTTAAATCCATTGGTTTGGCTCCTGCCCTCTAGAGCAGCAGAAATCATGCTTGCTCCATCATCATGCAACAAAACTTAGAATCCACTCATTAGGTTGATCCCTATTTCATAGAGCTTACATATAAAACACAGTGTATATGACGTACCTGGGTCCTTTTCGAATTAATGGGCAGTTAAGCACACACCTTCCATTGAAATCAGTAAGACTATGGCCACCACACAATGTGAAACAGACTTCCATTTTTCTGCCTCATTCTCTGGGTGCTTGAGAATGTTTTTAGTATTTTGGCTAGTACAGGGTTTTGAACTTCCCGTACCATTGTGAGGTGGTCACGGAGGGTGTTTGTGTTTTTCTTCCCAATGAAAAACTCTCCAGCCACCCTGTAGCCTCCCTAGCTGTTCACACATCTTGATCTGAAAGGAAAAGTCCATTGGAGCAGTTGCTTCATGATCATAGAATCTTAGGAGCCCAAGGGTCATCTAGTCTAACCCCCTGCAACGCAGGAACCTCAGCTAAAGTAACTATGACAGGTGGTTACCGTCATAATTTCTTTTTATGTGTCTAGCCAGAATCTCCTTTCCTCAACTTGAAGCCATTGGTTCAAGTCTTGCCTTCCAGAGCAGGAGAAAACAAGCTTGCTCCATCCTCCATATGACAGCCCTTCAGATATTTGAAGATGGCTATCATATCTCCTCTCAGTCTCCTCTTTTCCAGGTTAAACATACATAGCTCCTTCAACCGTTCCTTATAAGGCTTAGTTTCCAGACCCTTAATCATCTTGGTTGCCCTCCTCTGCACATGTTCCAGCTTGTCAACATCCTTTTTAAATTGTGGTGCCCAGAACTGGACACGGTATTCCAGGTGTGGTCTGACCAAGGCAGAATAGAGTAGTACTATTACTTCCCTTGACCTGGACACTAGACTTCTGTTGATGCAGCCTAGAATAGCATTTGCTTCTTTTGCTGCTGCATCACATGGTTGATTCGCCTTAAGCTTGTGGTCCACCAAGACCCCTATGTACTGCTAGTAAGCCAGGCATCCCCCATCCTGTATTTGTGCATCTGGTTCTTCCCGCAACAAAGCAGTTAATCAAACATGGTAGAAATATTGCCCCACTTTGACTACATCACTAAAATATTCCCCAGTTTCAGATATGAACCTTGCTTGAAATACATTGCTATACATTGTTACTTTTTATTTTATAATAAAACAGGAAATCACTTTTGTCCTCCTGCTTGGTGAACCTAAAGGGAAAACCCAAACCCAATAATAATAATAATAATAATAATAATAATAATAATAATAATAATAATAATAAAAAATTCACCTTTGTATCAAGTACCCCATAGCAAAACCAAAGATTAAGCATAGAAAGTGGGAGTCAATCCCTATTTGGCCATGAAGTTCAGTGGATGGTCTTAGACCAGTCACTGCCTCTCAGCCTAACTTCCTTCACAGTGTTGTTGTGGGGATTAAATGAGAAAGGGGAGAACCATGTATACCACCTTGAGGTCCTTGGAGGAAAAGGTGGGATACAAATGCAATCCATCAGTCAACCATGGGACAAATGAACTCCACAGGTAGCATCCTAGACAGTCTCGCATTATAAGGCTGAGCACCAGAAAGTCTAGTGTGAAAATGCAAAATTGTGAAAATGTACAGGAAAGAATATACCCTTGTACAAGTTTTTAAAGTAAGGAGGAGGAACAGACAAATACTCATTCCCCACCTCCTCAAAAGCATGAAACTACTATGGATTGTGGAGGAAAGTGAATCCCTTTTACTTCCCCTACAAAAGTCCCTGGACCTCATTTTCTGCCATTACTCCACTCTAGAGAGTGTCTGTAAATTTGTGTCTGTAAATGCTTTGTGTCTGTAAATTTCATCTACTTTGGTCAAAAGAGATAAAAATGATAACCATTTTTGTACTTCCCATTTAAAATGACTGAGGAACAAAGTGTTTTGGTTTTATAGAGAGGGGCTCAGACCCTAAAACACAGACTGAAGCAGAGAGAGCACAAACTGGCTCAGAAACACATCTGAATATTTAAAAATGTACAGATGCCAATATAGTGCCAATCTTTCGACCTGCACACTCCCCTAGAGTTTACCGTAACCCACAGCGTGCAGTCATTTCATCACAAGTAATTAGATTTCCTCTCCACTTTGCAGCAATAAAATGTAAAAGTGATTAATATTATGATTGCATTGTGTAGAGTGGTGGCTTCATTAATTTTGTAGAGTCAAGCGTTGTTGCCAAAAAGCTTTTCTTCAGTTTCAAGACTGAATTAGAAGGAACATGGAGAAGTGCATGATGTTTTGTGGCTATGGAGAGCAGCTCTGCTCCCCAAGCATCAGAAATCCATATGGATGGTTTCCTGGAAAAAGGACCCACGCTTGTCAACACACACTCTCATTCTGTCTAACTGCTGCAGCAGACATTGTTTATATATATAGCCACCGACTCTATCCACATTTGTTATAAACCAATTATGGCAGGGTGTGGAAATATGTCTACCTGTGCGCTAAGCATTGCTTCAGTAGATCACCAAATTCTGGCTTAATTTTAATGATTTTGCTTGTTTTGCAACCTACCTGTTGTGCATCAAGAGTGCCTCTTTAAAGATGGGGATTTTCTGTGGCCTGGTGTACATCAGTTCAAATGTTATGCAAAATTCATTCACGCTAATTTCACTAAAAGGATTCAGTTCTACAACAACCAAACAGGAGAGACGGGCAAGCCCACTCACCTTTAATATTGGAGAATCGGTGCTTCTTCTTAGCCTCTAGACTAGCTAAGGTATTTGCTTAGTGTAATCAAGGAAGTGAGACATGCATATTTAAAAACACACACCAGTTACACTAATTCTGAATACAAGGCTATCTGTGCAACTTCACAATATTGAATGTGGATATTGGGTGCCTTCTGCTAAGCCTCATTGTCACACATCCCGATCTTTAGCACGGAAAATCAGAAGACGCATTTTGAAGGCGGTCATGCTTAAATCGTTAAGGGAAGCTTTGTGCAACCTTGGAAAAGCATGCTCTGATGTAATGCACTTTGCGGCATTAATTCACTGCATAGAGTCCCTCTCTTAAGGAGGCATACTCCCGTGAGAGCAGATTGGCTTGTAGACAGACTATAATAAGTGTCTAACATCCTTTCATTCACTTCTCTAGTAGTATTAATGGAAAGTATCGATCCCATAGCCAAACAAATATCCTAAATGTAATTAACAAACCATACAAACAGAATGGCGATGAGTAATTTATCTGGCAAAATGCTGGAAGAAGATGCTCACCAGAGTGATCTGGTGGGAGAATTGTAGCCCCTGAGATAGCAATGCACAGAGTCACTGAAAGAGCCACAGTTCTCTCTCACACACACACACAAAATGGAGAAAAGCAATTGTCCTATACTATGCAAACTCTTCCATTTTTCTTTTAACAAATCCTTAGTCTGGACGTAATGCTCCTTTTCCTAGTTACCAAACAGAATGCAGAGCTCATGTTAGGTCAGCTAATGGGCTTTAAAGGAAAAGATAAATATCCACCATACAAAGCTTTCCAAAAAGGCATCCCGCTAGAAGCTTCATGGAAAAACATTTGGCATGAAGTAATAAGCATTTGCATCATTTTGAAGTAGACTTTGTGGTGGTTGTTGTTGTTGTTGTTTTCCGAGTCATTCTCTTTTCACCTGCTTGGGCCTTTGCCGTGCATGGCTTTGGTTAAGGTTTGTTGATGGAGCCTCATGTTGAACCGACTGTTTTTAATTTACAAATTAAACTTGTCAGAAGTAGAAATCCTTCCCTTGGAAGCCTTCCAATATGTCAAGAATTAATTCTAATGAAAACGGTATTGCTTAAATGCAGGATGGCCAGTTACTTACTTTATTTACACAAAGTCCTTCTCAGTTTCTTTGATAAAAGCAGCTAAATCTTTTCCCGCTTTCATGTTTTGTCAGCACTTGATTCCTTTTGTCCCCTGGCTATTTGCCTAGCTGTGGACAATAAGGCAGGAAGAATGGAAGCAGATTGTTGGAGTGGCCCTCAATAAACCTAATTATGACATGTTGACTGCACTCACCATGACATATTCAGGGGATCCAGGCTTATTCAATTACCCTTGCCAGGTTTCTCTTTCAGAGCTAAAGTTATCCTTTGACTGTTTGTATTTCTGAACAGTATTCATGTTCATTGTGAAAGAAAATCCCTGGGACTTTGAGGGGTTTTTTTAAAAAAAAGGAAAAGGGGGAAAAAGAAGAAAAAAGAAGTTGCTGTTAGTGTAGCTAATTTTTATTAACTGAATGATAACATGATAAAGAAATAGACTTTTTGTTCTGTAACAAGAACAAATCAGTGTGTGCTTAAAAGTTACACCTTGCTTTCCTCTCCCCCCATACTAATGGTGCATATAATAAGCTAATAAAGAAAAGAATTCCATCCCAATTCCCCCCCATGGCCCCAAATTTAACTTTACAGATATGCATCATTCAGAAAGGGGGTTTTTTTGAGGGGGGGTACATGTAAGATTCAGACCCACCTCACCACCCCTCTGAAGTGCTTTTCTTTATTAACCCCAGAAAGCATCTATGCCCTGGAACTTGGTACAAGGATGCCAACAGCTATTTCTTCAGCTGTTTGAAATACTTTGTACAGACAGCATTTAATTAAATTCCTGACTCTTCAGAGATCATCCCAAGAGTTCCCGCAAAGATACGCTACAGAAACTCTGAGGGCAAGAGAGAGTTAAAGGAAGGAATTAAAGAAGAAAAAGGCAGAAACTGCTAATCGAATGTTACTTTTGTTCACCAGTTCTGAGGGAATTAATATTAACACGTCATTTCACAATGTTATTTAACTAGATGTAACTAATGTTGTAGAGCTGGTCCCTTCTAAACAATTTTAGTTTACTTTTTTATAAATCTTGACAGGCCTTTAAGAGAACGAAGAAATCTCAGAAGTAAACGGATGTTTTAGAAGTATTTCACGCAACAGATCTCTCTCTTAGAACTTTTTTGTCCTGAGTAGACCTGCAAAGTTATACAAACCTGCTAAGTGTTATATTTTGGCTGCAATCTATAAACTATTTAATTCAAAGTAGTCCTATTCATTCTTGTGAGAACTCGCAGGTGTTTAGGGGTTCTGAAATCTGGCCTCTGAAATTGCTCATATTGTAACTTACCTTGTTTTAAAGTCTCTAATATTCATATTTAAATGCATCCTTTGGGATGCAAAAACAGAATAAAGTGTTGTTTTCTGTCTTTACTGTAGTAATTCAAAATGTTTTAAAAGAGGAAGATTTGGGACTTTCCTTCCCCCTCCGTTTAGTTGAACCTAGGGCTCTAGTGGAGTGCATTTAATTTGAAAACGATCCCTTCTGCAGCAAGGATTTAAAATGGAAATCAATGCAAATCTGAAAATGCTCACATTTGACAAGAATTCTCTCCCCCCCCCCCAGTTTGGTTGTTTCCTCACCCCTCTGCCACTTAAAGATCTATTGGTCCCACATAAAAGAAAGTTTGAAGAGGAGGAACAAAATGATCCATGGACAGAGAAGAAACAACTACACAACTGAAACACGCAAAATTTCAAACCCCCAACATCAGAGGGCCGATAAAAAGATACTACTAATTGCAAAAACCTTACGACTCAAAAATGTATTTAACAACTTTTTCAAAAATGTCGACTCTTTAGAGATTTTGAGGGTCAATGCCTTTTAGACAATTGTAGATTGTGTAACTTATTTCTATGTTGCTTTCTTGAAACACGCTCTGAAAATATCTATTACAGCAATTATAATATCCACAAGTATTGATGCAGTCGATCAATTAACAGCTGCTGCTTTACACAAGCTATTCATTTCCATGGGGCTTGCTTTAAGTCACAACACATATTAAGTACAGAGAGAGCACAAGATGCGCAATGATTGCCATCCAAATAAATGCTCACTTAAGTGCAACCGAAAACAAGGGAATTTGGAAGCATAGTTCTGTACTTAGATCCCACTGATTTCAGTACAACATGTACAAGTTCACTTTGTTGGGCATGCGATCACAAAACTGTAACCCTCCACACAGCCCCACGCTCCAGATCTGTGCTCTGTTTGGCTTTCCCTTACAGTGTTTGAGGCAGCAGCACCCAACCCCAAGTCAGCCAACTGCTCTTTACGCTTGCAGAATAAAGAATTTTTGCAGTCCGGGTCTAGGAGCAGACACAGTGAAATCAAAGACAACAACAAGATTGCGTGCCTGCTGTCTTTTGTGGAGGCCATTGTTAAATCCTTTGGCTCTTGGCAAAAGTCTACAATGTTTTTAAAACCTTTGAAGCAGGCCTAGGGGACTATTAAGTGACAAATTACACCAAAGTAGTTGTATTGATACCAATAGGGTTGCACCAGCCTATATGATAATTGGATCCTACTTTTCATTATTTCTTTTCTTCTGACTTAATATCAACTCAGATTTATTCCTGGTGTAATTTTACTGAAATCTCTGACTGTCTATTTATACACAAAGTAACCTCTTTTAATCACGAGGCAAAACACTTTCCCAGTAGGGATCTGATGTACGTAGTCAGAATTTTCCGAAGCCTCTAATCAGTAAATGTAACTTTCTAGACTATTAAAGTAGGCTTTACCACTTTACAAATATAATCTGCATTGTAACGACAAAGAACTCTAAATATTTTAACAGAAAACACATGTGAAGCTCCAGTACACAACTTGATTTAATGTATTCTGGAGTTAAATAGAATATTAACTCATCCTCAAACCTCTACCAGCATTTTGCTGAAGGAAGAAAATAAGAGACACCAAAGAGAAATAATTACAGGAAACAAAATCCTGTAATGGATGTTTTCAAACTTGGCTATATGACCTCCCCTAGGGAAAGGTCCCTGAATTACTTCTCTTGTTCAATCTATATCAAACACAAATATCAGGAGATTATTCTGACCTGACTCACAGTATGAGTAAATCGGGGATATAAAAAAATGGATTTAACAGCAAATTCAAAATGGTGTAACTAAAGCCAGGGTGTGGCCATTAATATTAGTTTTCTAGCATGATTCAGAACTGGTTTCTCCTGGTAATTTGTTGAAAAGCAGCTGGGCACCTCTTTTGTAATAAAGCTGTTTAGATTATTTTTACAAATGATCCCACTAACTGATAGCCTAATTACATAAATATATTTATATCTAAATAAATAAATAAAATTGTCCAGAAGCACCTTAGAGACCAACTAAGTTTGTTCTGGGTATAAGTTTTCATGTGCATGCACACTTCTTCAGATACCTGAAGAAGCTTATACCCAGAACAAACTTGTACAGGCCAGGAATAATGACTCTGGTGCAATATTAGGGGCTTTCCCCGATAACCAAGCAATCCATCTTATTTAATAGTAAAGGAAAAATACCTTAGAAGAAGCACACCCACAATCAGTCGGTTCTGTGACACACCTAACACATGTTGCAAAATAAGAACACAGCCAAGGCCTCCGGCAGTTGGGTCACTAGTGCAAAGCCAGAGCCAAACCGTCCTTAATACTGTGAGTGAAACAAGTGTTTCAGACCCATCAGGAAACAGCGAGGGGCATTTCATAACAGTTTTGGCTAGTCGTGAATGGCAGCTGTGTCTCAAAACTGGTTTGTCTGTCTGTGGCCTCTTTTGGAACCCACCAGGGCTACAGTTCAGGGCTGGATTGCGTTCCTAAACTACTTGGCTGCAAAGTGCCTTTATTCTGCCAATGCGACAGTGTTCACTCTCCAGGCAGATTTGAACCACTGACTTGCAAATGGCTTTACTTTGCAAGGTTCTTTTGCAGAGTCAATAACTTCAGCTCAGTCATTTTCAAGGTCTAGTCAGAAATGAAATGCTTAAAAACAGTTCAGAGAAAGGAAGCATCTTTTTTTTATTTTTCTGACCTTTGGGGCATCTACAGCGTCATCAGCTGTGTGGGTTTTACCGCAAAGACAACTCATTTTTGGTTAACCAGTGCAGAAGTTCATACATGTACACACCCCATATATATGCATGTGTCAATGGAGGATGGTCCATTAGGGTGAATGGGGCACTGCCCCACTAACCTTCCCCCAGCCACCCTTACAACCAGTCCTGATGGCAGCACTGGCTATTAACTTCCTCCTCCATCTCAGTGCTACCTTTGTAGAACGCACAAGGAAGTAGAACTCAATAATTAGTTGGCTTTGCTTGTTATTGTCTCTGGCTCCATCTCCTGTTGGCCTCCCTCCCTTCCCTGCTACTAGTCCCACTAGGCATCAGCCCCCACTGGCATGCGCTCACATGTACATGCACTGTGAAATGGAAGCACAATCGGCAAACAAAATCCCATATGTGATCATCTTTACTTCCTTGTAAAGTATTAACATGCTGTTCTGTAATCGCTCTCAAATTTAACAGGAGCATTCTGAAAGCTTTCATATAGTTAGCTCTTCCACTTCATTATGCAAGTATTTCTCCTAACCATTATTATGTATATACTGGGCAAATCTAAATACTATCTCAATGCATGTTTGCTATACATGATATTATTATATAAAGGACTTATGATGCATACGGACATGGAAGCAAGTTCTATTGAAACCAATAAAATTAGCAGGGTTGGATTTGGATTGTTTTTCTTTATGCGATTGTTTTAACTGTTGTTATATATGTAATGTTGTTGGTTTTTTACATGTGCAGTTGTTTTATTTTTTTATTGTGCTCTGAAATTGCTTCAAGATGCTTCATAGGAAGTGATTTATAATGAAACAAAATAAGTAATTATAGTAAGTGTCTAAGTCAATGTGTTTAAGATTTTGATGTAAGCAAACTTCCCTACTTTCACTAACTAGCTATTGGGGTGGGTGAGACAACAGAATGAATTTTAGGAGAATCATGAATTATATACGCTAAGAACACAACTTGAAAAATATGTAACGCCTTCCATGTAAGGAGCAAATTTATGTACAAGAAACTGGCATAAAGCAAGCCAGTGTAAGTTAAGCCGGCACAAAGTTACACCAGATTCAAAATCTGGCAGAGAGGAAATAAGCCTTTAAAACAGTGTTCTGTGCTCAATTGCCAAGTGTCAGGGACTGACTAGATGAGGAGGAGTGGTGGGAGGCGCTAGCTGGAGAACTCTCTAGGAAAGCCTTGGAAGAGGAAGGCTCAGAGACAGGGGAGTTGGTGGTAGCACACGGAAGACAGGTCAGAGGATGACAGGGGAGTGCAGAATGGCTGGATGATGAACAAGCAACTGGCTTGAGTAAGAGAGAAGAAGAAGAGGCAGAAAGCAGTGCAGATGTAGAACAGGCAGCTGGGGAGGAAGTGGGGGCTGAGGCTTCAACAGATTCACAGCCAGTGCTGTATTCATCTCCCTTGTATCCAAGGGCATGGAGAGCTTTGCACACAGCAGAGCAAAGAGCTCAGAGAGTGGATGGAGCCCCTCTCTGATGAAGTTTAAGACTGCTGGCTGGGAAGGAGACTTGGGGAAAAGTGGGAGGCACAGATCATCAGGTCTGACAAGTGTTTTACCAGGGCCGGTCTTGCCCATAGGTTTCTGTTTGTATTCTGTTTCCTGCTGCTGGACCAGCAATGACACCAAGTGATGTGACCAAGCTAAACGGATTTAGTTTCCAGCCCAAGCCCCTCTCCCTCTAGTTCCACACCACCATGCCCATGATCAACCTTTTGGGAGGACATACACTGGCCTCTGCTCGGAAAGCTTTGGCTCAGCTGGCTGAGCCCCAGCTGAGCAAGTTACACTGATGTATTTTCAGCTCAGCTGAGATTGGGGATGTAACACCAGCTGAGCTGGGAAACAGCTGGCTGAGCCAGAGATCTGCTGTGTCTTAAGCTGCTCATCCTGGCAGATCTTGCCATAAGATTGTCCCTGAATGTGTTCTGGGTGTATATGCAGGTCAGAAGCATCATGTGTAATATGGCATAGCAGTTGCAGCAGGTGAGCCTTGCTTGCCACAGCTTTCCTTTTAGCCTTACCCAGTGCTGCCCTGTTGCCCCAACCCACATTGCGAAATGCATGAGTGTGAAAACTGGGATGTCACTCCACACTGAATTATTTTCTCCCTGCCTTTTTGAGCTGTGGTTTCCCTTTCCAGCCACATACCATTTGGGAGTCTCACCTTATGAGTAAAAGTAAACACCCTATGGAATATTGAGGAGGAGTTGGGGAATGTCATAGCTACTGATTCATCCAATGACACATCAGCATACTGGGGGGGAGCAAATGCTAATGTGGCCTCCTGCGATGCTCAATTAAATGTCACAGGTCGGAAACCACCAAATTCGCATTCCTGGCTACAAAAATATCAATCAGTTTTAATGCCATTTTAGAAGTTTGGGCTTTCAAATTCTGAGAGTTTTCAAACTCTGCTACCAACATACAATCAGTCATAACTGGACATTTGTTCGCTCTTTTCTATCCTGACTTTCTCATCCAAAGATCCCACAGCATAGGCTAATTCACAATATCCTTGGGGGCGGGGATAGTTAAAACTGTTCAAGACTAATACCAGAAAGAAGACTCCATGTTCAAGAGAATGGATATTTGCTACTGTGTTCCAGTTTTGCCACCACACTTATGAATGAATGGCTACACATTCCACTTTAGATTAGATACTTGGTTTAGAACAGATGCTTGCACTGTTTCTTCTCACTACCTACTGAAGATCTTCCTCCTCCAACGAGCCTTTTGAGTGGAGTTCATTATCCTGTTCTACATCTGTATAGGAATTGTTTTCAACTGAATCTATATGTGGAGTCATTTTTAAATGTTTGTACTTTCTTAATATACGGAAATGTTTTCAATTAATTATTCATTTTTCTTGTTTTGGGGGAAGGGGCTAAACTGTTTAATAATTGTATATTTTATTGTAGCAACCCATCCCAGAGACCTTACGGTAAAGGGCAAGTAAAAAAAAAAATCTAATAAAATACATAATTAAATGGTTTAAATGTTTGGATTCAATTCTGAATCTAATTGGGGAGAATAGCATGTACCTGAAGAGTTGAATATTTGGGGTATTGTTCCTTCTTAGCATTATTCCTTCTTCACACTGGAAAATTTACATGCCTGCATCTCTTTCAAAGTTACAGAAATTCATGGAAGCGCCTAGTAACTCTCCTGTGAGTCTCTGAGGTTCTTCTGGGACTGATTGACACTCACCCATACATAACTGGAAGAAAAGCATTCCATTGTACCAAGTGTATTATTCTCAACAACAAAAGATTCCTAGGCTACTTTTTTTTTTTAATCACACCTCGTTTTAGGGCATAGTAAACTGTGGGCAGATCTCTGGCAATTTGTGGTTTGTCCTGACCAACAAACTATTTGATTTTGTACACTGATGGTAGAGAACAAAAAAAAAAACCTGATGCAGCACAAGTCTTAGTCTTTAGGGGCACACAATGTTTGCCAGTAAGTCGTGTAATTAGATTCGCAGATCGCCTATCACATGCATTTGATAAATGAGCAGGTACATATCTCCATTCTTGGAGGCTCACATATTTCACTCATTTCCCAAGCCACCCCACAAAAATTTTCTAGTGTTCTTGGTTAGAGCATTATCAAAACATCAAAGAAGATTCAGATATGTTACCATGGCAATTCAATAAGCATAAACAGCACCTCTGTGTTCCCACCACACCCAGTTCTGCACAGTTCCTTTTTTGTGTACAAAGATTTATTCACATGTACAGTACATAAAAAAGCATTCCAAAAACCCATAATATGAAAATGATCACATGATTTCTATTTGGATTCATAGAGATGTGATAAGAACCTTAAAGAAGGGACTGCTGTATTAGGCCAATGACCCATCTATAATCCAGCATCCTACCAGTGGCCAACCCATATGGCCAACCCCCATGAGTTGCCTGTGGGAAACCCATAAGTGGAACCTGAGCAGAAGAACTCTTTCCCAATTATGTGAAATACCTGTGGGAAGAGAAGGGGTGCGTGGCTTTCATCAGCACTGCTGAGAAGCTCGACTCCTCCTTCCATCAACCAAGACCTCACAGAAGCCATTGCATCAAGCTCAGCAGGGGAGATGAGGCAAAGACGCTTTCCATCCTCATTCAGCAGCCCAGAGGCCTAGTGAAAAATGATATCTCTTCCATTTCAGTCCATTACCCTATTCTTAGGGTCGCATTGCAGCTAGTGTCTTAGGAGGAGAAGGGCTAGAAGTTGAAATGCCAGCCTGACCAGACCCAACATTGCTTCTATCCATCTGCTCAAGTTTGTTATGGAGGAAAAACAATAGGCACACTGTGAAAAGGAAAATGCAGCTAGACTTGCACCACATTCAGTAGAGCTGACAGAATAAATATATAATGAAACCACTTACATATGCTCAAAGGCACCCAAATTTGTTATTGCTTCACATAATCCATGGCTAATCACAGTTACATACCCTCCAACATTTTTCTGATGAAAATAAGGACATCCTATTCCATAATTATAATAATAATTCTATTATTTATACACCACCCATTAAACATTAAAATCATTCCGATACAGGGCTGCCTTCAAATGTCTTCTAAAGGTTGTATAGTTACTTATCTCCTTGGCTCAGGGGTCGCATAACTCCATACCCTCCAATATTTCTCAGATGAAAATAGGGGCATCCTAAGAAATTATGAGATCCAAATCAGAAACTGGAACAAGTTTCTGCAAATCCAAGACTGTCCCTGGAAAATAGGGACATTTGAAGGGTCTGCAGTTACTGTTTCAGGACAAAGTTTCAAGTCAACCGCATTTAGACTAACTTTACTTTGTAATCCTTTATTAATGTAAACGGGACAGAAGTGGAAGAGAGAGAAAATGGTAGACTTCTCCCAAAGGTTTCCACTGCTGAGTTGGCAAGGTTAAGAAAGGACAACCCCTTCCTTTCCACTTGCTCATCTGACCAAGCGCAGAGCCTCAGGCTTCTCATTCTGCCCTTTAAAAATGGAAAGCAGGACAGCACTGTTAATACATCTTCGGGAGGCAGGCAGAGTAACCTTAATGTGCTGATATCATATAGATATGCCAGGATCATTCACAGAGATAAAGTATTATTTCAGATGTAGCATTACAGTCAGGCGCGTTTGCATCTTACAACTAACGGAACCAATTAGCTTTTACTTTATCAGGAAATATTGCATCTCAAGAGATAACACCCACAATCTCGGCATACTTGTGAAACATCCAGTGCGAGGTCAAAATTGAACCACAGCAGAAAACGATCTCCCTTTGAATTTAAAACAGGGTAAAACTGGTAGATATTTTGTGCATTGAACATCAAATGGCAAATGCACACATGTGGATGGAAGTACAAACTCCATTCTTTCTGCATGGCTGCTCCATAGATCTTCAAAAGGAGCAGGAGCAGGACAAGGGCTTATGGATAATCTAAAAACACCAAGAAAATGTACTAATATACTTGAAGTACAATGGTTGGCTGGTTGGTTTCTTAACAAAATATATTCGGATAATCAGACAATGCTTAGAGAAGAATTAAGGCTGGTGCTTTGGGGAGAAGACTTGGAGTTCGGGGGCAAAGGATATGTTTTGCACACAAAAGGGTCCACATTCAGCTCCCAGCATCTTTAGATATCACTGGGGGAGACCCTCTTAGTGAAACTCTGGAGAGCTACTGCCAGCCAAATGCACTAATGGTCTCACCCAGTATAAAGCAGTTTCCCATGTTTCTTTTTTTAAAAAATAAATTTTATTAGGGTTTATAGAGAAAAATACAAAACTTATTATCAAATATAGTTTCCCATTTTTGTCCAAACTAAGACTTTGATCTAAATACAATAAAAAGATAAAGAGAAGAGATGGGAGAAAGGAATAAAGAACGAGAAAGAGACAAATAAGGAAAAGGAAATTGAACAGAAGTTAAAAGAGAGAGAGCACAAATAAAATTCAGAAGGTAAGGGACCTCCAATTCTTCATCTGTCCACTATATATAAACAGTATTCACTTTGTCGACTCCAATATAACACCCAACGAAGCCGCTTTCTATAAACAAACACTATCGTCAATCCTCAAATCCAAATGACATTTTTTTCATTTTCTTTTTCTTTTTCACACAAAAAGTCTATGAGAGGTTTTCAATATTTAACAGACGTTAACAATGATAAAATTGGATTTTGTCATCTCAGCTAAGTCTGTTAGTTTTAACAGCCATTTTTCCATTCCTGGCAATAATGGTTCCTTCCATCTATGTTCCTATGTAAGTAGTCCAAATAGGTTGCTCACTATAACTGACCTAAGGCATTTTTGCTAATATTATTATTATTATTATTATTATTATTATTATTATTATTAACTGGAAAGTAAAATTTATATTGAACAGGAATGTATATAAAAATGGTTCTTTTCTTTGTGCTGTATCAAGAACATTCACACAAGGCACAAAGATGAAGAGGGAGCAGCAAAAATGTTTTGTAGTGTCATTTGTTAAAACAGTCATAGTCAGCAGACTTTGTTCTGTGTCAAGTCAGCAAGCTGTCTGACCTCCAGAATGTCTATTGCCCATTGTTTACTTTTCATGTGATATTCAAAACACCATGATGAGCTACTACAAGTCTCACAGAGAAATAGCTGCATATCCATTTTTGAACTTTTTTTTAAAAAAGAGAGAGAGAGAGAGAGACAATGGATATACAAATTCTTAACAAGGCCCTCTGTAACTGATACATGCAGGATTGAAAATAAATAAATATGGACATGAAACCGTGTATTACTTATCCATTTGGGAAAGAGAAATAAAGGAAACTCAATCCATGAAGTTGTTAAATTGTGCTGAAGTCTAGGTGGAAGTCATTTCATTCTCTTCGCTTCTGCAGAACTATTTAAATTGATTTCTAAGAAAGTGACTAAGGATCACAGCTGAAGTCCAATGCACACTTACTTAGAAGGAAATCCCAATTGACATCAGTATGTTGCACACCAACATAAAATCAAAATGGCATAATCCAAATGGGACTGGAAAATATTTGTGTTTGACTGGATTGTGCCCCAAGTATTTTACAGTGCATATTTGATGTTTAAACTAGATTCAATTGTGTTTACTCCCAGATAAGAGGATTGACTCTTTAACCAATTTTTAATCAGGAAATGAGACATACCAGTGAAGCCCAGTGATGTATCCAGCACTTTGGGAACTGAAGGCCTTCACTCAAAACCTTCTGTTCTATAAATACTTTGTTTCAAGAAAAGAACTAATGATCGCATTAAATCTGAACACAAACGTACACAACAAATGTTTGTAAGGAGTGTTATTCCACTGAAGGAATTGCTTGAAGTTAAAGCAAATGCAAATCCACAGACATTTAAAAGTCATGTTTGTAAAAGCAGACTTGCCTGGAACCTAACTTTTACCCATCACAACTTCTCTTGTAACGATTAAAGCTCTACACTATTAGACTATACTACCAAAAATTGATCTCCAGATTCTCTTCCTGAGGCTTTCTCACCCTGTGTTTTGCTGTGTTCCTCCACCCCACCCCTGAAGATGCCATCTGATAAAAAGCTTCTGAGTCATTGTTTCCAAAAATAGGAGTCAAGCTGTATACATTGCATCAGGCTGTACATTCACAGTTTGATTGCATAAGGCACATACTTCACCCTTCATAGGACAAATGCTTGTTTGAGTTACACAGCTCGGAAATTGCTTACTTTCCAGTGCTAAAACCTGTTTGTTTTCCACATGACTACTCCTGTTAGCTGTGTGGCACAGAATTCTGCAAGGGGGCAGTACATGAATCCTCAGGAAATGACGCATAAGCACATAAGTGGATGTATTGTATGTTGCATTGACAAAATTCCACTAAGACCGCATCTACCACCCAGGTGCCTGTATTCCCACCTGAATGTCACCTTGAGTACAATTGGAAATGCTGTAAGTCCCTGGGAAAAGGCAGCAGAATTTCCTCCCAAGATATCACACACAAAGATGCTAGACATGCAAACCACAGCCTTCCTGTGCAGTTCTGCAGTTGCCCCCAACAAGGCAAGCAAGAGACTAATCTGGGCTGCCTCACCCAGTATATGCAAGCTGCATGACCCCATCTGACCCAGGAATAAGCAGCATGGATGCAGGCTAGTAGACCAACTTCTAAATGCCTATATCTTCTGAGACCATTTTTAATGTCCACTTGCATACAGTACCGTAGTTAATCAACCTACTTATGCTAGAGCAGTTGCATGGACTGTTCTGAACCACCCAGTGTAAACCTGAAACCTGCTTGATCATCACTGCTTGCTCATGGTCAGAATCTGATGGGCACTTTCTAAGGCCCTGGAATTTGAACACTATTTAATCTGAGACACAATGCATACATAGAAACAACCCTACCAGCATGATGTGCTGAGAATTGGGCCGAGGATGCACTTTGCTGGACACATGAGGGATGCTTTTTCTTGGTGATCAAACCTTTATTAAGTTGCTTGAGGAGTGTGGCTGTCCCTACCACATGGTTTCATCGCACACTGCCCTAGTGACGTTCTAAATGCAAAACCAACATGGAAAGGACACATGATGTGATTATGGCCATTTGTAGCTTCATTGGCTTCCAATATTAATCACAAGGTATGCCAAACCTACTTTAATATCAACTTACATTAGCTTCTTGCAACTCAGTTCTAAACACATTTGCTCAATAAGTTAGGTCTCACTGCATTTTTTAAGACCAGGCTCTTGAACTTAGAGGCTACCATTATTACTGGCTTAAATCAGTTAAAAGTAAATTTTAAAAGCATTGTTGTTCCTGTAAGAACTCTACTAATACACACAAAAAATGCCTGCTCATGTAATTTCAAAATAAGTGACAATGAAACTTTGTTTTAACTGAAGATTAATTGGGTTGCCCGGCATCTATACCCAAAATGAATTGGATATAAATAGAATAACCTTATATATGTATAATTACATTGACTGTTAAAATGAAGGATATGTATACAGACTCTCTTTAATCTCATGGATCGCCATAGGCAATGCAGCCATTAATCCATGGAGGGTTAAGGACACAAAGGAGGGTTTTCCAAGACAGATAAATTGAAATGACCCTTCTTTGATCTCAGGAATTACAATGGAGCATCAACAGCCAGGAGAGAGTGAGCTACTACCATGTTAGTAGCACTTAAAGTTATCCCCAAATTAGTACATAATTAATATTTGCCAGGGATGCTGGAACTTCCTTTTCGGATTGTAATTCTTACTTGTAAATAACAAGAGGAGCACCCAGAAAGATAAGATATCCAACTGACTGCTTAATTGCCTTTTACTGCCTCCTTAGTTAAAGGTGTAAACTCTGGATCACTCTGAAAACTTTCACGCCCTTAGAATTATCATGTAGCCTTTCATGGGGCATCTTGATGTGCAACCAATTAAACAGGCATCTCCCATCACCCTATTAAACTGTCATAGGTCTGTTGTGAGTTTTTAATGTTGATTTCACAATATTTCAGTTTGATTTTCTCTAGTAACATGAATTTCAAAACTGAATTAGGGAAACAGCATGTGATAGGACAGAGTACCTCAGGGCAAAGACAAGAAAGGGGTGCCCCACTGGCTATTAAACAAAGCCTTGCGGGACACACTGTCTTGCTGTATATCATGTTTCCTAACAAAATGATCCCTGAATTTGGCAAGCAATTTCGAATTCTTGCAAATTGGATTGCTTGTCTGCTCAGTCCTTACTTTTGTTCCGTGCAATAGAAGATGGCATTTTACAATGAGAAGCCTACACTGACAAGATTGCTCTGATTTATTGCTTTGTGTTTCACTCAATTTCTTCTTAAATTAACCATTGAGTACTTTGTAGTTCTGCTTCATTTCCCACTGCTGTTTTATAAACTGCCCCTGGGGGACTCCTGACGATCTATCAAGCTCAACTTTGCTTGATCTCTTCTCTCTAAAGCATATTACAATATTAAACACTAAACGAAACCTAATCTAAGGTGAACTAGGCCCTTGCCAAGCCTACAGTATTCTAGGTACTGGAAATATCTCAATCTTTCAATGCATCTCAGAAACTTCCTAGAATTACACACACACACCTTTAGTTTTGCCATGGATTTTCTGTGTAAGTCTGATTAGACTCCTAAAACATTACATCCTGTGTTCTGCTGAATTTACAAAAAAAAGTTTAGAATGGAATACAGCAAGTGTTTGAATACTTTAGAATGCTTTGAATGGAATACTTGGTGGGTCACCCTACACTTCCCATCGCAGCAAAACCAGATTTGCCTCAGCATTTACACTCTCCAAGGAGTTGTGACCATTGAGCATATCTTTCTATCAGGAATAGAGAAACTTAAAAAAAAAAATCATTCATACAGTCAAGACTGTCAATTCCAACAGTGGAGTTGCTTTGTTTAAATTGTTCAGCAAAGTTGCCAGGGTTATCAAAGAAGATCTGTGAAATACAGTGGTATCTCGGGTTAAGTACTTAATTCGTTCTGGAGGTCCATTCTTAACCTGAAACTGTTCTTAACTTGAAGCACCACTTTAACTAATGGGGCCTCCTGCTGCCGCTGTGCCGCCGGAGCATGATTTCTGTTCTTATACCGAAGCAAAGTTCTTAACCTGAAGCACTATTTCTGGGTTAACGGAGTCTGTAACCTGAAGCGTATGTAACCTGAAGCGTATGTAACCCAAGGTACCACTGTAGTTTTATTCACTTGATTAGGCAGAGTGAGGTAGCCCCCTCAGGCAGCCAACACTGAGGAACAGGGGGTGGCAGCAAGGTGCCGGAGGACAGAACTAAGAGTGCCCTATCACCACTAAACTAGACTCCCACCCTCAGGACAACACAGACCTTCCACCAGTGCTGAAACAGGATTTGACTGCTAGTCAGATCGGCTTCTGCAGCAGGACACCGTTTTGTCCTTAGCTTCAGTCAGACAGCAATATGTATGCTTTGGGTCAGCCCTGGTTTCTCTGAAGATGTTCATGTTAAGAACATAGCTGATTTACCCTGTAACAACACACACACAGAGCTTTCTTATAAAAAGTTGCTTGGAATCACGGTAGAAGAGCTCTGTTGCTCTCAGGTTTCACTTGCAGGCTTCCCACAGGTATCTGGTTGGCCATGTGAGAAGAGTCTGCTGGACTAGATGGGCCTTTGGTCTGATCCAACAGGCTCTTCTTATGTATCAAGGAAGGCCTACAAGCATATCTACAGAAGGACAAACACACCCACACCCCAACAATTCCCCACTTGTTCCCCTATTTCTGGACTCCTGTCATTAGCAAATACTGTTATTTTTCTTTCTGTGATCTTAGCATGAGAGACACAACTCTCCCACCTAGAAAATTGCTTCCCCTCTTTCTTTTTTTCCTGATGCCACCACATCTTCACACAAATATGGCACACATAGCTTGTCACTTGATCACTTCTGCCACTTGAATGCAACCCTTAAAGAAGTAGCAGTAGAAAATGAAAATGATCTATTCCCCCATTCAGGACCAGTAAGCTCTTCTGTGATAATAAAGAAAATGATTAATGACAGCCTGGGATCTGGATGTGACAACGTTATCTCCGCTTTGACTAGTCATTGCAAAATATTTATATGCTTTAATGAGCCAAAAAATATCCTTAAAAACCCATGCCTAGCAACAAAACCCTAAACATCTGATCATCCATAGAGGCCCAACAGTCTCTTAGATCATGTGCAACCACTTCAAAGTTGGCGTATCAAGTCAGTAATTGTAATGCTGCTTCAAAATATTTAAGCTAGAGGCCGGTTGTCGCGTGTCCCATTTACAGTCAGCATCTGTCCTCTGGTTCTATTAGAGCACAAAGCAAAAAATGTTTCCCCAAACTCACAAACAGGAAAAGCATCACCCAGCTAGAGAAGCCGCATTGGTCTCAGCTTTTTAGTTACTGAGCAGGCCTTTTGTGTCCGCATCTTTTTTTTCTCTCTCTCTCTCAAAAAGAAAGAAAGAACCCTCCACTCCACAACACACACACCCCTTCAAAATAGCGGTGGCTGAAGAAATTGCACTAATGTGTGCCTCGGGCAAAGAAGAAATAAAGAGAAGGGAGGGAGGGCTTGGCCGAGATGAAAGTAAGAGAGAAAGAAAGGAGGCAATTTAGTCTGCTCCAGCCTGAATTGCTCTCTCACTGAAGCCAAGGGTAGAGGGTTGGGATGAGTAGAGCTCTTTGGAATAGTGCACATGACTAGGGAACAATTCATTGTGACCATGCCTGCAGGCCAATTCCACTGGGTCAGAGAACAGAGAGTGCCATTCAAGTGCCGAGCAGGAGGAGTCACCCAGCGCAGCAGTAAAAGAAACAGCAATGTCTCCCAAGCACATGCTTCAGAAGGAGCCGGGGGAAGGCCTAGAGAGGATGGTTGTCTATCTCCTTTTCACTTGACCAGAGCTTCCATTCCAGGCTAAAACCACATCATTTCCCAAACTTGGAAACAGACAAGGGAGCTATCCACAGGTAAGCCAGAACAATACAGGGTCAAGTAATTATTCATTTAAAAAAACCACCGCCATGCGTCACTGAATGCTTCTCAGGTCAACACAAAGGCTTCTCTTCCACTTTGTTTCTTTAGAGACTCTTAGCAATTGCAAGAAAGCTATCAATGTGTCCATCAAATACACCACCATATGTGCCCATGGTTGCAGATTCTAGTATGGTGCAACTCTCCGTAATTGTTTGTCATAGGCGGCAGTGATGCTGATTCCCCCCCCCCATCCCTTTTCTAAGAGTGGTAAATTTGGGGGCAGGGCACTAGAAACTTATTGCAATGTATTTTGGGATCTTAGTGGTGATCTGTTTACAGTGTGCAGGTTCACAATGTATTGCAGAGGTGCAGAAAGAAATGCATGAGCAGTAAACCAATTCACAGCCACATCTTCAGGAGTCTTCCCCATCCATACCTACAGTATGTGCTGCTTTGAAGTTTTCTTCGTAACCAGTCTCGACTCAGACAAGCAGGTTTCCAGTCCTGACACAGGCGCCCTTCTTGCAGTACCAGCATGGCAGCCGCTTATTTGAGACTCACTTCACATTTTTATAGCAGGGGTTCCTCCCACACCAATCCTTACCCAGCCAAGAGCAATGAGTGGGCAGGAGATATCTACATGATTGATCCCAGGCCTGCAAACGGTATGGCCATTTGAAATGAAGCCATGTATTATTGCTGAAAAGGAACTTCACATACATACATGTCCAGTGATTCACATTTCACATATTGGAAGCTGAGGACTGCCCATCTTAGATATTCAACTGTGTTGTCTTCCAATAGATTGCCAGTATACAGACCCTCCCTCCCAGTACATGCAGAATCAGAGACAAGGGTAAGCCTTGCAGGCTGTTGGCACCCTGAACTAAGGCGGGTGGGGGGCTTTTGTTCAGAGGAGCCGTCCCCAGATTGCTGCCTTCCAGATGCTTTGGACCACAACTCCCATAACCCAATGGGTTATCCAAAACATCTGGAAGGCACTATGTTAGGGACGGCTGGTTTAGAGGGATTGGATAGGCCTTCCGATAAGCAGCAGTCTCAAATGGAGACCCTAAACAAACTGACTCGAAATCAAGCAGAACTTTGTTGTTTTGCCAAAAGTGATAACACTCCAAAAAAAATTATACATTTAAAAAAAAGAGACTATACACTGGTCCACACAAATAATTAGTTAAGGCATCTTAGTCATATCCTTCACCATCAATAGCATTAGTTTGAAGACACTGAAATCTAATTTTAGATGCTGCCACAAGAAATATTGCAACCCTCCAAGGAACGAAATGAATTCATACACTGTAACTACAGGAAATAGAATTTATGGAGTGCATTTCAAAAAAGCAAGAATTTCAACCAAGAATACCACAGAACTATTTTTCTTTAGGAGACCATTATAGAAAGCACAACCAAAGGTCCTTTCAACTGCAAGGTCAATGAAACACAACTCATGGGATGGAGGCAGCACTGTTATCCATAGAACACGATTCGTGAACAGGGATCCTTATAACAGGTTGGTGAAGGGGTGGGGAGAGAACCTAGTCCACAGGCCTGATTCAACCCCTCAAGCAACTTATTTTCCTCTTGCCCCCCAAGAATCCATTGATGTTTGGCAAAAAGAAAATAAATTAAAGTTGTGACTGTGCTCCACTAAGTGAAGAGGTTTAAACCTCAGCTGCAGAGGGAACATCTGAGACTGTGTATGTGTTTCTACTGTGTGTGTCCACAATGTGGGTTCCCAGTGTTGTGTGTGCAGACTAGAGGTGGCAACACCTCATGCCAGTGGCGTAGCGTGGGGGGGTGCAGGGGGGCCGGCCGCACCGGGTGCAACATCTGGGGGGGCGCGCTCGCACTCACAGCTCTCTGCCCCCTGCTAAAATCCACGGGTTAGGGGGCGCAAATTACTTGTCTTGCCCCGGGTGCTGACAACCCACGCTACGCCACTGCCTAATGCTGACATGTGGCCCTCGAAGGGAGGGTTTGGCAAAGGCGAAGGTGGTCCTCAGGTCCAATAAGAGTAGTCATTCCTGTTCAAGAACTATATATGAGATGGTCCGATTGGGAACAATAAATGTTATTTGTAATACACAGGCAACTACCCTGGGATCATTGTCTGAGGCCCTTCTTCGTGTGCTTCCTCTGCAAAAGATCCGGAGGGTGGCAACACAAGAACAGGCCTTTTCTGTGGTGGCTCCCCACTTGTGGAATGCTCTCCCCAGGAAGGCCTACATGGCATCTTTATTACATATCTTTAGGCACCAAACAAAAACATTCCTCTTCTCTCAGGCCTGTGGCTAATTAAACAATCTATGGCACTTTAAACTGGGGGGGAAGGGTGTTATTGCTTGCTTTGTTACTATGTTATGTATTTTTGTATTTTTTATAATGTAAACAGCCCTGCTTGTGAATGCTACAGAAACTTTAACAACAACTAGTGTGCACTTTTTAAAATGTAGCTAGGAAGGCTCACACATAATCAGATAATCTGGTCCACTTCACTGGGGGTATCTGAATACTTGTATTTTGGGGGGGAAATTGAAATCTGTCCTGTTGTTTTTAATTTTACCTGAATAAAAACCCTACAAGGTGGGATATGCAAAGTAATGCCAGCATGCCCAAACTGGAAAATCAGAGATTTGAGCCTGAGTTTCCTGCAACCAGCAACACAACAAATATCACATCTCCACTAGGGCAAACTGGCTTTCTGGGAAGGGGCGTTGTTATTTATTCTTCTTAAATCACTCATAATCATAGGAATCTTTCCCAAATTAGCAGCTGCTTACACTAACAAATACCTTCTTCCTTCGAGATTAAGGCTGGAATTGAATAATATGTACTAGTGTACAGCAAAATCTCTTCGTGTGCTAGTAAAATATTTCAACCACATCCAGCACTGAAAAATTCAAGAAAAATATGTAATCAATTTCTGTCTTAACTCATCTCATCCCTAGATGTCAACATGTCTGAGAACAAAGTTATAGTGAAAGACTGAGCTGTGAATTATGCAAAGTTCTCTACATTTTCCCAGAACTGTTTTTGTTTTGTTTTTTTGTTTTGTTTTTTTAAAAAAGGTTGGAGATGCAGAAAGCCAGCTCTTTCTGAAATTTGTGAAGCCTACATTTCATCGAGGTTGCTGGACAAACATTTCATGAGAGGTCATTGCACCATTCATAACCCTGGAGTTTCTGCCACAGAAGTTTCTGTTCATAATTCTAAAGTTTCCAACACAGAACCAAGAGCAAGACCAGTCATAAACCAATGCCTTCATAAAGGAAATCTAAAAGAGAGCTTATGATGCAGTTCGTAAGGTTATCTGAGCTCCAACTCAATAATAATTACTTCTGCACAAACATGTTGAGATTCCGGCAAGTGTCTTAAAGATTCATTTCATACATAATGTTTTCAAAACAAATCCACTGATACCAATTCTTTTGAGCATTTAGAAACAGCTATCAATATTAAATAATGGCAACAATAAATCTCCATTTCTTGAGGCTCAGAAAATTAACCATATTCCATTTTTCTCACTGTTATTAGTTGCAGTAGTTATCAGCTTACTAAAGACACATTTAGAGTTAAAAGAAACAAAAAAATGATTATCCTTTAAGTTTTACTACGACAAAAAAAAATCCATTTATTTCACAGATATCGAAGGAACAAATAGCAAGACTTCCAATAGCCTTTGCAAATATGTTTATGATTAAACTTCCCGATTCAATTCAAAACAAAAAACTGTTTGTCACTTGGAGTGCCTCCATTTTGGGGAATATGTGTTCTGAAAAGCCAAAAATGATCTGAAATGCATTTTGTTAAGGACTGAATAAAATAAATAACAGTTATTCGGTGTTCTTGAGGTTTGGCACCATGACTTAGCCCAGAACCAAGACATCTCCATCCAAAGATCCTTACCTAAATTTTAAATCAACAAGGTTCATTTTCAAATAAATGAGCTCAAGACTGGGCACTACGCAATGAAAACAGGCATTATCATTAATAAAAATGTGTTGGCCATTAACATTAGCTATTTCTTCCCTAGCCATCCTTTCTTCACCCCACATTTTATTCCACTGCTAAGATTTAAGAGAGTGGAAATCTACTTTCAGTGCAGAGGCCTCCTGCTCAGTGACCAATCTGCCTTAAAGAAAATAAAAAAATAAACCCATGAACCTGCCGGCATTGTTTTTCTCCATTTGTGCCTCTCTTTCTTGACATATACATTTGAACACTGTGAAGATGCAGCTCTCCTTAAATCTCTAGTAGGCTTGAGGGTGTCACCTCCCCCTCCCCTCTCTTTTTACAATGTGGAGGGATGCTATAGTCTTAAAGAATGGTTTCAGTTGTCCTTCCTGAATGGCTGTCGGCATCTCTAGCCGTCTAGAAAGGCTAGAGACATTTTGTAGGTGAAAATAGCCACTTTTTCCACGGTGGAGAGTCCATAAAACTCCTCAGAGCATTGGCTATTGGGGCTCATTGAATAATTCATCCCTCATTGCAAGCCCATAATGTCTTTTCTGGCCCTATTGTAGGGCCTGTTTTCTCTTCTTTTCTCCTTGAATTATAAAAAGGTTGCCTTCTTTTGTCCACATCAAGCTGCTGCGAGCTGAACCTTTGTCTGGCCAGAGCTAAAGTGCGAGTTTCAATGGACTCTCCCCTCTTTGTTTTCCAAGTTCATCTCCAAGTGTAGATTGTGTATAGAAGGCCTTCTTTGTAAAAGCTGGAAAAGTTGTACAAATGTTTGACCAGCTCATTTGGTACTTTTTGTCTCCTGTTCTCCAGGGCCTACGGTGGATGTGCAAGGGGCAAGCTTTGGAGGAGGAGTGCGAGGGGAACCTCAAACAACAAGTCATCCCGGCACTGGCAACAGCCCCGTCTGCCGACTCAAGCCATAAGGTCTTGGAAAACCAGCTCCAACATCAACAACAGACAACCTGCAGAGAAGTGGATTAAGGATTCTCCCCTCCTTTAGATGGCAACTGCAACAGACTCTGAATTTGGGGGTGGGGGTGGGGAAGAAGAACCCTACTGAAGCAGATGGAAATCTATCTTGCACCCTGATCCATAATGCACTTACTTGGAAGTCAGCTCCATTGATTACTGTTACTGTGTTCATGCAAAGCTGCAATCTTTCTATATGTAGTAGACCTGACTGAAGCAGGATTTGCAACAGACTAAGCATGCACAGCAGAGGTTCAAAATAGAATCATAGCCCCAGACTGTGTATTAATCTAGCTATGGTTTGTTTTTCACATTAAATGTGTGTGTGTGTGCACGCGCATGTGTACAGAGAGAGAGAAAGAGAGTTCCTTTTCCCCCCCAAAAAAATCTCTCTTTATTCTTTAACTTTCTTCCCTCTGTTGCTAGAATAAAACTTGGAAGTTCTATAAATCAACAACCCAGGTAGCCTTTGGAGGAGAGCAGCATATAGAAATTGATATATAGATATGGTATCTTCCTGCGTTCCTGGCATCTCAAGCCTATTTATTTTTACTTCAAAGTAAGCAAAGCCCACTACAATAGTAGTAAAGATGGCTTAAGCAGGCTACTATCCTACTTTAACGGGCAGGATCGCGACCTTCTCTCAAGGACTTCTCTCCCTCCTCCTCCTCCCCCCCCACGGTTCCCTCCCCTGTCCCTTTTTATTTAATGACTTCAGCTTGACTAACCCAAAATACTGTTCAGATTTAAGGACACGGGGGGGAAGGGACTAAACGGCTCTGGCCACACGATTGAGCAACTAGCTTTTCACAACGAGTTCATACAACGAACCTCCCCTCCCCCCCCCTCCCCACCCCCCCCCCACTCCTACCCCTACTGGGAGCCTCTTTCCCCCCAGATTGCGAACTCTTCATAAATAACGCCAACTGAATACTGTGCGATTTAAAAGGCGGGGGAGGGAGCCTTGCTTTGTGGGGGAGGGGAAAGAAGTTTTGGACGTGCATCCTTATCTGCTTCTAGATTTCACACACGCGCTTGCTGATCGGAACATCAGACTCAGAACTCTTCCCACTTCTGGGTCGAATTTGCGAGATCGCAAGTTGTTTAATAACATGAAATTAAGGTGAATAAGAGACTAGAACTCTCCAACAGGGATGTTTAGAGACCAGGGAATTCACACAACTGGGTGTCCTCCATCTCTCTCTCTCTCTCTCTCTCTCTCTCTCTCTCTCTCTCTCTCTCTCTCTTCGGCTCACCCAGAAATATACAGAATTGAGTCGAGCGTTTCTGGCAGCCCATTCCATAACCCACACATGCCGATAACTTTGTTGTTGTAGTAGTAACCTCCGGTTCCGTCCATTCCAAATTTTAGAGAAAAGCTTTCCTATGCCTGTTCACCCGCTAAATTCAATCTTGCTCGCTTGCTTACTTGCTTTCCTGGGCGCAGGATCGCGCTGTCTCTCTGGCAAAGATGCTCAGCTCTCCAGTTTGGAAATAAAGCGCCCCCGGGATTCCGTGGGACTCCCTTGGGCTGCAATCCCAGGCGCACTTACTAGGGAGTAAAGCCCTATCGAACGCCAGGGGACTTGCTTCTGAGTAAACGTGGATAGGATCGCACTATTACTTCCTTGCGCGTAAACGTTGCTAGAACCGGGAGGCCTACAACGCATCCCCCCCCCCATTCCTGCATTAAAACACATTGCCAGGCTGGTTCTGCAGCGCAAAAAGCGCGCATCCCGACGTTTTCAGATAAGTTAGTTCCAAGCGAGCGTGTTAATTTGCAACTGAGCCCAGCAAAATCGACTTCCTAGCAACGGGGGTAGAGAAGACGAGAGATGAGAGCAAATCTTACTCAGGGTCAGACAGACTGTCATCTTTCCGTCCCATCCCAGCCTAACACGGATGAGCCGGAGAATAATAACTCTTCCCTGAGCCACGGGAGTGGGGGGGCAGGGAGGCAGCTGCCCCCCCCCCCAAATCAAGTAAATAAATAAAAAATAGTTAACTAACTGACCAATTGCATCACAGATAACTCGGTTCTGCCTCCCCCATAATGCCTGCCCCCCTAAAAAAAAACCTGGCTATGCCCATGCCCTGAACTCTCTTACTTCGGTTAAAGAGCAGCCGACGACCCTGGATGCAGACGGAAGCTCGACGGAAATCAGCGGACTTGCTCCCAAGCAAGCAAACAGGCACGCAAGCAAGCTGCAGGGACACCAATTTGGAAGTCGTGCCATCGGAAAGGATGGACTTTGTTTCTTTTTTTGTCTGACAAGTAGCATTTAGGGCCCGACCCCAACTCCCTGTTTCTTCAGAAGTAAGTCCCATTGAGTTCATCGGGTGCTTTCCCCTGGGCAACTGTCCTCAAGATTTCAGCCCGAGATTTTGAACGCACCGAATGGGTGTGGGACTTCAAGCAGATGTAAAATATCAAAATGAGTTGTAGTCGATGTGCTTACATTTGAAGGGGGAAACCCGGCTGCAGGTTACAGGCTGACTAGATGGTCGACCTTTCTTCCCGGCCCTGCTCCTGTGCCTTGGACAACCGCCTCACACAGAAGTGAAGCTTTGATCCCTGCTCTTTCTCCATCCTAGGAAGAATCTCTATCTGCTTTTATTTCTGCCTGTGTCAGGCGCCAGACACAAGAAAAGGACAAGAGGAGTGCAACAAGTATCATTGTCTGTACTGTTGGAACCGCGGAAGACACGTTCCTTCAGTGGGGATGTCCTCTTCCTGAGGGAGATCTCGCCAAAGATAGTACTGCGACTCCCAGACAAAAGGTAGCATAGGCCGAGACTAGAGTCTGTCTAAACGCAAGGTCTAAACCTATATACATAATTCCATCCTGCAAAACTCCCAAATAAACCTATTTAGGACAATTGTACCGCCAGGGTGGGACTTTGGGGCAGACGTCCAGGGCCCCCGCACAGTGGAATGAGCTAGTAGACGGGAAACGCAGCAAGGGGCTCACCATGTTTTTAAGTAAGTGCCGGAGTGACGAAGGCCATTAAGTCCAGAATCAAAATTTACCCAACTGCACCACTTGTTGGCCGACAGAGTCACAATATCTCGCTGAAACTGACATGCACCACCCATAGATAGGCAGACAAGGAGAGCAGTCATCTCAACCAACTTCTCTTCAACCGGGAAACCTTTCAAAGGCTAGGGAGCTGGGGACCTGTTCGTGGTTCTCTCTTTTCTGAATCTACCTATTGCCGCCGCCCAAAAGTCTCACTCTTAGAGGGTCCTCTTTTCACAATCCCAAACGAGGGCTTCTCCGCCGACACCTGGGGAAGCCCATCTCCATCCCTCCCCTCCCCTCCAAAGCCAAACACCACCGAAGTGTCTCTCCCGTAAATTCTCCTAAATGGAAACGGAGCAGCCAGTACTACCCTTTCGACGCCCCCCCAACATGCGATCAACATGCTCGACGGCTCCCCTAGCCAAAGAGTCCGGCCTTTCTACACCTTCCTCTGTCCCATAAAGCTATAGGCCCTGATCAATCATCTTTGCACTCTCTAACGGCGCCTCGGTCCCCTCAAAGAAGAAGAAGAAGCCGGCCGCCCTTTACCTCGTTCGCTGAGGATGCCGTCGATGCTGTGCTTGGCTTTCTTCTCGCTCTCCTCCACTTCCTTCCTCTCCAGCTCGGCTTCTTCTTCTTCTCCCTTCCCAAATTTGCTTCTCAGAATACGGCTGATGGAGCTCACTTGGGGAAAGAGGGGGAAATATAACTGAAGGCAGAAGCTGGATGGAGGCGGCAGCAGCTGCAACTAACTATGGAGAGCATCCTTTGCTTATGTGCTGAGGGGTTGGCAATGAACCTCCTTCGGGACTAGTGGCGTTTGGCAGTCTCGGGGCGAATCCTTTCGGATCCCTTGCTCATCACAGAAAGTTTTAGCGCTCCTTCTGATTTGTAGCTTAAAGGATTACGACTGCTCGGCCGTTTATGGCATTTTTACGATTCTGTTGTAAACAGCCTTGACATAGAATATTTTTAAAAACTGAAGGAGTGAATGTATAATTCTTCCCACCCACCCCCAACACAAACAAACGAAGAAATAAATAGGAAAGACCCCGTGCGCATTTAAAAGCGTTAATATGATCAACAGCTGAAGCGCGAGGAAATCAGGATCTGCAATCCAACTAAACGAAAGATTTAAAGAGAGGTTGGTACCCTACATTAAAAAATAATCATCATCATTTAAAAGGCTGTAATTGTATGAACACTGCCTTGAGAGGAGCCACACTGAGCACACCTCTGAATGCGCAGTGCAGATTGACTTCCGAATAAACTTGCGGAGGATCCGGATCTTGGAGCTCTGGAAGCTTTGCAGCCCATTCCTCTGCAAGTTTACTTGGAAGTAAATGTTCATTAGTGCTTAACCCCCACCCCAAAAAAGCGTGCATAGAAATGCAGCCTCACGTCGAAGCCCTTTCGAGTTAGGTTCAACCTTTGTTGCAAAACAGCAGCGAGCAGAATATATGTGTGTACCCTACGGGCCTCGGGTGCATCTGGCTGGGTGGAGTGAAAGCCCTTCTTCTCCCATGGATTTTCACTCCCATCGATCTCAATGGAACTTTGTAAAGGTTCTGGGGTGAACTTGAGTTCAAATCCAAAACTTTCGCTTCCCAAAACTGGTTGCGGATCAGGCTATTAAATTCCTTTCTTTTTGCTATAAGCATGAACTTGCCTGGGGAAGGAAAGTTGGATATTTTAACTCAGCGCACCGCATTTTTTCCGCGCTGGAACCATCAAAGAACTAATTCCTACCAAGTCTTGACTATGTCGGGGGCCACCACCAATCAGTCCTTCCACGTTCCCACGGGCTTCTCGCCCACCTACTCCCCGCCACCGCTTCCTGATTTAGATAGCTTACAATTCACTTCTTGCGACGGTTCAGCGCGAAACACCTCGATAGACTAGTTCTGGAATTCTTCCGAGGAAGAGTGATTCCCCCACCCCCAGTTCTTTCTCAGAGGATGCCGGAGTGGAAAACGAGACGGCACAATCGCGTCGCACCGTTTGCAAAAGCCCTTTCCCATCCCCAATGAGCAAAATAAATAATAAAGAAAGAATGTCCTTGTGCTTCTTATATATTGTGCCATTTAAAAATAAATAAATACGGGGTTTATTTTTTCCAATCCCAGGCCTGCTAAACATTCCCGTCCCAGGATTGTTGCTCTGGGAGGAAAGGAATGAGAGAGAGAGAGAGAGAGGGAGAGAGAGAGAGAGAGAGAGAGAAGCGGAAAGCGATGCTCTAGGATGTTAATTAAAAACAAACCTTCCCAGCCCGATGCTTCGAAGCTACATGTGCTTCAATAGTGGTTAATCGGATCACCCGGATTTATGAGAACTCAAGGAAATGACAAGCCACGAAGATTGCTTGCCTTCTTTTACTACGTCCCACTACCTAGCCCGGCTCGCAGCCTTTTCCCCAACGCTACGCGATCTCTTTCCCTCGGTTTCTTTCATCCAGTGCCTATAAGATAAAGCCAGATCATAGACACTCATCCAGCAAGTCGCGCAAGGCCCCACAGGGCCCGTGAAAGCCTGCAGTCTGTCGAGAGCAGCGTCGTTTGATGTCTCTTATGGGAACTCAGGGCGGGGGGTTGAGGGGAGGAAGGCAGGGCGAGCTTCTAAAACAATCATATATATTTGGTGTTTAAACCGACCTCGATCCGGCCTGCATCTTTAATTGTGCTATTTGGTGGGGGAAAGTTCCAATGAAATCCATGGGAGTGAAAGCTCCGGTCTTTCTTAGACTTGTTGTCCACTGAATTAAGTGCGGCTTCCTTGCGAGTAAAGCCGCTTAGGATCGAGCTGTAAAAACGACTGGCTGTAAGGAAGCATTTTCAGGGCTGGGTTGACAATTCCAGAGAAGTTTTCGAGGGCACTAGCCTCTTTCTTTAGAGGCGTTCCCCTAATTTCGATGGCACCTTCCGCACACTTACCTGGGAGCTGGTGTACCAGAATCAACTGAATCAGCTTCCCTATCAATATATTTTAGGAAGATAGATCGCCTTAGGCAGACCATTGGTAGCTCAGTATGGTCTACACTGGCCGGCAGAGGCTCTCAACCCTTCCTTGGGGGTGCCAAGCAGATGCTCTGCGGTTGAGCCCTTTCCTGCCATGCCAGACGTCGTCGATCTGTGCAATCGGCTTAAGTGGGTGCAGGATCCGGAAGCTGGTGAACCCCAAAAGCATTTTGAATGAGTCTCCTTCGGACTTACCTGAAGGCACGGTGTTTCTGTCGCATACGCCGTCCTTCAGCAGCTTGTCCCGGATCTCCCAGCTGAACATGCCCGCGTTGTCTCGTTTATATTCCTCGATCTTCTTCTCGACATCCGGCGTCGTCACCTGCTTTAATAGAAACGACCCAGAAAGGAACAAAAGTTGGGACACTTTGCGGGGAGAGAAATGGGAAAGAAAGGGGGGGTGGGGAGCAGAACCCGGCGCCCCACGAGGATGAATGAACATCGAGGGCTCAGCCTAGGGGTGGAATCCCTTCAGACTGATGCTGCTGAAAGTCAGGACCAATCCCGGATACTTCCTGAACAAATCCTTCATCTCCTCGGCTTTGCAGACCCTGGGGTGCCAATTTGACAGAAAACAGCTGAAGCAAAGATGTGAAATGACTCGAACATGGGCTTTTAAAATTAGCAGCACTCCCCATAAAAGGAACTGTTCATGGGGGGGGCTAAAGAATCAGGACTCACGTTTGAAACAGAAAATTGAGAGACCAAGAAACGCTGTCTTCTGTGTGACACGAAACAGGCTTGCAAAAGGATTCAGAGCAGAATTAGACAGGAAACCCTCCGGTAGCTTCCTAAAGCCGCAGGTTGGCAATCAAGGTCGATCGGAATCGAATAGGACTCCTTTCAAAGTAATGTATCGGGGTGTAAAAATGAAATGCCAACAAGGGAGAAGAGGGAGGGAGACGGGGAGGTGGGGGGGGATCCCATTCACTTTATGATTAGAACAAAACATCATTTAAATAAAAGTCCTGAAAGTTCATAGAAACTTTTGCCAAGCAAAAGCAGCCAAATCCCGGAAAACATAAAAGAGGGGCTGCTGCAGCCAACGTCCTATTTCTAAAGATCCACGAAAATTTGCTGCATGCATGAAGCCTTTAATGAAGCGGAAATTAATATCCCCTTCTGTTGAAAGATGAAATAAGATTACTTTTAATTTTATGTATAGAAATATAAATACACACAAAATAAACACCCTAAAATGCTGTGTATTCGCGTTGAGGTTTCAAACCTATCTGTTCCTTTGCCATTTAAGATGGGGATGGGGAGGGAATGGCGAGGACGGGGCAAAAAACAAAACCCAGTGTCAGAATAAATTTATTCAAAGTTGGGAAATGGTTTCTCAGACAAACTTTTATTAACATTAAAATCAGACTGGAAGCGTGGACGTGACTGTTCAATTTAGTATCTTTCTGACCTCTTAACGTTTGTATGTAAACAGTTTGGGAAACTAGTAATTTATACGCTAGACTGCGCAATGCACCTCGGAGGAAGAAGGCTAAGGAAGGAATAAAGCGCTTGGCTCCAAAATTCATTTACCCGGATTACATTGAATTCAGTGATAATTAGTTTCCAGAGAGGGAGGAGGAAGTATATTTAGGGGTGAGATGAGAATGCAACGTTTGTAGCAGAAGTTGGACGACAGAGACGGGTAGATGGAAAGGTAAATTACTGAAATTCAAGTTTCTCTTGGATACAGTCCACTCTCGTTAGTGGTGTGATCCAAAATCAATTAGACCTCCGCGTTTATTGGCACACTTGTCCCAAGGCCATTATCAGCCTCGCGGATTCCTGCCCTGGTTAAGGAAAGTCGCTTAGGATCCCAGCCTTCGCTAGCGTCGCAGCGCGCTGATCCCGGTTCTGGGCTATAGTCCCCTTCCCCTCCCCCCATTACCCGACACTGCTTCGAGGGATCCGCAAGGTCTAACAACTGTCTTTCTGAAAGTTACTTTGGCCAGGAGAGAGTTGGAGTAGTGCAGAGTTTACTTTTCTAGATCCTACTTAGAAAAAAACGGCGCATGCTTCTTGAGGATGGCTGGGTAAGTGTGCAGCAATATGCACGCGCTAGAAGGGGGTTGGGATCTGTATCTCCGCAAGGCTAGGGTGGTTGTAAAGGGGTGTAAGGAAAACCGAGAGCGTTCCAACGAGGAGAGAGAGAGAAAAGGAATGCGTTGCGTTCAGAGCCTAGCGCTCCTGCGCTCTGCCAGGCCCGTTTGAAGCAGCGAGCAGTCGGCGCTGCAAATCCCAGACACAGCGATGTCAGGATCGCGAAGGAAGTGCACCAACGTGGACCTGCGGGGACCTGCGCGCTGGCCAAGGAGTTCAGAACTGGTTGGAACTTTAGAGCTGAAGTTCTGCACGTCTGTCCCCCGCCCCCCTTAATTAACAGAACCACCCAGTCCTTTCTTATTCCATATGATCCCAATCCGGATGTCTTGCTACAAGATCCCAAGCGCCCGGGAGCATGCACTGGAAGGGACGGAGAGGGTGATGCACCCATTTTGTAGGCCTTTGGATTGGCCAGATTCTGAATAAAAGCGCAACTGAGTTCTTCAGGTCCGCGGCCCGAAGCTGCCCCGTCAATTCCCGCCCCCCTCGCCCGATCCGGCGGCGCTGCGCCTTCCTCACCTTGGGTTTGCTGCCTCCGATTGCCCCCGGCCGGATGGAGCCGGTCTCCTGGTACCTGCAGAGGATCTTGGAGACGCAGCCGTGCGAGACTCGCAGCTGGCGAGAGATGACGCACGGCCTGATCCCGTGGTGAGCCATCTCCACGATCTTGTGGCGGATGTGGTTGGGCAGAGGCCGGCCGTTGATGAAGACGCCCCCGAGCTGGTTGACTCGGCCTTGGCCCAGCGGAGTCGACACTGGACAGAAGGGGGACAAAGAAGAGAGGGCTCCTTCGGTATCCGAGCGGCCTACCTCACGTACACGCAAGGTACAGCGACAGTTACACACGATACACAGAGACGCGCGTTCCAGGCAGCTTCCCCTCTCCCTTGCGATTTGGTGGCATCGTTTGAGCCTGGCACACGGATCCTGAAACACTTTCGCTTGGAACTTTTCGCGCACGTGTTCAGGATTGGTTAACAAACGGGTTAGTTATTCCCTGATACCGTTTGCTGTCTCCGTCGTAGCAAACAGAGGCTAAGCCGTGGCAAAACTGTGGACTTTCTTATATCTGTAAGAGATATATAGTTCTGGGCGAAGTGGGCATTTTGATCTGTTTTAAAAACCGAACCGGGAAGGTTATATTTATTCTCGGTCGGCTTCCACTGAATTTTCTTCCGAGAAAAAGTGCTTTGGGTATCAGTTCAATAAATATTTATTCCTAGGTTGAAAACTCCCTAAGACAAGCCGCGGTTGGTGTTCGGAAGTCTTTGGCTACCGCAGGTATTTTCCTTCTTTTAAATCGCTCTTTCTTTTCCTCGGAAGGAAAACAGACAGTGTTGACAAGTGCTCTAAGTAATCGGAGTATCCCCAATTCCCCCCTCAAAAGGAGCAATTTATGATTCAAAAAGATCCAGAAAAGAGGGTAAATATAAGTAACAGCAACTTTTCTGCAACTGGTGCTCCTGCTTCTCACTGTAGGAAGAATCTAAGCATCGTAGACATTTGACCACGGGTCTCCTGAAGTCTGCTAGAATGTGACAATCTGCCCCATTTTGAATAAACACAGAGTTTTTCTAAAATAACCCCCCCACACACAACTTTAATATTTACTTATACTGTTTGCGTTTCATATGTCGGGGCAGTTTTGGAAGGGAAATGGTAGGTACCATGCATTTGGGAGAGGAATAGAAATGTTAATATTAAGAGTCACACGAAAACCCGATTTCGAAAGACGTTTGGTGTTTTGTTTATTTGTTTGCTTGTTTCCGATTAGTCCGCTTTCTTGCCCACCTGTTTGTGCATCCCTTCTCCAGATCACACTGACTCGTTTCGCCCTGAAACAATTTGTACAGTATTGTTTCATCGCTTGCTTTAACCATCTTTAACGTTTTCATAAACTCGCAGAAGAGTTGCCAACTTCCTTGGGTCCTGTCTGAGTGATTATGCGAAAATCAACAGGCTAGGAAAATATCCCACCTGTTTTTAGTCTCTCTTGCAAGAGGGAACAGAAAAGTCCCTCACATTTAATAATGAAATCCTAGTTGGAAAGCTCTTAAGATTCAATTAATGGAAGGGAGTTTCTTGACATGTTTTGGACAAACTGAGAAGGTCCACACGAACCCTGCTGTGTGTTGCGCGGGTGTGTGCCTACATGCACGAAAGTGAGAGTTTGAGCTGAGTTGCTTAACAGCACTTAAGGCGTTTTTCTACCTATTACTGTCCCTAAACAGTAGTCGTTGGAATTGCTAGTTTTGTGGTGGCATTACCGGCTTGTGTTTGTAAAGGAAGCAAGGCAACGCCGGACGAAAGTCCTGTAAACTTCCCTTACGCAAGGGAGTTTCTGGCGGAGTTAGAAATCTGGGGTGTCCTCCTGCTCTGACACTGCGACCAGGTTTAGTGACTCGCTCACCTACAACGCTTACCATCGCCCAGCCAGGTGACAATTCCACCCTCCAAGTGAAACCGACATGAAAAGCAAAGAGAGAAATAAACTCGTTTGGAATCTGCGCTGCCTCTGCCTTCTCCAGTGACCTTCCTGTTTTTTCCTATCTTCTCTCCTTTCATCCCCCCAAATTTTTAAAAAGTTGACGAAAAAGTAATGTGTATAATTCGTGGGTGTGTCGAGAGAGGGGGACATTCCTGTCTGCGCTTTTCCATGCTGTTGAAACTAGGTTACGCTCCAATCCAGTCTCCTTGGAAAGGAACCCCTGTTAATTTCGCTGGCACCTACTTCCAAGGAAGCGTGCCTACAATGACAGCTGAAACCTTCTCTCTTGCTCACGACCCGCTCCTTTTAAGCGTGTGCACATCAACTTGTTTTTCCGCAACTCCACGAACTCAGGAGTTCAGGTCCACAGCCAGGCATGCCCAATTCGGCCTCATTGGCACCAAAGCAGGCCACAGATTTCCCCCACCCCCTCCTCCCCACCCCCACCCCAACATCCCATTTTCCTGCTCCACGGTCTTACCTTCTAATGGGAACCCGCTGCGAGGATAATTCTGTCCGGGAGCTGGTCGCATCATCCTTGGGACAGCTCCACCCAGACTTGTCATTTTGAAGGCAGCTTGACTCTCTTTCAACGTATTATATCCAGGTATGGCGGAGGTTAAGAGGAAAGGGCAAACGCAGATCAGCTCTGGGAAAAGATCCGCAGAGAATGAATCGAGTAGAGGAGCTGTTGTTGTTGTTGTTGTTGTTGTTAAAAAAGATATTAATAAAAAGGAGAGGAAGGACAAAAGGGGGAAGGGATAAAGCTATGGGAAGGGGGGAAGGGGGGTCGTTGTCCCTGGTCTGTTTCTCAATCAAACGTGGTATCTCGAGTCAAAAATGTGGCCGAGAGAGAAAGTGAGGGCGAGGGAAAGAGAGAGTGAGCAAGGAAAAGGGGGTGGGAAAAGTTTTGCCCGGAGAAAAAGGCTGCCGAGGAAGCCGCGAGGTGCCTGGTCCCTGCCGTGGGATGAGCTCACTTTGCTACGAACTGGGCTTGAGTGGCAGGAATGATTTCTTCCTGTTGTTGATACGAAGTGAAAGGAAGCTCCGCTCCGGAGTATTTATTAGTTCTTTCACCCCAAGCTTCCTTAGGATCTCTGCGCCGCGATTGGCCAGCCTGGAGACTGTCCCGTCTGGAGAAGACACGAGCTGATTGGACGACAGCGCCAACTTTCTCTTCTCCTCCTGACAATCGAAGGGCTCCGGCTTAGGAGGGTGACCCGGGATTTGCCTCTCTCTTCCCTTGATGAAGTGCCTTTTCTTTCAGAGAATGGCTGGACAGGAGAAAATGCAAGAGGAGCAGGGGAGGGAAGCGGCGGAGGAGGGAGGAGGAGGAGGAGGAGGAGAAGGTGGGGGGGAAGGACGGTCCCTTCCTTTTTTCTCCTTTTTTTTTACAACTCCTCTTGGCACAATGCCACTGTGCGAGAGATTACAATGAGGAAGTAGCCAACCTCTTGCATGGCTTGAAGTCAGTGTCTTTCTCTGCCTCTCTGCCTCTCTCTTTCTGGGCCACCTTTTCTTTCTTCTACGGAGAGGTTGTAAATGCGCAGCTGTACGCAGGGAAACTCAAGAGAAACTCCAGCGTTTCTCTCGAGACTATCCTTTGTCCTTTCAAACTCCAGACTAGATTCCCCTGGGCGTGTGTCTGGCATCCAGCAAAACTCTCTCTCTCTCTCTCTCTCTCTCTCTCTCTCTCTCTCTCTCTCTCTCTCTCTCTTACTTATCCCCCCCTCAACCCCCTCCCTTCTGTTTTCAAACTTTTCAAAGCAGCATTTAGAGGGAGTGGAAACCCAGCTTTTCGTGCAATCGTATTTTTAAAAACAAAACAAAAACCAAGACAGCGACGGCGGCAACAGGAATCTTTATAGATCCCCCAAACGGATTCTTGCTTTTAAAAACTGGAAAGATAGGTAGGAGTCGGTCTTTGTGCATATTTACGGAGCCGTGTGCTGTATATATATATATAGATACACACACACACACATATATATATTGCACATTCCTATATATGTTTGCCAAAGTGAACTTTGCTAAGAAGCAGATCTTCCCAGGAATTTATTATAGCATTGAAACTAAACTGCTGGGGGAGGGGAAGGGTTTTTTTAAAAAAAGAAGAAAAAAGAAAAAGAAAGAGAGAGAGAAAAGACTGACTAGGAGCTGAAGTGACCACAGCAGGATATGACGCCAGGAGTGTTGTAAAGACTGTCTGTCTTTAAAGAAGGTACTATTGTGCATGTCCTTTTATTTATAACTTAGTAAGTGCCAGCAAACTCGCCTCCTTTGCACTCTGAAGTGCCAGCCCGGCTTTCCACAGGGCTTTTTTTATTTGCAATAGTCTATTCAGTAACTGTCACTCTCAAGCCTCAAGTTATTCAAGACCTTAATCAATCAAAAGGATGAGAATCGTTCAGGTTTCCCCCCCTTTGAAATAAAGGAAACAATGAGTTTTAGGCTTCAAGTCCCTCCCCACCCTACTTCTCAACTTATGATACATTTTATAATTTCAGTGGGGCGAACAATGTGTGCCCGGTTTTCTTCCAGTCATACAACGAAAAGTTACCCGTAAATATAGAATAGAGTAAAAGCTGGTAGAAGTCTTTAAAAGGCGGGTCAGTTCCTCCCCCAGTGATAACTTAAAAGAAGTCCATGTGCAAAAGGAGTCCAGTGTACGGTGGGGGTTTTTTCAAAGTACCGAAGCCAATGCAATGTGAGTCTAGTCATTATTATATGGGTGGGTGCGCTCGCGGGTGCGCGCGTTTATATTGCCTTAAAAATATTTTGCTTTCCTAGTTAAAAGTCTTCCGACCGGTGCCTCTCAAAATCACAGAATTCGTAAACAGATAAAGGTACAGCAGATTATTAGCCACTTTTAAGACGGACGCATTCGTAGAACACTGTATTAATGTGTGGCTTTTGTACGTTACAAAGCGCTAACCAGGCCCTGAAAGGTAATGAAAAGTAAGGAAAATATGCCCCTAAATATATTTTTTACAAAAGTTGAAAAAGAAATAAAACCTGCCGTTATTTTTGCTGTCGTCCACATATCATGGCCTGAGAGCAGACCCAATCCAAGCATGGCCTTTACTCCCAAGTAGCGCATTTAGGATGGAAGTGCCTGCGCCTTGTTCTTCCACAGGCACCCTAGGGCAGTCGGGGGAACTAACCGGATCTGGGAAATACGCCATGGTAGAAGAATTGTTGCTTCACAAAATACTTCGAATTTTCCAACCTACCTGCGCGCAACACTGGTTTGCAAAGATCGCTTTTTATTAAGTTTCGAAAAACACGCCTCTAGCCTTTTCTGAAAATCCCCAAGTTTTACTCGAGCCCTCCTGTTTTTGCCACGGCATTTGAAAGCGACTGACTGATCATGTGAGAACCGTATTGCTTGAAGGGCCCAGGCAACAGATCTTGAAGCGCCAGGATAGTGAATACATGTGAACTGAATTGAGACACATTGTTTGTTTGGAAGCAGTTTCCATCGAACCGAATTGCGTTTAAGATCAGGGTGGATGCCAAACATTGATTTCAGAGCTGCTGAATTAATAGCACAGTCCTAGAGGTGTAACTCCACTGCGACTTACACCTCATAAAGTGTGCATAGGATTGCAGCCTTACAGTGAAATCTTATCTATGTCTACTCAGAAGTAAGTCCCAGGGGGCCAAGGGACTCACCTGGGACTTCCTCCTAGGTGTTTATAAGCCCCAGTGATCCTCCACTGCGCATACATTATTTCCGTGTTCCTCGTCAACACCGTGACTAAAGGAAAATCATATTCCTTTCCATGGGTGTGATGTCGTTTTATTTTTTAACCCGCTCAACCACATGGGCGCGCACACAGGGTAATTACTACACCTATGAACATTTTTTGGGGGGGGAGGATTGCACTATACGAACTCTAAATGGCAGCAATTATTAACTGATTTGATTCAGAGTAGTCCTATTGGAGTCAACAGAACTCCCAATGTGTTTTTTTGTTTTGTTTTGTTTTACGATTCCCGATCGATACAGATCAATATGCAGCCGGGATTCTACTGATGTTTAGTCGGAAGGAAGTCTTGTTGAATTAAATGAGACTTACTCCCCAGTAAGAGTGCATAGATTGTTGCCTACCTTTCAGCCTGAAGTGCGCAGAAATCAGACGGGCGTTAAAGGAATGGAACCAGAGCGCGTGTTATATACCTAGCATATATAGACTCGTCAACAGATTCGTCAACTCTCCATCCTCAGCTGTTTACTTGAAAGTAAATCGTCAGCTCTCCATCTTGATCCTCAACTATTTACGTGACACGAAATCCCCATTGATTTACTTGCAATTTAGTTGCATCGAAGAGCCTGAAAAGCTGGAAGTGCGGTATATTGTTTCTCTGTCTTCCACCGTTTTAAAAAGAAAATTGTTTTAATTTACTATTAGTTCCGCCCTAATGACATCTCATTGCTCCCAACGCCGAGATCTGTATTATTCGCCTGGTGTGTGTGTGGGGGGGGGGTGTTGTCTGCGTGTATAACATAAGCTCATCACAATTGATCCTGCAGAGATAATGAAAGGGAGTCATCTTGCCAGGCCCCCTTACCTTGCCTGTGCAAAACCAACTCTGAACCAAATTTGGCTGCCCCTTAAAAGCCAAACTAAGCTGGTTCCGGTTTGGACACAGTGCTTCGGGAAGCGATCCGGCCTAACTCCCACCCTCTGGCATTGAAATGAATAGGACCTGCTAGTGCTCTTGCGCAAGGTCCATTATTTCCTTTGGGGCTCGTGGATGAGAATCTCCCGGTGGGTTGTTGTGACCTCTGTTCTTTAATTAGCTCCCAGAAGTGCTCATCCCCCCTCCAGCCTACAGGCCCAAAGCACAGGTCGGAAGAAAGTCTGCATTGGCCTTAAAAGAACACTGAAATTCAAACGCGTGAACCGTAGAATTGGGCAGCTCGGGCGCATGCTTTTGTAGAAAGTTATGACCAAAACTTAGACATAAAATGAAAGTGTCCCTTCTATTGCAGTGAAGCCCCAGGCCAAATGAACCCTGCTCCAGAATGCAATTTTGGATCCTACCCCTCTCCGAAACACATTTAATTGGAAGCTTCCGGAATATTCCACTGTACCATAAAGCAAGGTTGCAATCCTGTTGAAGCGGCCCAATTCAAAGCACATTGAAGTTTTAAATCACCCTGTACACACTTACTTACCTGCGAGTAAGGCTCAGTGAACTCAACAGGACATGCTCTTGCATAAGACTGCTGGCAGACTGCAATCCTATGCATATTTACCAGGAAGGAAGATCTACTGAACGGCGTGGGACCTGCTTTTGAGTAAATATGCCTAGAATTGCATTATAAGGTTCCTGTGCCTATTTACCATTAATATTAAGGAAATGATTTCTGAATCAACGTGCTTGGAAACGGGCAGGATATCCATGTTCCAGGATGCGATCTTAATCATTGTTGAGTGGAAGTAGATTCCACTGAAATCACAGAATCATATAGTGGGAAGGGACCTCAAAGACCTTCTAGCCTAACCCATTGCCTGAAAGTCACCTCTTCTGCCTCTGCTTAAAAACATCTGGGGAAGAAGGATCCAGCACCTTCCAAGGCAATCCCTTCCATCACAGAACAGCTCTCAGGAAGTTCCTCCCTGTGCGTGAGTGAAAAACAACAACTTTCTTCTCCTTAGAAGAACACATGGACTCTGGTCCTACCATATGGGCAACAAAAAGAGACTCGCCCCATCCTCGAAGTGGCCAGCCTTTCAAATAATAATAATAATAATAATAATAATAATAATAATAATAATAATAATATATCCCGCTCAGGCGGCTCCCAACATAATATTAAAAAACACAATACAACATCAAACATTAAAAACTTCCCTAAACAGGGTTGCCTTCAGATGTCTTCTAAAAGTCAGATAGTTGTGTATTTCCTTGACATCTGATGGGACGGCGTTCTACAGGGCTGGCGCCACTACCAAGAAGGCTCTCTGCCTGGTTCCCTTTAACCAAACTTCTTGCAGGGAGGGAACCGCCAGAAGGCCCTCTGAGCCCTCAGTGTCCGGGCTGAACGATGGGGGTGGAGACGCTCCTTATACTGGGATATGTTTCCCGGTGCCTTAGGTGCGGAGTGCAGGTCCCAGTAACACTTTCTTGGATCCTAGCCCCATTTCCCGTCCAAAGGGATTTACACACAAGGAAAGCCGCGACGCCTGGAACAGGCTTCAAACCGGATTGCCCAACAGTGTCCTCTCTGCATTGCTCACTCTCACCGCCGCCTCCCTTTCACTTGGGTCCGAGCCTGTGGCCACTGAGCCACGCTGTGGGCCACCGGCCTCTCACCCTTCGTCTCCCACCCCCAAGCCCACTGTGGGCCGTCCGCCAGCTCCGGGGATCCTGTGCTGTTGTTGCGTCCCGCTTGAATCCGCCGGGTCTCCCTCCCCACCACTAACATTAAGATATCTTCCCCCACGATCGCGCCAGCAGTGCCAGGCGCAACGCGACGCTGCTGAATAGCTCCATAGAGCAGAGCTTGGCTGGAGCTGCAGTTTCTAATTGGAACATTATTGCCCTTCAGGCCCCTCCGAGCGCAAAAAAATGGAGAGGGGGCGCCGGTCTCCGGCAGGTCTCCATGCAGTTTTATAGCTCAGCATGCAGGAATTCAAGCCTCGTTTTCCAAGTGGCCTTCCGTTTGTTACAAGAAGCTCAGGATTGTATTCGGTAGGTATATGAAGAGAAAAGGCCCGGGCATTTGTGCGGCAAAGCTGGATTTTAAGATGGACATGCAACAGGTCCTCATGATCTGTGTGGGGAATTGCAGCTCCCGACTAATGAAGGCGGGCGCAGTTCGGCCACCTTGAAGGACCTTGAAGCCCCGTGGACTTTAATGGACGAGAGAGTTAAGCAGGCGCTTAATTCTCTCCCCTGCTAAAGTCACTGGGACGTAGGACTGCAAGCCTAAAAGCAGTCTTTCTGGAACTCCAGTGAAGCTTATCTCAGAGCTAACACGGGTGAAAGTGAAATTCAAGTGTACTGATTTTATTATTGTACTGATTTTATTATTTACTGTAGCTATTTTATACCTACAGAAGTCCTTTTCAAACTATATGCTGAGGGGGAATTATCAGGATTTATATACTGCTTAATCATCAAAATCTAAAGCGCTTTACATAAAATAAGGCGAGGGTGGAGGCGTGGCCTCTAGAACAATTTCTCTCCACGTGTACTCGGAGACAAGGAGCCTCCGCAAGCACATGCTTCCACTTCTCTGGATCCCGTTCTGAGGCATCCTCCCTCGAGACGTGTGGGCGCTTCTATTCACGCGCCAGGGCGTAAGACCTTGTGCAGGCTTCCACGCTATATGGAGGGTTCTCGATCGCGTGGTTTCCCTGCTGCCTTTCAGACGTTTACGCGCTCTGAGTGGACGCTAGCAGAAGGGTCTGCTCGCGCCGAACCCTCCCATCCCCTCTCATCGCGTGTTCACATTCAATGTCAGCAGACAGCCCCTCCCCCCCAACACGTGCCCCGCTCCATTTCTGAACTCTTGTTATTAACATGTGCTGCTGTTTTTCTTACTCGCCCACCTAGAAATACACTTTGACTTTGCTGTCCACCCCATAGCTGTCAACGTTTCCCTTTTTTAAAGGGAAATTCCCTTATTCCGAATAGGATTCCTCGCAAAAAATGGAAAAAGTTGACAGCTATGGTCCCCCCCACCTCTGATTTTCATTTCCTGGTGCCGCCACTATCAGCATAACGCCTGAAGAGGGTTAATAATCTTCCCCAAAACAGTAAAGGCCATCTCCTCCGGGGACAGGTCGCTAATTTAAGTGCTTCTCCCCATAAATTAGCAAGTTCAGAATATGTACAACCAGCCAGATTGTAGTTGCAGATCATTTGCAAATAACCAAAGGCTTCACTTCTGAGGTATCAACCCTGACATAAACTCTGAACAAGAAGTATGGCTGAAACCTTCAGATAATTTCCTTCCGAGGAGCCTCACGACAGGACGGATAAGATCTGAATTTCTGAAGGTCTGTTGTGCACAATCTTACGGTGATCTAATTATCAAGAACTCTGGGTGGAGTCCAGAATCAATGCAGTCATAGGAATTCTATCATTGGCTTTAATGATGCGAGGACTGCATCCCAGATAAACAGCTCGGCTCTTCCCCTTTCTCAAAGTGAAAAGAAGCCTGGCAAGGCTATGGTCTCGTGGTCCTACGAACGGCTGACCGGACAATTATTCACGTTTTCCAAACGAGGCCGGCTACCGGCTAGATGGAGACATCCCTTCGCGAGTTTCCCATCGGACAAAGTGGACCCGTCCTCCCAGGGCCGTGCATGGCAAATTGTCGACTATGCTTGTCTTACACAACCAGACGTTCCTTTCACGGGACACAAAGAAAGGGTTTCATTTCATGGGGATTCAGAATTGCCCCACCAACCAGAAAGTTTGCGAAACCCGGAGGGGAGGGTTGGGAGGAAAAGGAGAACAAACACATGTAGCATCATTCTGCAGAGAAAAAATGCCAAGAATCGTCTCTCTGTGTGTGTTATTGGCTATCTGTGGTGAGTCTTTGGTATAATATTGTGAATGAAAACGCGAGACCTCTGAGAAATTATGGCCGCCCCCAAAAGCAAATATCATTCTATTTAGGCTTCTGCTGCCTAAACAAAAAAATGTGAACGAATTTAACAATCACACCAAGGAAGCGCGGTGCGGGAGGGAGTCCTCGGGACGTTCGAAAGGCTCCCATTGGCTGAATCGGGCCCTCCGGCGTTCCATTGGAATTCTCCGTGCACTTTGGCATGAATGGCTCTGGCTACCCCTGCTGTGCGTAAAAATCTTCTTCTCTCTCCCCCGCCCCCAAGCCACCAGCAAGATCCTGGGGACCCGATCCCGTCCCGTCCCGGCTATTTGAGCGAAGAAAGGGCCGCCCCCCTTGGGCCTATGGCTTTTCATTTCCCAAGAGGAGACAAAAGTCGCTCAACTTCTTCCCCTGCCCGGGAACTTGTTCACATTCCAGGCGAACGATTAGCCACGAATGCCTGGACCCCCATATTAGCCCAGCGGAGAGGATTTCACGCCTTTCCAGTGGAAATAGCTAAAAATGCTCCTGCTAATTATAGAGCTCTTCCAGGCCAGGTGCACTTTTAATTGGATTAGTAAGTGCTCAATATTAAACCTGCAGCACATCAAATGGGCAGGGAAAATTAGAGCTATTAACAACACCCAGGCAATTATTTATGGACGGTAACATTAGGATGTTTCTCCCCTGTTGGAAGGAAAAATATCAATTATGCTATTTAGCAGGCTTCCCACCCTCTCTCAAATACAGTAGAAAGCTTTCGTATTCCTGTTTCTCATGATTTTTCTTTAATAAAAAAATATAAGTCTAGCATAAAGGAACTTCTAAGCTGTTCAGGACAAGAATAACCTGCCAAATCACCTCCCGCCTCCTAATCTTTGGAACATCTGTAAGTTTTTGCAAAGAATAATTCCAGTTGCTAACTTGGAAGTAAGATCCCCACCCCTCAAAATTAAGGGAATCTTGTTTCCGGGTAGCTGCGTTTAGGCTTTAGATTGCAAAGAAGAAAGAAAGATTTGGCGTGGCTGGTCATGCGAAAGATTCCCTTATGGACCAGGCAGTTTTATAAGAGAAGAGCACGATTCTGAAACGTGCCTCTCTTTATTGCACAACTCACGCAGAAAACGATATAGCCCAAGTCAAGAACTTTCGATTTATGTTGATTTCAATGGAGAGTTAGACATACACCTAGAAAGTCTTTTCTCTCCCCCGTTTAGTTTTCGAAGCTTAGCTTTAGCTGGATCGTAAGCACACAATTTCAGTTCAGTCTTAGTTATTACTGGTTGTAGTTTAGCGGACCGTTTAGCGTGGTGGGTGTTGGTTTGCTTTTGTGGGTGTTTCTTTTTGAGCGACTCACTCATTTTTCTCTCTCCTTTTATTTCCTGCTTTTATCCCACGATATAGATTCACGGCAGACTGAATGAAAAGCGGGGCATGCAAAGTACCTTTTAAAAGTAATTTGTTTATTTTGAAAGTAATAGTTGCAGATGGGGATTCCGCCGCCCCCCAGACATGCAGCTCTTGGAGTGCACGTGGGTGCATTTCTTCGTGCGCTGGCTAAAGCTATTTTGGTTCGGCGCTTGCCTTCACTTCGTTGGCTTCCTGAGTAGGTAGGAAAACGTCGCTCCTGCCTCCCAAATGAAAGTGTAACGTCTAGAGGAAATTAACGCTGCGATTTGAGCGAAAAAAGTGGGTGTTTTCAGTGCAAACAAATGGACCCAGCTAAGGAAACATAGGGGACGCTGGTGGCGCTGTGGGTTAAACCACAGAGCCTAGGGCTTGCCGATCAGAAAGTTGGCGGTTCGAATCCCCGCGACGGGGTGAGCTCCCGTTGCTCGGTCCCTGCTCCTGCCAATCTAGCAGTTCGAAAGCACGTCAAAGTGCAAGAGTCCTCCGCGACTGGACCTAATGGTCAGGGGTCCCTTTACCTTTACCTAAGGAAGCATAGACTTCTCTGAACCCAGTTGCCTCAAGTTAGGAAATAGGAACTTTAGAAAGAAATGCCAGTGGCGGCAGGGTGGGGAACTACATTTGCCAACCCTATCAGTGCTTACTTGGAAGTAAGTCCCATTGAGATCAATGGGGCTTACTCCTTTGTGTATTTAGGGTCACAGCCTAATGATTTCGTATTTTCGTTTATTTATGTGTTTGAAGAAGCACAACCATCCCCATTAACCGGTTAAAGGTGGGCTAAGTAGATGTAAACCTTTTGGTCCTGTTTCCATACAGGGATCCTGTACAAGCTTCCTGCGAAGTAAGTCTCATTGCATTGGAATAAGCTGGACTTGACTTTTGATTGGAATGTTGGACTTCTGAGAAATCACACCCTGGATCCATCTGCAGGTTAAACGATCTCAGGCAGCCGAGCGATCCTCGGCAAGTTTGCGTGGAGCTAGCAGTCCCACAGAGTTTGATTTCCCTGCCACATTGCTTAGATTTGCAAGCCCCAAACGCTTCGGCGTCGTAAACAGTAGTGGGAATTGAGACGCAGGTTTAACTTTTGACTCCCAGCAAATTGCATGAATCTCCCGCGCTTTGAAGTCAGTTCCACTGGACTCAATAGGAATTTAATTTCCAAGTAAAAGTGTTTGGGATTGGGGCAAGGGTTTGGAATCTCTCCACCACTGCCACCCAGTTATCTGCAAGCACTGAGGCTGAAGCTGTAAACAGGAAAACAATCGAGCAGTTGGGAAGCTGATCTTAAATTCGGCGTCCTCTTTTGTATTAAACATCTTATCTGGAGGAAGTAACGCTCACTGATTTCAACGGGACAAACTTCCAGGCAATATTTTTAGGACAAGACTTCCAAACAAGATTTGACCATGTCTAACTCCCAGATAGATCCACCACTAACAGCTCAAGCCCTATGCATATTTATTAGGTGGAAAGTCAGCCTTAGAAAGTTAATTCCATTGACACTAATGCCATTTAATTGGATCTACTACTCTTTGGTTTTCTTCCACAGGTAAATATGTTTACAAACTGATATTAAATGCGAAAGTTTCGCTGAGTTCAATGAGATGTTCAAGATGTTCCATGCAAGCTTTACTTTAAAAAAAGTCCCACTTACAACTTATTCTTAAACATGGAAGTTAAGCCTCACGGGCTTCAATGGGACTTACTCCCAGGTAAGTGAGTATAAGATTACAACCTTAATTGAGTGGGGTTTACTCCAAAGTAAATGTGCATGGATTGCAGATTTACCTCTTGTGAGCAAAAGAGCTGAAGAAATGCAAGCTGTCCAATTCTATCCATGTTTACTCGGAAGTAAGTCTGCATATAACAGGCCTTATACATAAGCTTGTGTGAATTAGTTTGCACAGGACTATCCTATGCACACAAATATATTTGCAGTGCACTGTCACTAGAGCTGCATGTCCTCTCTTTATTTATTACAGTTTTTGCAAGGAATCAGAAGGGGGAAATCCATAACTAGCAGAAAACAGCAGACCCTAAATATACAGCTAGGGACTAAGTCTGCCATTCTACGCAGACTAACTTGGGGGCGTGTGTATTGAACACCGTGGAAATTACTTCCATCAAGTTAGGCATAAGCTCAGTTTTTCACATTATATCCTGGTCTGAAATCAGTGAGACAATTGCCAATTTAAGACGTCTGAGCTTATGGCACTTGTTGAGATTCCACCCGCGTAACCCTCAGAATATTCGCTCATAAACTGAGTTCAGTTGGACTTAATGCCTGGTAAATGTGTATAAGGTTGCAGCCTTACGTTAATATCTCAGCCCCAAATATATAAACTCACTGAAATGCATAGCGGGGAATCCTGAGTAAACGTCCTTAGGGCAGTGTGAAAAGCAAGCTTCACGGGGGTGGGGGATCAGCTACCCTCTCTTAGTTTTATTCTGTAGCTGTGCGTAAAGCATTACTACTCTCCGTGGAGCATATGCATTGGAATCTGGGCTTTAGCCTGCAAATAAAAATTCCTTTTCAGGATTGGGTGAGGCGGGGGCGGGAGAGAGAGATAAATGGACCCCTCTCTGCAGAAAGTAATGATTAGCGGACTATAAAACGAGCGCAGCGGTCTTAGGGTACCCCTCTGTTTCCAAGCGAAGTCAATTTCCACAGCCAACCGACGCTCACCAGGCTAGCGGCATTTTTATGACTCCGGTCAAGTGGCACCATCTCTCCTCAAAGGGAACCTCGCCTGGAAAAGCAGCAGGAAATTCGTCAGGCCGGCCCTGCACGAGGTTTTTGAGCAGCGGTCCTTGGATCGTTTGCCGCGATCAAGCGCCACCGAGGGACAAACCTCGCCACGTCCTGCAGCGCCCAGATAATAAATTCCCTACGTTCTTCATAATGAGACGATCTTCTCCAGCAATCGAACCCATCACTCCAGTTATACCCAACATATCAGATCTCATTCGCCTGGCTCTGGTTGAGGGCAAAGATAATACACACACCTCACGGATTTATTGGGATTCCCTTCCGAGAATGTGTCCTTTTGGTGCGATGCTTTCGTCAGCTCGCTTCCCAAAACGCACTTGAGGGCGCATGTTCTATTGAAATAAAGGGGGCCTGCGGTCCAAGGATCGGAATGGTAGGTTAGAAATCCCCAAGCACTCTTACACGGATGTATATATGAGATCTGAGTATCCTTGCATCCCAGTTCAACAGCGCTTACTCTTAAGTGTACAAAGATTTGCAGTCTGGGCTGTTGGGGGCACCTTTCCTCCAAGGACAGCGGACAGTCATTCTATAAACTTAGGTTTTACAACAAGAGGAAACTTTATAAAGCAATCCCTGGCCACGTGCAATCCCAAAGGACTGGTAAATGGTAATTTTAATTGTTGGTTGCAGTAGGAACAGATCTGCAGTCACTGTTTAAAAAATAAACACAGAAAGGCTCTTTGATGTGGGACAGACTTCGCGCAGGTCCGTACCTGTGCACAGCCTGAATTATTCTAGAAAATAGAATAAACTAGGCACACTTTCCCTTAAATATGCATGGAATTGCTGTCTAAAGCTGCAGCATATCCTTACTTATAACGGGATAAATCTCATTGATTTCAGTGGGACTTATTTCCGAGGAAACATGCATAACCTCTTAAATATTCAGTAGAGCGCTGTGTGACACTTCCTCCTGAAAGGTTGCAAAGATGTCAGAAGTCCACAGTAACTCGGAGCGGGACTTTTAGTGTGGCTGTCCCTGTTCCGTGGAGTAGTATGTTCCTGTTCAGATATGACAGGCGCCCAATGGCCGCTATCTTCACTTTGCGGAAACAATTGAAGAATTGAAGACAGCTGGATAAATGAGTCTTTTCCAGGAGTGTCTAATTTGTATTACTTTGGTTCTGTATTAAATATAACGGCTGTTTTGTGTTTTAAACTTTTTCTGTTTTTATTGTATATCGCCGTGGTACATATCCTTGAGGCAAGTGTGTAGAAGGGATGATGATGATGATGATGATGATGATGATGATTAGGCTGCATGACTTCAATCCTATGCACCCCCTTTAGGAGCAAGCCTTACTGAACTCAGTGAAACTTTCTTCCCAGCAAACATACACAGATAGGATCCGGTTTCACTTGCAAGTTCCACAACAGGCAGAAAACGCAAGAAAACTGACGCCACAGAAATCTAAAAGCTGAAAAACTCTACAGTAAATCCTGATCGCTCGAATTTTTTTTAATCCAAGAAACGCGTTGGGGGCGGGAAGGGAAGTGTTTGGTAAGTTTTTAACGTGTTTATGTCTAAATGATTTCGGTAAGAGCCTTAAATACTCAAAAGCTTACAACAAGTGTGTGACCTCGGGTTACATACCCTTCAGGTTACAGACTCCACTAATCCAGAAATAGTACCTCGGGTTAAGAACTTTGCTTCAGGATGAGAACAGAAATCTAGCGGTGGCGGCGCGGCAGCAGCAGCAGGAGGCCCCATTAGCTAAAGTGGTGCTTCGGGCTAAGAACAGTTTCAGGTTAAGTACGGACCTCCGGAACGAATTAAGTACTTAACCCGAGGTACTACTGTAAAGGACAGATTTTTGAGTGATGTTTTTCCAGGTATTTTGGAGGGTTTGTTTCTTTAAATGGACGAACTAGGTTACAGTTGCTTTCTTTGAGTTCAAGAGAACTCAGTCTTAGGTAACAATGTATAGGTCTGCATGCGCCATTAAATGGGAAACTCTCATCTTGGTTTCGGTGGAAAATGCTTAACAACCAAGTATGCTCGCCTGGAGTTTCGGTGTCTCAAAGGTGAGAAAGAGTGCGTGTGTTTGTGTGCGTGTACACAAACACAAATACTGGACTGGCTGCCAATACATTACCAAGCTAAGCTTCCAGATATTACTGTGAACATCCTAAATGCCTAGGACCAGGTCACCTGAAGGTCTCCCTTATACACTGGCCAGACCGCTGCGAACACTGTCTCCACTGAAATCCAAGCATTTTTGAGAAAATGAATTGGAATCGTTGCTGGTCATTTATTCTGGATATTATGCTATTTAAATGCCTTTACTGTAGGTGGCCATGACTTTTCATAATGAGAAAGCGGTATAGAAATAGCTATAGAACTAAATAAGCAACACGTACAGGGTTGTGTGTGTGTGTGTGTGTGTGTGTGTGTGTGTGTGTGAGAGAGAGAGAGAGAGAGAGAGAGAGAGAGAAAGGATATCCTGGTGTGCTTGAAGGAAAATGTTTCCAAGGCCGAAATCTAAATACTTAGGGATAAATCCTGCCGAACTCCGAGGCCCTTTGCATGGGACCGGAGTGGACGTCAACAAAACACGACCCATTGGGCTGGGATTCCAAACTCTCCTGGATAGACTCCCATAAAGCGCGCAGCCCTTCCGTCTGCCGCCGGCTGGTTAAGAGGCAACCCGCTTCCCCTCCCTGTTTCCCCGTCCCGAGTAAATGTGACACCCCCTCCCCAAGAGAGAGGAGCCAGCCTTCCTCTCCCCCTGCCTTTAGCCTTTTTTAAAAAAAAAGTCCTTCTCAATCAAGTAGCCCGAAGATTAATTGTTCGGAGGGTTCCTTTCACCTCCCTCGACTGCCGAAACATAATATGAGATGGCGAAAGAAAGGGGGGGAAATTAACAGTCAGGACCTAGAGAGAAAAAAGTGGGGGGAAGAGTAACATTTGGGATCTTATGAAATGTAATCTGCATATCTAATTGATTCCCAGCATATCAGTTGAAAGGATAAAGATGTATATCTGCGCGATGGAGATTGCATTAATAGCCACATAAATAAAGGTTGGAAAGTCATCAGGGGGCCCTTTGAAGCTTGCGCCCCGCGCTTTTATGGCCCTGACACACTTTCGCAGCGCTCCCTCGAAGGACCGCCTTCGCTGCTGCTGCTGCTGCTGAAGAAGAACTTAGGAACCGAAGCATCTTGGTCATAAGAGAGAAACAGAGGAGGTTAGCTGGGCTTTCCCTGTTTCTCGTAGGCTATGGACAAGGCAGGTGCGCTCAAGGGTGAAGAGCCTTCCGGGATCCCATCATCAGCGAAGAAATCAAGCGGAGACACAACTGGGGAGCCAGATGTGTTGCCAAAGAATCTCTCCCCAATCTCGCTTTCTCTCTCATCAGCTCCAAGGCGAAAAGGGAAAGGAGGCTGGATTTTACTAATGGATGGATTGGCCGCTTCATGACAAAATGAGCGATCTATGCCGTTTGCGAAATATAGAAAACAGTGCCACGGCCGTTAAAATAGTAACATCCGTAAATAAATCCGTAAATAAATCCGTAAATAAAACACAAAGTAAAAACAACCGGGTGAAAACAGTTTATAGAAATAGCTTTCCTATACAGACACACTTTGAAAAATGGATCATGCCTGAAGCAGATCCAGGCTAGGAAGCGCTGCGGAATATTGGTTCGATTCCTAGGAGAGGCTGGTCTTGAAAAGGGGAGCGCGGGACGCGAGGAAATAGAGGTCGTCTGTAGGCAACGCTAAGTGGGATAAAATGCCGTGCAGGGTTTCTGCGAACGATGGGGGAGATTCGGGGTTTTAATTAGGCAACCGAACTGTATTTATAAAATCATGCATGGCATGAAGAAAGAGGACAGCAAAATGTTTTACTCCCTCTCTAGAACTCGTAGTCATTCAATGCAGCGGAATGTTGGAAGAGTCAGGACAGAGAAAAGAAAGAGCTTCACCGAACGCAGAGTTAAACTACGAACTCACTTCCACAGAAGGTAGTGGTGGCCTGGATGGCTTTAGAAGAGGTTTGGACCTTTAGAAGAGGTTTAGACATTCTTGGAGGAGGCGGCTATTGATGGCTATGCTCTGCATCCATGGTGGAAGACAGTACAGTGCTACCTCGGGTTACAGACGCTTCAGGTTACATATGCTTCAGGTTACAGACTCTGCTAACCCAGAAATAGTACCTCGGGTTAAGAACTTTGCTTCAGGATGAGAACAGAAATCTAGCGGTGGCGGCGCAGCAGCAGCAGGAGGCCCCATTAGCTAAAGTGGTGCTTCAGGTTAAGAACAGTTTCAGGTTAAGTACGAACCTCTGGAACGAATTAAGTACTTAACCCGAGGTACCACTGTATTAGCCATGCTGGTTGTGGTGCTTCCTGTGGCAGTGATGGATCCCAGAACACCTGCAAGCTGCTGCCGTGCCACTGCTGCACGATTTCTGTTCTCATCCTGAAGCAAATTTCTTAACCCGAGGTACTATTTCTGGGTTAGCGGAGTTTGTAACCTGAAGTGTATGTAACCTGAAGCGTCTGTAACCCGAGGTACCACTGTAATGCTTCTGAATACCACTTCCTGGTAACCGCAGGAGGGGAGAGTGCTGTTCTGCTCGGATTCTGCTTGCAAGTTTCCCACAGGTTGGGCTAGCTGGGCCATTGGTATGATCCAGCAGGCTCTTCACCTGGCGCTGGTGAGCAGCATAATGTCCATCTAGGGGTAAGTAGATCTCCTAGGATCTGGGAGACCAGGGTTGTTGGAATCCCCTCTCAGCCATGAAGCTCCCTGGGCAACCTTGGGCCAGTCACTGCCTCTCAGCCTAACCTACCTCACAGCTTCTACCCAGAACAAACTTAGTTAGTCTCTAAGATGCTACTAGACATTTCTTTTTACAGGGTTGTTGTGGGAAATAAATAAGGAGGGGATGAACAATGGACTCCATCTTGAGCTTCTTGGAACAAAGGTGGGATATAAACACAATAAATAAAAAGCCAGAGACTGTGCTGTACATGTACGCTGCATGTGTGTATTTTTGTGTGCTGATGAGTGTGCAAGTGTGTGAATGATGAGTGAAGTAGAATGAAAGTGCCTGTGGGGTAAGTATATATATGTGTGCATAAGTTTGGTCTTCCCTGCCCTGTTACATTATAGAGTAAGAAGTCTCTTTCTGGACCAGGTCAAAGATCCATCTGGTCCACCATCCTGTTCTCACAATGCCCAGCCAGATGCTTGTGCACTGATGGACCTACATTTTGGGGACCTTTCGCAACCAGCAACAAGGTCTGATTAACCACTTGTTGTCTTCAAGGGGGTTGTTCCACGGCAGATTGCCACATTTCCCCCGTGTGTTTGCATTTTTTGTTATCCACTGAAGTACTTTCGTGAACTCATTGTTATTCTTCTCAGGTCTTGACCTCTGTCAAAAAAAGGGGGGGATTACATTTGCCACAGCAGAAGAGCCAATTTAGCACAACACTTCAACTCTATAACACCTGTGTTTTATTGAATCTCAAGCTTTGGGATTCTTGAAATTCATACAACAACAAAAAACTAAGCAACTTGTGAGACTCAGATTGGGTCTACTACACTTACGGGATAGATTCCAGGTGTATGTATTTTGTAACTTAAGTCTGCCTTCTGGGATCCATCTGTGAACAGAATGTGTGTGAGTAAACTCTTTTATACTTTTATGCAAGTGTCTAATAGTTTTATGAGGGAATAAAGGGGAATTATCAGGAAACTTATTTTAGAGGCTTATACAAGCCTGACAAAGACATTATCCGCTGTACAAGTTTAAAAAGAGGAATGTTACTCTGCTAAATTGTAGAACTTGTTAACACAAGTTGGGAAGGATATAATTAAATAATATATCCTCTCCTGCCTCCCTGAATGTTCCCACAGGAAGCCCATGAAACAGGGCTCTCCCCACCTATGATTCCCAATATCTAGGGAAACCTCTGTCCGTGGTGTTCTAGATCTGTATTTCCCAGCCTGTGGTCACAAAGCCTGTGCAAGTGGATTATGGGCTTTAGAAGCACATCCAAAATAATGGCTGCTTTTAATCCTTAACTGGTGTGGTAATACCCCTTACAACTTTTTGTTTCGTTGACATATTATAATGCCATGTTGACACTTTTAACTGAAGTTGGAAAGGTTTGAGTCTCACATTTTAACACTTGCGAACCACTCTCTGGCAGGCAGATCAGAGGGCAATTGGCCACAAAGGGCTCATATAAGGCACTGCTTGTGTAACCATATGTTTTAAGAATACATTTTTTATAACTTATGAAGCAAAGTCCTGCAAAGAAAAGGTTGGCACTCTTACACTCCCATTAAAAACTGCGAATAACTTTGTAAGCAATATAAATATTTCAACAAATTCCACATTAACAGGGCCATTAAGCAAACTTCTGCTTGGATGCCTTAAGGAGTGGTTAGGAAACAGGCGAACTTGAAGTTGAAAAGCACAAAACCAAAGGCTGCTAAAGACCTAAGGTCCGAAAGTCAGATGACAATCAGTGGATTTGGAGCACTATTTTAGATGGAAAGGGAATTCTAGGAGGAAAACGAATCTGCCACACCTGCAAGACATCACTTGATGTTGCAGTCATACCTTACCGTCGGCGTGACTAGGACGGTCTGTGGTAAGCCACCAAAAGTTAAGCTAGCAAACGGTACACAAAGGCAGCGTGAGTCAGTACTGCGTCGAAGTTTTTTGAATACTTTTAAAGTGGATGTGTTTTAAAGCATATCTCTTCGATTTGCTTTGCATTAGTGCCGCGCAATGTTTTCCTCTGCGTCAGTGACCCTGCGCTATTTAATTGCGAGATAGGCTGACTGAATTTACTTCCCAGTTAACCCTCTTAGGAGGCAGGGTGTTAGCAAAATGTTGCCTATCCTCATCCACCTCTAATGTGCTTTGCTTTGAACTCCTCTGCCTGAAGAAGAGCTCTGTGTAACGCCAAAGCTGACATCCACCCTGGTCCAGCCAAAGGCTCTGCCTTTGGGTTTTGTGTCTGCCTGTTTGTTTGTTTCAGTCCGCGGAACTAAATCAGCTACTGCCTGTGATGTCCTCGCTGCCACTGCGAGGGACCAGATATGCCTCCTGCCCTTCCTCGAGCAGCCTCGGCGCAGTGAGATCCGTGCGAGAAGCGAGGCCAGCCCAAGAACAGTAGTCGCTGCCGGTGTAGCTTATCTCCGGCGTTGTCTCAGGGCTGAAGAACCTGGTCTGTTTATGAATGGGTGTTTGGTTTGCTGGGCGGAGCGCCGACTAGCTGCATGGAAGCGCCAAGGCGGGCTGGTGTGGAATCTCGGAGTGGGGTCACGACCTGAAATCACAAACCAATTCAAAATGTTTATTTTAGTCTCTCGCAGAAAGGCAGCGAGACCGCAGCGGGCAACCAAAATAAAGAATAAATCACAAAAGGGACACAACGGGCCGACCAGAAGAAAAACAAAGTGTATTTGGTCACACCACAAATGGATACATTGGGTTCCTCCTCCTCTCCGGTCCTCCTCCGTCCTTCGCTTGCTTTTGGGATGGCGCAGAAGCTGGTGACGGCCATCACCACCAAAGGGTCCAAGCTTGTCTCTGCTGCTATCACTTATTCAAAGCCTCGCCTAACCACTTTTGGTACTATGCTAAAGTTGAATCGGCTCTCCCAACTCCTGCTGAAATTCCTAAGGCTACTGAGGACATGAAGGGATTGCTGAAGAGCATGCAGTCTGGCCGCATCAAACAACAGCTCACCGTCAAAGAAGCTCTAAGGAACGGCTAACGAAATCATAGGCAAACGTGGCATGGTTGGCTATAATGTTTGAAAGTTTTTGTTTTTTACTTCCTAACAGTGTCTTAATATTAAATTACAGCGCAGAGATGAAATTGTGGGGGGTCTCTACAAATATCATTCCGATTGGGGCAGAATCAGACGGTGGTGACGTGAATGCTGACGAGGATCCCTAAAATAGTCCTTCTCTTCTTCCTCCTCTTGGGGGGTAGGGGGGCTATTCAAATAAATGCTACACACACATAAACCAAAATAATAAAGAACACAAATGGATACATTGGAAGAAATCCTCCTCAAAATGCACCCCTCCTTCCCCCCTTTTTTCTGACGATGCCTTGCTTCCAAATCAAAAGGACCATCTTGTTCTTAAACCTCTTTTGCCCATTCTTTCAGCAAGAGATGAGAGAGAGAGAGAGAGAGAGAGAGAGAGATCCCATATATGAGCAAGAATCCTAACTTTATTCTCAGAGAAACTACTGGGAATATTTATACTATTTATGCTGGTTTATAATGGTTTCTTCCTAGGTAGAAGTAGCAAAGCAGTCCTATAATCTCTACTCAGAAGGAAGCCCTATTATTATTATTATTATTATTATTATTATTATTATTAGTCAGTAGAGCATAAGACTCTTAATCTCAGGGCCACGGGTTCGAGCCCCACAATGAGCAAAAGATTCCTGCATTGTAGCAGGTTGGACTAGAGTACGCTTGTGCTGCCTTCCAACTCTATGATTCTTTGACATTTATTTACTATATTTACATCCAGCCTTCCTCCCAAGTTGGGCTTCAAGGGTTCCCTGGTAAGTGTGCAGAATGGCAGCTGCCGTGTGCACAGGATCTCAAAATTGCGCAAGGTGTCACACTTCCTCCTGAGGGCTGCCTTCCTCCTCATGCAAAATACTTAAATGGAAGTCTCCGAACTTCCATGGCGTGCATAATGTGGAATCAGCTCATTTTATTTCCATGGGGAGTTTTCTTTCTTTCGTAAAGTTGACTGAATTGGGTGGGATTTACTGCTGGGTAAAAAAAGAGAGAGAGGCTTGCTGGGAAAACTTTCCATTTACAAACTTATCCTTTTTGGCCTCACGGAGTGCAAAGGCTGCACATCCCTTACTTGGTGTGTTGCCTTTATGGGTGGGGGGGTGGAGGTGGGAAGATTCTGGGTGCTGCCTGGAAAAAGAAGAGAGCTCCAGGAAGGGTGGTGAGGTCATTTGACCTCACCTTTTGGTGGGAGCTTAATTTGGGAAAGGATAGCAACAGAAGTGAGGGTGCTGTACATAAATACATGCTTGTATACTTGGTGGGTAGAGCTGGTTGTGTCTGTTGTATTTGTGGGAATGTTCAGGGAGGCAGGAGAGGATATATTGTTTAATTATAACCTTCCCAACTTGTGATAACAAGTTCTATAATTTTGCAGAGTAACATTCCCCTTTTTAAAAATTGCACAGCGGATAACATCTTTGCCAGGCTTGCATAAGCCTCTAAAATAAGTTTCCTGGTAATTCCCCTTTATTCCCTCTTAAAAGAATAGACACGACACAGTCTTGTGTAAAAGTATATAAAATAGTTTACTCACATTCTGTTCACAGAAGGATCCCAGAAGGCAGACTTAGGTTACAAAATATATAAATGTGGAATCTATCCCATAAGCAGATACAATGGTACCTCTGGATACGAACAGGATCCATTCCGGAGCACCGTTCGCATCCTGAGTAGAACATAACACACGTCTGCGTGTGTGTGGGTCACGTTTTGCTGCTTCCGCACATGCGCATGATGTCATTTTGAGCGCCTGTGCATGCGCAAGCAGCGAAACGCAGAAGTAACACACTCTATTACTTCCGGGTTGCCAGGGAGCGTAACTTGAAAACGCTCAACCTGAAGCATATTTAACCCGAGGAATGGCTGTAGTTCCTTTGTCCTCTCTTGGCTGAGAGCATCTCAGGATAAGGAGATGTTGCTTCTTCAAGGAATGGAGTCAGAGAGAGAGATGGCTGCCTCCCCTGTGCTATTTTGTTACCTGCACTGGTGAGGTCACGCCCACCTCTGGTTACATGTCGAGGACATCTGTCCGAGCCCAGGAGCAAACAGGAAGTTCTGACTGGCTGGTCCAGACACCCCCTTTTATGTCCACTCTAGGAATGTTGTATTTGACTGCTCTGTGTTTCACACCCCAAAGTATTTTGGATCTGCTAGTAGTTATTATAGTGATTATACAAGGTGTGACCTGAAAGTTCAGTGAATGGTCACATAAACCGGACAGTGAGAAATATTCGAAATTACATACCTTACAGGCCTTCAAAGTAGGCCCCCTCTGATACAATGCACCGTTGATAACGTTTGTAGAACTGTTGGAAACTTCTGGAAAAGTCCTCTTTTCGGACTGCTTTCAGTTCCCTCGTCACAGCAGCTTGGACATGTAAAATGTTAGAAAATCTGTGATCTTTCAGTAAAGATTTCAATTTTGGAAAAAGAAAGAAATCCAGCAGCGCCAGATTGGGAGAATATGAAGGATGGGGCAACTCAGTAACCTCAGTAACAATTTCATGCAGAATATGCAATTCTTCTGCCATCATTTGGACGGACAAATGATGATCCCACATCAATAGCTCACAAACTCTGTCAACATTTGCCGCCATTTGGTTCGTTGACGGTCTGCCAGACCAAGGGCTATTTTTGATGGTTTGCTGCCCTTCACGGAAATGCTTAAACCACGCATACACTGTCTTTCAAGTTACAACTTCATCTCCGTACACAATTGTGAGCTTTTCATGGGTTTCCGATGCTGATTGTATGTTCAAATATTTCTCGCTGTCCGATTTCTGTGACCATTCACCGAACTTTCTGGTCACACCTTGTATAATAATATATTATTATTATCGTTTCTGTTTCATATTTAAGAGATATCTGTGCATCTCTTTTAAAAATTGTTCTCTTTTAAAATTTGATTTTTACTTGTGATGTTTATTTGAGGTGTAGTGGTTGGGGTTTGGGCTAGGACGAAGCAGAACAGGATTCAAGTCCCCACTCAACCATGAAGTTCAGCTCTTGGGTCAGCCTAATCTACTTCACAGGGTTATTTTGAGGCAAATACAGAGCCACGTATACCACCTCGAGCTCCTTGGAGGAAAAGGTGAGATAGAGATGCAATAATAAATAAAGTATTTTTAGGACTTTGTAACCCACTTAAGAGATTTTTTTTTAATGTGAAGCGGCAGACAAAAAAGTTAATTAAAGATGCCCAGGACTGACTTGCACATCCACTGACTTTGAAGCTCCATTGATTCCATTTGGATTGTTTCCAAGTGAGATCTTGGTGTTCCTGAGCTAGTGCACATTCTAAGCACAATTTGGAAATTGGGCTCTATTGATATCAGCAGACTGGCTTCCAAAACCATGTGGGATTCGGGTTGTTAACGGGCTTCGACCCAATAACACTTCCCTTAAGTAAAATGGGGACTAAGCATTTATGATTAACAGCCAGATGCACTGACCCATTGTACCACAACTAATCAGTTACTTTTTTAATCCAGCAAATTAACATCTAATTTCACATAGTATTAGAATAAATGATTTTTTTTTAATGTGTGCTGAAGAAAAGCAACAAAATCTTGATGTTGCCTCTTGCAATTAGAAACGTAAGAAAGTAGAAGCCAGAAATTACAACAGTGGGTCATTTGGATCCCCTCCAATCTACTTGGTGGGTTGGTTATTTTACTGTTCAATTTATCATGGGTATCACATTATCACTCAGTACCAAGTAATACTTTGACTGGCGTGGAACTGCACGTTCTTCTCGCATTCACTTTTAAGCACAGTATCCTCCCTTGGGTTTGTTTCGGAGTGACGTCATGTGCTTTGGAGCAGCAAAGTTTTTCTGTCTACATTGTAATGCTTCATCTCAAGAGGAAAATAGATGCTTGGCATTCCACTACTGAGAAGGAAGCCTCATGAAACTTTATGGAAACTACATTTTAAAAAACTGAGTTTAATCCTACAGTATGAGAAAATAAATTATTTAGGTTACTTCTGGTAGGGAAACTACTAGTAGGGCAGTAGTACTACAATAACAGTACTTTGTTGGGAGAACTATATGAATTTTCTGCTGGAGAGAAAGCGTGAAATCTTGGCCCCATCCAAGTCAATCACAAATTCCCTTTGACCTCAAGAGGGGTCACAGTTTCACCCCCCTCTGCCCCTTCTGTCTTTAAAAGGACAGAGCATATTTTTAGAGGATTAACTGTGTAATCTACACGGCTGCCGGACTTTCTGCTTCTTGAGCTGATTCCATCAGCTTGGCTCCCATTTGTGATTTTTAAATCCCAGTAGAAGACAATCACCTCTCAGTTTACTGCAGAAAGGGAGTCCCTAGCTCAGGAGTCTTTTGTTTGGTGAAAGCAAGCATTCTGTTTGAGTTTCAGGAATTCTGTTCCTTCTGTCAGAAGATCATCTTTAATACCTCTACATTTTCAGACCCACAGACTATTTACCAGATCTAGATAGAAGCAATTTTTACTATCAACCATCATGTCGCCTATGATCTCCATTGTAGAGCACTGGACTAAGGTCATCAACATTAGCTGGCAGCGCACAGGTGTATTAAATGTGATACAATCCATCTACTGTGTTAAGCATTGATGTGGCTGGCAGGCTGGCAAGCCAACAGATGGATTGCCTGTTTTACACACTGGTTTCCAATAGTGTTGTCACACAATTTTTAAAACATAAAAAATTAAAATACTAATCGTATGAGTTGTAATGATACATTTAAGATACCTGTAAATGCCTTCTCTAAAGACCTATGCTAAAATTTTGTGTTAGTTTTGTGCTGCCATCCACAAGTGTGCATTGACATATCCAGTTGGAGTTTGCAGTTAATACCTCCCAAAATGGTCAGATCTTCTCCAAACCTGTGCCAGAGTTTGGGATGCATTTTGTGCTGTTCAGGGTTAAACCACAAAACATGAGCATTTTGGGGGTGGGTTTCATAGTAAATGGACCTGGGTTTATTTGTTCACGGCATACTTTTTGCATAATGGCAAACCCAATAGTTCTGAATCAAGGAGAATACTTACCTACTTTGTAAATGATGTGTGAAAGAGGAATTCCTATCTTAGAAAAAAAAGACAAAGCTTCTTTTAAATGTGGTGCTTGCAATCTTCTTTTTGTATCCCTATTGTGTGTGTGTGTGTGTGTGTGTGTGTGTGTGTGTGTCTGTTTGTCTGTCTGTCTGTCTACTGCCTAATTAATCAAAGACACCTTTAGGGCGTTGTTGTTCATGCTTATTCACAGCATAATCCTATTACTCAGAAGTAAGCCCCACTGAGGATGTGTTTATTGGTAGATGTCTATGGTGATTGCACTATAACATTTTAAAAAGTTGCTGTTCCAAATACACTTACCAGAGAATATATGCCATCGAACACAGTGCCAATTACTTATCAGTAAATAAACTTTAACACTGTAACCCAAATTTATGGATACAGAAAACTTGTTATGGCTTAATAAAATATGCTAAGCTAACCTAACCTAATTGTGAAATATTTTGGTTAACAATGGAAGCAGTATGATTCATATAGAATGGATGGCATGGTATTATTGGAGAAAAGGATGTTCTATTCTATAAACAAAAAAAATCTGCTAAGTAATGGCCGACAGAGGGCAGCCTTCAGCAACGGTGCCATTTGAACTTCTGAGGTCACTTCCAGATGACCTGTTTCATAAGCATTCAACCTGATTTGCTTGTGGGGAGATTAGACAAAGTTGCAAGAAGCAAGTGCTATCGCACATTTTTATGTGTATCTTTCTGTATAAGGAAAAGTATGACCTTTTTGGGAAGCTGATTTTGAAGCACGGCGTTTCAAATCAGATTTAATTGTGCAGCCTGCATCTGCTGGGATGTTATTGAATCCCATCCCCAATAGTGTAGCTGTAGGTGCTGATTCTACATCCTCAAAGTGGAAGAGAGAGCATGAGAACATTGCAGGCCTGAAGACTTTTTGTCTTATTAAGTGTTCATTTTAATAACCACCTTGCCGTTTATTCTGCCCTTCTCCTAATTGGAAGGTGAAATCTACACCATCAGCAGAATGGAACAGTCATACATCTCCCAGACTATGCCACTTCAGAAGTGTGTGTGTGACTGTAAAATTCTATATCTATATCTGTATCTATCTATATCTCCTTGATATACTATCTTGATTTGCTATCTGTCAGGAGGTGGAATCAGGAGTAGGTCAGTAATAAAACACCAAGTGTCAGTGAAGTCAACTCTTTATTCAGAAAAACCAAAACAGTGCAGGCCAGGTGACCACAGCAACTCTTCCCAGTAGGTCTTGCCCCAATGAGGCCGTTGTGAGGACTGAAGGTCCCTGTCTTCCCATTGCTCCCTAAGACTCATCCTCCCCTTTGTAAGGAATCTCAGGCTCCTTACTCTCTTATTGCTCCTCCCTCTTCATTCCTCTACATGTTCTGGGAGACCAGTGGGAAGGGGAGCTGGTCATAGCATGGGTAGGGGCACAGAGACTACCTGGCTTCTTCAGCAGCCTGTCTCATCTCTGTCTCTTGGACCCCCTTCTCTCCTGCCTCTGATTCTGGACTGCTCTCTGCCCCAGCCTCTTCCTGCTCACTAATGCCTGTTGCCTCTTCAGCTTCCTCCTCCTCCCAGTCTGCCCCCTCTTCTCCCTCTGACCACTAATCATCATCCCTGATGGACTTTTCGGAGCTAGCCAACCTGACTGGAAGAGTCCGTGACCAGAAGGAGGAGGAGCACCAGGAAGAATGGAAGAACTTCAAAGATTATTTACTTAAATATGTTAAGATAAATTAATTTGAAATACTTGCAAAAAATAGATAGGCTAAGGATTTAAATATGTGAAGTTATAGAATATTATGTTTAAAGCAAAGATGAAAAGAAACAACGATGTTAAGAGGATTAAGTAAATTTTATGAGATTTTGTTTTGGAAAACCGTTACAATGATGTATATTGAAATTCAGTCAAGGGAATTTGAGGAAGTCACTTAACAATGTTATTAAGATTGGATTAAGTACTGTTATGATGTGTATTTGTTTGTTTATTTAAAATTTTGGAAAATTGGGGGGAGGATTGGGGGAAAAACTAATCATCATCCCACACACCAATCCCCTGGCTCTGAGTCTTCTTCCTTTGGGGGTTCCCTTGGGGTTCCCCAGATGGTGCCTCCCAGCACTCCTCTGCATTCAGCCAGTCCATAACACTATCTATATGTAGGGTAGATGATGTCTCTGCCACTGAAGCATTGTGAGAGATGGCAAGCAGTGGGATGAATGAATCAATCTGCTGTGTGCCACACCTTCCCTCTAGTGTTACAGTGACACTTCACTTTCTGCTTTGTTCCAGTTTCCAGAAAGTAAGAATCTAGTGCCTTACAGCAAAATCCAAGGTAAGTGTGTTAAGGTAGTTGAAAGCCCTGAGACATTTCCAAAGGTAAAGGTAAAGGGACCTCTGACCATTAGGTCCAGTCACGGACGACTCTGGGGTTGCGGCGCTCATCTCGCTTTACTGGCTGAGGGAGCCAGCGTACAGCTTCTGGGTCATGTGGCCAGCATGACTAAGCTGCTTCTGGTGAACCAGAGCAGTGCACGGAAACACCATTTACCAAAACTACATGGTAAATACCCATGTAGGTCTTTGGAGAGTTTGGGCATATTTTAGGAAACAAAGTGCAAAGACAATTAACTAATTGGTTGTGCCCAGCTAGGGAAAATGGGGCACTGCCCCAGCAAGCTCAGCCTGCCCTCAGCCAGCCCCAACTTGCCTGTCTTCTTATTCACAACAACCAATCAGCTAATGGATCTCCCTGCCATTGGCTCTGGCTCCACCTACTCTTGAGCTCCCTGCCTTCTGCCCTGCTGGTCCCAATGACCATCAGTTTGTGGCACCAGTTGTGCCACAATTAAAATTGCAATTACATGGTCAATCAGGATGTAATTACAACAGGGCAGGACTTGGGGGTGGGGGGAGACGTCCAGGACTGCACTCAGCAGAAGGTAAAGGGGGATTGCCAAACACAGTAGAACTGGCCATCTGCCACATTTTAAAGTAAAAAGAGAAATGACCCCTGGATGGTTAAGTCCAGTCAAAAGGCAACTATGGGGTGCGACACTCATCTCGCTTTTCAGGCCCAGGGAGCCAGCATTTGTCTACATGCAAAATAACATCAAACTTAGCGTTACGTAAAATACATTCAACAAACACACAAAAAACGTAATTGGCTGCGCATTCACATAAACAATTCTCTTCTGTATTTTTATCACACTATCAAATATTTCTCTTGCACATATTCAACACATAAAGTACAACAATATAAACGGAAGTCCCAGTAGATCAGTTCATTCATAGAGTCCAAATGTCTGCTAGTTTCTGTTCCACGTATGTCTTTGTATGTTCATAAAATCCAAATGGGAGCTTACTACAGTTCCACAGAATCTTGACAAGGATTTCCGGAATAATGCCTTGTTTTGCCCTTCTGGGCTTCATCAGTTATACATGTTCTATGTTATTCTTATTTGTTAAAATATGTTGAAATACGATATTATATTCATTTATATTATCTAGAACATACAAAGACATACGTGGAACAGAAACTAGCAGACATTTGGACTCTATGAATGAACTGATCTATTGGGACTTCCGTTTATATTGTTGTACTTTATGTGTTGATTATGTGCAAGAGAAATATTTAATACTGTGATAAAAATACAGAAGAGAATTGTTTATGTGAATGCACAGGCGGTTACATTTTGTGTGTGTTTGTTAAGCATTTGTCTACAGACAGCTTTCCAGGTCATGTGGCCAGCATGACTAAACTGCTACTGGCGCACAGAGGACCGTGACAGAAACCAGAGTGCATGGAAACTCTGTTTACCTTCCTGCCACAGCGCCACCCGCTCCCTCACATTTTAAAGTACACAAAGTAATACATATTACCATGTAAAGAACTCCCACCTGTTATGAACATTTAGTCTGGAACATAAAACTATGCAGCTGCCTCCCAATGGAATTCATGAAGTGTGTATGCAGCTAAATTCTGTGCTGTTCTGCAGTCCCAAACACCCTGCTGTGCTCAATGGATGCAAACACATAGCAGCACTTCTGACTTGCTAAATGTGCATGCTACGAGCCCTCCCAGTCTTGACTTGGCACACTGATAACCTTAACAAAGTATAATAGTAATCAATGCTAAAGGTAGAGGTGGAGACAGTTTATTTAATGTATTGACCACTTAGGGTTTCAAATGTTGTCACCAGCACTTTGAATTCTGTCTGGAAAGAAAGAGGCAGCTAATGAAAGGAGCACTGAGATATTATGTTTCCAGAAAGCTGGTAACTCACCCCAGAGAGAATGCTAGATGTCATCTGAGTATAGAGACCACTGAACACCATTTCTCAAGATGATCTCATCCCGTGGCCTCATATATACACTGACAAAAAGGGACAGAGTCAAGCAATCTCTCCTGATCACTTGGGAGTTCAGGAAAGACTCTCTGTCTCTCTCCCTCCCCTCCCCAACAAACACAAAAACTGACTCAAGGGTATTGTTTTGCTGCTATTAAGTACAGCAATCTCTTCAAGTATTAAGCATGAAAATGAGAGCCTTGTTGTCCAAATACCATAGAAATACTGCAAACCCCCCCCCCATGGTTACAGCATGGTGCTAATAACACCAAGGTTGCAGGTTCGATCCCTGTAAGGGACAGCTGCATATTCCTGCATTGCTGGGGGTTGGACTAGATGATCCTCAGGGTCCCTTCCAACTCAATGACTCTGTGGCAAAAGGCTTGATGGCAAAAAGTCATAAAAATATTAATTGATTTCAGTAAGATAATCTCAGTGATAAGTATATGGTGGGAAAGAGACTTAGGACACAGCATTTCTGAGCACAAAATGCTCTGAATTTACCAGTTCAGGAAGCTCAATATAAAGTGTTATTATGCTGGTACTCAATGCCATCCAGGCTTCATAAAATCTGTTCAGGTGCATGTTTTAAGGGAACAACCCTATGACAAGATGCAGTGGCTCTCCAGTTCAGATGAGTTCAGCTAGTCCGGATGCAGCCCATTCGCCTTCTCAATCCGGCCTGTGGACGGTCCAGGAATCAGCGTGTTTTTACATGAGTAGAATGTGTCCTTTTATTTAAAATGCATCTCTGGGTTATTTGTGGGGCATAGGAATTCATCCCCCCCTTCAAAATATAGTCCAGCCCCCCCCCCACATGGTCTGAGGGACAGTAGACCAGCCCACAGCTGAAAAAGGTTGCTGACCCCTGAACTAGTCCCCAACCCAACCCAGCTCAGTCAAAGCCTGCTAAACCAAGGCTGATGAAAGTCTCCCCCAAGGAGTGTTCTGGGGGCATGGTGGAGGCAGAAGCAGAGAGGGAGGACTTCTTGGACTGGGTCCTGATCCCATTCAGCTCAGTCTTGTGGCCTGACAATATAATGCAGAACACTGTTTTAAAGGCTTGTTTTCCCAGGCTGACGCAGAACCCCATCTTAATTGACACTGGCTTGATTTATGCAAGCTTCTTCTGCATAGGATTGCTCTGAGTAGTCTTGCTGCTTACTCCCTCCCGGGCCAGCAGCAGCGCTTCCCGGGCCACTAGCTGACTGTGTAGTGGGGCAGGCACGTCGGAGAGAAAGGCCAGGACGACAGCGTCGGAGAGGCCAGGAAGAGCTGCATGTAAACTTCGTAGTTGAAGGCGCAGGCGGCACAGTCGGAATGTTCTGGCTAGCTTGGGGGAACTGGATTAGATGACCTACGTGGTCCCTTCCAATTCTATGATTTCTATGTATGCCCTGGTCGCAGAAAAGGCCGCGGCAAGAAATCTCTGCTGGCTGCAGAGACAGCTACCGCCAAACAAGTCGCCGCTCTCCTCCGGCAGGGGGCGCTGGACGTTAGGACAGGGGACAGGTGGCGTCCACGGATGGTGTAGCGGCGCAGAAGGCGAGGGCGGGCCAGCTTGGCGTCGAGGAGCTGCGCTCTCCGCCATCCCACAGGGGCGGCCTGTGCCTGCCCGCCAAGGACGTGACGCGGAGGCCACCGAGATCCTCCGCGCTGGTCTTCTTGCTGCCTCTGCTTCGCGCTGCAGTGCAGGCGCGCGAACAGCCTGGGCGCGCGGCCTCCCCGTCGAAAGGCTTGCTGCAGATGCGGCGCTCGCGCTCTCGGAAAGGGGAGGAAGGAGGCGGCCGCCCTCGCTGCTGGGGTTCTTGGATCGCTTCCTCCTCCTCATGCTGGCGGCTGTTGCTCTCCTGGTCTGTTTGCTCCGCCTGTTCTGCCGTCAGAACTTCGTTTCATCGGAAGGCTTCGTTTCCCCGACGTGGATGCTGGTGCAAAAGGGCCAGATCTGGAGGCGACGCGGTTCTCCCCGCCCCATGATGCTGTGCGGGCAGCTGGCTGTAAACGGGCGTGCTTCTTTGGCTGTTGCTGCTATTGGCTCCTCTCACACACCCCCTCTCCTTCAGATTTCTCTGGCGGCTCCACGTCCCACCGTCAAGCTTTACCGACGGTGTTACGCAGCACACAGTAGCTCCCAGGAGTGCCAGTTTGGCCTCGCGACAGTGGGTGCCCGGGGCCGTGGGTGCCATGCAGCGTGCATGGCCCTGGCACCGAAATTTGTGGGTGCTGTGCCCCTTCATGGGAGTCACCACCTATGGCACCTATGGTAGCGCCCCTTCCTCGAATATGAGCGCCCCTGTGATCGCATATCTCCGAAATTGTGCGTTTGGAAGTGCCTCCTCCTCTGCTAATGCCCTCCCGCGAAGTGGGACTACTGATTTAGTAGCCAATATTTTCTAACACCTGCGTTTGCATTATTTTAATTATTTTATTATTATATAATAATTCTCAACCACGGAGAACCTTCTCTGGTCCCCAGTACCTCCCCAGTCCTGCCATACTGTCTACACCAGCCTTTTCCATGGCTATACATCTCCAAGCCAAATCTTTCTCTTGGGGCATATATCTACTTGCTCCATTTCAACTACCCTTTGGGAACCATATAAGGGGTGGGGGGCACAAGTCATTAATGAGGCTGGAACCCTAAACAGCAGCAGCCACCCTGCAACACTGGGTGCTGGGGGAGAAACTTGGTTTCACAGGTGCCAATAAGGCACCAATCAAATACACTTTGATTTGCTCAAAGTGTATTAGAACATGGACTGATTCCTCAGGAGCCATCATGATGTGAAATAAGCAGCAACATTTGTGCTAACTGCTTCAGTTATTCTACTTCTGGGAACTTGGATTCTGACATGTATTCAGCTCTATACTAAATCTTCTGAAAACAAAATTTCCTTGCAGTCTCTATCATTACTGTGTGATGTGAAACACATAGCAGTCAAGTACAACACGACTGGACCTAATGGTCAAGGGTCCTTTTTTTTTACAACATTCCTAGAGTGGACATAAGGAGGAATGTTTGCACCAGCCAGTAGGTAAACTCCCTGTTTCCTCCTAGGCTGGGGCAAACTTCCTCTGCATGTGACTAGAGATGGGTGTGACGATACCCGCCCAGTTGACAAAAGCACCTGGGACACAGCTCTCTCTCTCTCTCTGACTCCATTCCTCAAAGAAGCAACATCTCTTCAGCTAGAGATGCCCTGTTGGCTTTCAGCTAACAAGGGACAAATGAACTAACTCCCTTATAGGATACTTCCATGTGTATATATACTTTTGTAACCTAAGTCTGCCTCCAGGGATCCAATTGTGAACTGATGATACTGTGAATAAACTTTCTTTTACTGACTTTAAATAAGATTGTCATGTCTATTCTTTTTAAGAGGGACAAGAAGGGATCTTACCAGGATTCTTCTTGAGAGGCTAAAACTAGCCTGCAACAAGCTAACCACTGTGTATTAAAAAGGGGAATGCACTCTGCTAAGTAAAGGGACTTGCTAATGCAAGTTAGGAAGGATATTATTAAACCATATACCCTCTCCTGCCTCCCTGAACATTCCCACAATTATTAGCCACCTTTTGGATCACTAGGGTTCATAAGGTAGCGTCCCAATCTTGTACATGTATTTTCATGTGTGGTGTCCTACTGAAAGACAATGGCTGGTTGGAGTGCAGAATGCTCTAGGGTTGGGCATGAAGAATGGGGTTGCATGGATTTCCTAATTATGGAGATCCCCTTCAAAATAGGTGGGTCATGGTAGTAGGTGGAAGGTACCTCTGGCCAATGCCACCGTCTAGGTGTGTAGACAAGTAAAACAAGGAACATCTTATGACACCATGCCTCAGTCTCCAGAGAAGGGTGAATCCATCAATTACGGACGTTCCAGTATCTTTTTACAAGGAAATATTGATCTCAGCACCTGATTTAGGGAGGTGTGGGTGGTTCCCCCACCCAGGATGCTGAGCCAAGCGGGCACAAAATTGAGAAGATCCATGGGTCAAGTTCACTGCATATATGGTGTTAAAGGGAAATGTTATGAAAATGATGTATAGATGATACTTAACCCCTGTAAAACTAGCAAAGATTTATCACAATAGTGATAATCTATGTTGGAAATGTAAAGAAAAAGAAGGGACCTTTTATCATATGTGGTGGACCTGCCCCAAGGTAAAAGTCTTCTGGGAGAAGATTTATAATGAATTGAAAAAAATGTTATTAAGAAAGCAGAAGCCTTTCTTCTTGGAATAATAGGTCTGGAATTGACCAAGAAAGATGCTAGATTGTTTTTGTATGCCACAACTGCTGCTAGGATTTTGTGGGCCAAAAATTGGAAAACACAAGAAGTACCAACAGTGGAGGAATGGCAGATGAAGATAATGGACTTTTGGGAGCTAGCCAACCTGACCGGAAGAGTCCGCGACCAGAAGGAGGAGCAGCACCAGGAGGAATGGATGAAATTTAAAGACTAGTTAGCTAAATATGCTAAGATAACTTAAATAGAAATATTTGCAAGTACCAGATTGGCTTAGGATTTAAATATGTGATGTTATAGAATAATATGTTTAAAGTTAAAATGAAAAGAAAGAAAGGTGTTAATTGACCAAGTAAATTTTATGAGAAATTAGTTTTGGAAAACTGTTACAATGATATACATTGAAACTCAGCCAGGGGGATTCAAGGAAGTCACCTAACAATGTTAGCAAAAGCGGAACTATTATAATTAGGATTTGTGTCTGTTTGTTTATGTTTGCTATAAATTTGGAAAATCAATAACAAAAAATGAAAAAAACAACAACAAAATTGAGAAGATCCATAATTGAGAAGATCCATTTGGGGGCACCAAATGCTGGCCTCACACAGGGCGTCATATTATGAAAGATTACCTTAATCTGTCGCTGCTTGACCTAACTTCCAATGTTTTCTATACAGCCAGTCTCTAACCATGGCCAGACAGTGGGAAAGCACTCGGTTCTGGATCAGATGAAAAGGAGAGGTGCTGATGAGTGTCACCATAGTACTGATAGCTCCTGAACACCTTGTGTTCATATGGTCTCACTCAATGGCCTCATCTATGCACTGAACAGAACAGGGAGCAAAACCAAGGAATCATTCACAGTCCAGAAGTATAACCACACACAAACGTATCTGACTCAACTTTCATGTATTGTTGCCATTAAATACTTATTCATTCCTAGTAATAAATTAACAAGCTAATGAGGTTAAAACATAAACTGGGCACTGAAAGACGTACCCTGCAATGCACAAAAATACTTGCATATCAAGTGCTAATTAGCAGGTTGCACAATCACTGGTGGCATTTTTAAATGTACAATAATTGCTTATGAAAGAGAGCAGTTAAGTAAAAATCCAGATCTGAAGGGTACAAAAAGTAGCTTAGGTATAAATCTATATTATAGCATTTAAGCATGTCAAGAAGGAGAAACCACCCTAAGCACATTATAAAGGGGCTATCCTATGCACAAGATGCTGGTGTAATGTTAAGCTCAGTCAGGGTTAAGTATGGCGGATTCAAGCTTCATTCTGGAGCAGGGCTACTGCTGACTGAGGCAGCCTAAGACTGGCAGAGGGAAAACAAACCATAGTTACACCACTCTTTTTGCCAGTTTAATTGATGTCAGGGTCCCAGGTCACATGACCAAGTTGAATGGGCTTAAGATCAAGCCCAAATCCCTGCTCTATGGTCCCACCCCCATAATGCCCCTTTTCTAGGGCTTGACACTGACTTAAGACCTGCTAGGCTCCACTTAGCTGGCTTTGTCCTGGCTGAGCTAGAATGAGGGAGACAGAATAACTCTGTCTGAGCTGAGGATAGGGAGCTACACCAGCACAGCCTGACTGCACCAGGAATCTCCTAGCTCAGCTAGAGATCCACTGGCTCCTGACCATGTTCATCCCGCCAGATCTTGCTATAGGATTGCTCCCTTGATGTGCAAAGAATGCTTTTCTTTTTCACTTATTATGATTCAGGTCTACCACACAAATAAGATGCCGGTGCACATTAGAATACATATCTCATTCAAAGCAACACAGTGTAAACAGGCTATCCTCACTCACATGTCCATTCAGTTGTGATTTAAGTGCTGGTTCTCAAGGCAGCAAGCAACACACAATTACTTGTAGAGTATAAAATACGTTTTTTAAAAACTCCCTATCAGTGAATACTTTGCTACAGAAGGAGTGATCACCCATGATAAGTGATGCCCGTCTATGATTAGCAGCCTTCACCACTAATGGAAACTGGAAGAAGGGGAGTGCTTTATTTTGCTTTTGTGTAGTAGCAAAAAAACCAAGAATGTGCCCACATATCACAATGGTACAAAAATGGTAAATATTTCCATCCAAACCTTTCCAATTCTATGTGGATTGTATTGGTTGCCAGTGGTCTACTTGTAACATCAAATGGTAGCTTCAGTTGCATGGTAAGCTTCAGTTGCATAGACTCCATGTGCCTGTTATAATGAATAGACAAATCTGGGACTTGCGTACACCCCTATAATCCATAGAAATCCACCTAACTGCCTCACAACTAGCCAGCCTGCCTTCTACAAGGCAGCTGGTGAGAAGAGAAAGCATCTCTAGTAGTCCCATTCAGAGCCAACATGGAAAGAGTTTATAAGCTCTTGGCCTTGCTTCCTCTGCAAGACTCACTCAGTGGGCATCTCTGGGAGTGCTAATGATGCTCTCATGAGACCTTGTGAAACAATCTGACTTCTTGCAAGGTCTCGTTAGAGCATCCCCACCTTGCCTGAGAATAGCTAAAAGCACATACGTTGAAAGTGTGTAAGAAGCAGGCATAGTGTAACGACAGAATCCAGTTGAGCTGACTTACCTTTAACATAGGTCTATGGGCCTATATTTAAGAATAAGCCAGCTATCCACAGCCAATTATTCAGTCAGCAGCAAACAAAAACAAAGCCTGATAAAGATTAAATAATCTATCATAATCACACACACTTTAGGGCTTCTCTACACAGAAAAAGCCAGTCATATGGTAATGCAGTTCCTGGACATTTCAAATTTCAGTTGGGTGGTGGGACAAAAAAATATGGAAGTCCCCTTCACATCGATAGCTGTAGAGATTCCCTGACATCAAATTTTCTTTGTGAAGGGAGATTTTATAAATGGGAGGGTATATATATATATATATATATATATATATATATATGTATGTATGTATACACACACACATACATATAATGGGAAGGTATTTTATCATTTGAGTCTCACATCAGCCTGAAGTGGTACAGCCCAGGAGCAATTTTACCATGCTTGAGAGACATGTGGACAAAATCTATGTCACATGCATGTTCAGAAGAAATTCGCATATGTGTGTTCATCACTATTTCTGTAGCTTCACACACAAACCTAATTTGAGTACTGACAACTGAATGTGTGAACTATGTCTGAGGTGAGATCACTGTTCTGAAGATTCTACTGATGATTCTACATCAGTAGAATGGCTTGTTTACATTTGAAAGTCACCACAAGACTGCAGCCATGAGCATGCACGTTTGAACAAGGCCTATGTGACTTTTTGGTGGCAGTAGCCCTTTTAACTTTAGCATCAAGCAATGGCTTGCACATGTGAATTAGCAATCACATATTAATTGCCACAGACAGAACTTTAGTATTATCTACTGTGGAAACACACACAGTATTTTCAGTGGGGAAAAGGCATGCATTCTTCAGAGAGCCCCCAAATATATGATGAATCAATACAATGAAAGGCTGGTACCTGGATGTCTGACCCACCCAACCCAAAAAGTGCATTTGGTGCAAAAATAACAAAAAAACCCAAAAACAAATCAGTAGCTCACTTTTAGTATTTTTCCCTGGGTGTACTTAAAAAACAACTACTGATCTCTATACTCTGGCTTCTCTTCAGATCGTATTATTCTATAGTACTTGTTGTTCTAAAGTGCTTCCTCTCCTCAACAGGTGTGGTCCACATCCTGATAAAGCTATTGACAAATGTGTCTCGTTGATTTGTATGGACCTGGATAACACCCAACATAGCATCTATCTTAGTTCCAATTCTAACAAATAGCAGAGCCTTCTTCAGGCATTATGTTCCTTATGTGACATTGGAGGGAACAGGGATGAGCTTGTGGTCTCCACCTCCTCATTGTCCATCCCCACTGCACTCCATAAACTGAGGGCTTTCTGTCTGCATTGGGGAGCCTTATCTACTTGTCTGCCTCTTCTTTTTGTGTCCTGTCTTCTGGATCAGCAATTATCAACCTGTGGGTTCCCAGATGTTGTTGGACTACAACTCCCATCATCCCTAGCTAGCAAGGCCAGAGCTCAGGGATGATGGGAGTTGTAGTCCAACAACATCTGGGGATCCACAGGTTGAGAACAGCTGTTCTAGATTGTAAGTTGAGGGAAGGCACTGTCTTGCTTTTATTGATCTGGAGTACTACTACTACTACTAATAATAATTTGGTTATACCCCGCCCATCTGGCTGGGTTTCCCCAGCCACTCTGGGCGGCTTCCAACAAAATATTAAAAATATAATAAAACAACAGACATTAAAAACTTTCCTAAACAGGGCTGCCTTCAGATACCTCCTCTGCAAGCCTTTATTTATTTATTTTTGGCTGAAGAGTAGGGCAAACATTCTTTAAACAAATAAATAACTAAATACTTGCTGGTATGATAAATAGTCTTAAGGAACTTTAAACACTGCTTTTTTAAAAAAAATAAATGAATAAAGTGTCAAACAATAGGTCAGAAACTCAAAAGATGCTAGCAGAGTAGTATCTCCCTATATACATAAGGACGTAACATGTTGGCGGCCATGCTAACTGCAGCATGAGAAAAAACAGGCCAGCCCAGGCACAGTGTTTAATAGAGCCTTGGTTAAATGTACCCACAGCAAGCTTTAATGGAGGGCTGAGGAGCCCTTAACCCAGCCCTTAACCCAGCAGTTTAGCAGCTCACTGGGCAAAGCACCTCACGTCCCCATTAAACACACCTGTAGGGAGGAGAGGCATTTCACAGAGCAGTTTAGTGAGCTCTGTTAAACCTTGAGTCGGGTGGGGTTGACAAGATGAGGGGCAGATGGGTGCTCACATCCAGCCACTCCCGCATCTCCTTCAGACCTTCACTGAAATCTCAAAGCTCTGTGCTTCACTTTGAAGTCCTGACCTCACTATGACATCAGAGTTTGACAATTGGACATCACTGGGGTGGAATGAGCTCAGTGAGTGAGTGGAAGGAGCTGGGGGAAATTTTGGGGAAGGTGTAAAGAGTAAGTGGAGTTGACAAGAAGAGTGAGCACCAGTGGAACACCTAGGTGATGATGACAGCAACAGCTCTAGCTCTGCTTTATCTATTTGATTGTGTAGTTGGAGCGGGAGGTGAACTGTCCTCTTCATTGTCTTACAGATGCAGTGGAAGGGCATTTCCTCTGAACTCATACAACCCCTAACACCAAGCCACTTCCTCAGCCCTATCCAAGTTTTTCTTATTTGGGAATAGTCTCATTCAAATACTGTACATGTGCAGAGCCGTCTTCCCCATAGGGCTTAGTGGTGCGTCGCGCCAGGGCGCTGGCCTCTCAGGGGCGCCCCAGTGAGTGGGGGAGCTGTGTGGCTTTGCCAGTGGCCTCCCCTTTCCCTGCATGCCTGCCGGCTGTGCCCTGCCAACCATATGGCTGGCGGGTGTGCAGCTTGCCTCCCAAGCCTCCTTGAGAGGAGAGCGATCCCTGCAGAGGCTCAGGATGGAAGCTGCACACCACCAACCATATGACTGGCAGCCACACAGCTTCCCTCCCAAGCCTCTACAGGGATCGCTCTCCTGCAGCAGCATGGGGGAGAGTTGCACCCCACCCGATGGCTGGCAGTTTGCAGCTTCGCCCCTCCCCCACTATCTGTGGTAATTTGGGGGTGCTAGGCAGATATTTGCACCCCAGCGCCGCATCTGCTAAAGAAATAGTAACATAAGAAATGGCAGTTTTACACATTTCTTATTTGCATTTCATAATGCTAGCTCCAATTCTTTTCTCATCTCTGCGGAAATATGAATGGCAAAGAAATCCCTAGGAACAATAAGTGGGTCTGGTTTTGCCACACCTTACACATCAGAAAGACATACAGTTGCAATCACTTTCTAACCACTTCTTTCATTTTCAAAGAACAAGAATAAAGGAATGTGACATGAAAGAGCTGCCTGTTTGAATGGCCTATCCCATACCCCAGCTTTGCTCCAGCTTTAACCACAAAAATATAGCAATGCATTTGATTCTACATCATGACCAACTGCATGGGGTGCCACGCAACAAATACCACATTTCTTCAGTATGTCTTGGGGGAGCAGTGCATAATTTCTGAGAGAGGAAAGCATTTGTCTGCCTTGGAAGGTGCACCAACTAATCTAGGGTGTGCATGAGGATTGTCCTTGGAAGAAGTGAGAAAAGGCACTCTACAGAAACTCACTCTGCTTTAAACATTCCTGGAGTTTTAACTTTGGCACAACAAATAGATGGCAGGGCTAAGTCCAGTCCAGATGCAAAAAGGAACTCTGCAGGAGAGGTCATTGGCCTAAGACTTTTCCAGCCCATCATTCCTTCAGGAGGATGAAAGTTTCATTCTTTTATTTCTCCAACCTCTGGGACCCTCCCAGCTTGTGTGGCAAGCTGGGAGATTTCTTCCTCATGGCCTGCCCACAAGAATGTGGGAAGCTGCCATTGGACAAGTATTGACCACTTCACTTCTACGGAGTCTTTCCCAGCCCTACACAGAGCAAAGGGTAGCCCATAAGAAGAAGAAATCAAAAACCACATTAAGGCAATGCTTTTATTCGACCAGAGCAGTGTGGAAACTTCCAAGTTCTCCAGAACTCTTCATGCATCTAATCACATGGAAGAGCTCAAAATCTCACACACTATTTTGTGTCATTTGGGTTGGCCCAATAAATACATTGCCCTAACGTGGATTTTGGAGTTTTCCCTGCCTACCTACTCAAGGTCCCTTTAACTAGTGCTGAAATTGTGATCTGCATGCAAAGGAGAGCTATGGACCCCTCCCTCCCCCCAAAAAAACTTCCTACCTAGCATGCAAATCAGAAACCTTGCCAGGGGAAAAGGTGGCAACCCTGCCAAGGGTAGGAATCGCAAGCGTCCGGGTTGCCACATCTCTTGTTCTAACCAGGCTCCTATGCCTTTAATAGTCGCCCGACGTGAGAGGCATTCGGAAGAGAAAGCTTTTCCCGGCCGGGCTGTGCAAATGTGGCGGGGAAGACCCCACCTGCTTAAACATCATGCAGCTTATCATGCACCGGAAATAAAGGAAGGAATAAATAAATTAAAAGCGGAGAGGCCGCCCCAACCCCGCCAGTCTAGCAGCGGCTCCTGCTCTCGGCAGCCACGCGGCCTGCGGGAGTGCTGCGCCCCGACGCCACCTCCCTGGAGCCGCCGGCCGTCGCTCTGGCGAAGAAGATAGTCCTGGGCTCGCTCCTGGATTTGTAGCTGTACATGAAAGGCACGGTGGAGGCGAAGAGGAGCACGAGGGCGACGCCGAGGAAGATGGAGCCCGTCAGCCACTCCATCCACGCGAAGCCCAGCAGCACCATGGCCAGGAAGGTGAACACCAGGCAGACGCATCCCGCCTTCCGCCGGCAGGAGGCGCAGCAGTGGCCGTCGCCGGGGTCCTCCGAGCAAGAGGCGTCCGGGCTGCCCACGGTGATCGTGGCCGCGCCGCTGCTGCGGTCCGACGACGGCGAGGGCTGCCGGGCGGGGGGCCGGGGCACCTGCAGCAGCAGCAGGCGCTGGGCGCGCAGGTCGCGCAGCAGAGGCGCCCAGCCGCGCAGCTGCTGCAAGATGCCCTCCACCAGCTTGGTGTTGACGGGCAGGCTGTGCACGCGGCCGTCGGGCAGGGCCGTGCGGTGCCGGCACACCGGACACGTGAGGTGGGAGTCGGGGGGAGCGCCCCGGCCGCGCGGAGAGTGCTCGCCGCCGCGCAGGTGCAGCTGCGCCAGGCAGTCCTGGCAGAAGGTGTGCAGGCACTCCAGCAGCTTGGGCGCGTGGCGCTCCAGGTCGAAGAAGTTGTAGCAGATGCGGCACTCGTACTCGCCCGAGCTGAGCAGCGCCTCGGGCTGCGGCGGCGCGGAAGGCGGCGCGGAAGGCGCCCGGATGGCAGCTTCTGCAGCAGCAGCAGCAGGAGGAGGAGGAGAAACAGGCTGCGCCTCGGTCCCTTTCAGCGCCTCCCCCTCCTTGCCATCCTGCCGAGCCCCTCCCTCGAGTTCGCTTGGGCTGCAGGCTTCCTGCTCTGCCTGCTGGTCCATGCTGTCCTCCTTTCCTCCGCGCATCAGGGGGCCGGGGCGGGAGATGCTCTCTTTCCCCCTCCCCGGGATTCCGCGGGCTCTTCACATGCTCAGCTGGCCGCAGTTGCGCGTGATGCTCCCCCTTCCTTCCTCTCTCCTTTGCCTGGCGAAGGAGGCTCGGCACCCCCCCTCGGGATGGCTTGGATCTCAGCACGACTCCCCTCCCCTCCCCCGCCTCCGGTGCCCCTCTTAAGGCTGCTTCTCCCCAGCCCGGTGACGTCACGCGGGTAGCCCCCCTCCCGTGGCCCGAGCGGGCAGAGGCTCTCTCCGGCGGCGGCGGCGGCCCCGCCACTCCCTCTCCGAAGCGGTCGGCCTGCCTGAGCGTGAGCTCATTTCCTCGGAGAGGGAAGCCGGAAGCTGCCGCCTGGCTTAAGGGGGCGGGTTTGGGGGGAGCGCCGGCACGAGCGGAGGAAGGGGAGACGGCGGGGAGCGAGACCCGCACCGAAGTGCTGCTATGCGGACAAGGCGTTCCACCCCCATCCCGTGTGTGTGCGCGCAAGTGCTTTCAAATGCGTGTGCATATTTATATAGGTATAACAGAGAAAGGTAAAGAGGCAAGAGAGCCTCCCCCCCCGCCAGATTAGTTGCACAATACATTAAATTCACTAATTCAAAACGCATTCAAATAAAGGTGCCCGTCCTTAGCCGCCCGTGAGTGCCAGGAGGTTCCCGTGCTCCTTTGGAACCGTGTGTGAAATAAAGCTTATTTAACAGCACTATTCTTTTAGAAGTGTTATGGGAGAGAGCGAGAATCATAGAGTTGGAAAGACACTCCGTGGGTCATCTAGTTCAATGCAGGAATCTTTTGCCCAATGTGGGTCTCGAACCCACAACCCTGAGATGAAGAGTCTCAGGCTCTACCAACTGAGCTATATATAAACGAGTCTGAAGCACGTTTTTTGTGAAAGCTGCCTGCTTTTGTTGTTGTTTCTCTACCATTAGGTATCTTGCTGTTAATTTATCCACTAAGCCCCATGTTTGTATTATTAGCCACACTTGGTAAAAGTTTGGGTTCCGCTGTATGGATGTTTAAATAATGGCTGCACTTAATAAGTGGCTGCAAATCATGCCATGCACATAAGGGGGTAAAACAAACTTTCCATTACGATTTATAAAATTCAGTATTGTCAAAAAAGAGTGAAGAGGCGGAAAGGTAAAGGGACCTCTGACCATTAGGTCCAGTCATGGCCGACTCTGGGGTTGCGCCACCCATCTCGCTTTATTGGCCAAGGGAGCCGGCGTACAGCTTCCGGGTCATGTGGCCAGCATGACTAAGCCGCTTCTGGTGAACCAGAGCAGCGCATGGAAACGCCGTTTACCTTCCTGCCAGAGCGGTACCTATTTATCTACTTGCACTTTGACATGCTTTCGAACTGCTAGGTTGGCAGGAGCAGGGACCGAACAACGGGAGCTCACCCCGTCACAGGGATTCGAACCGCTGACCTTCTGATCAGCAAGCCCTAGGCTCTGTGGTTTAACCCACAACCACCACCTAAAGGGGAACAACATTTTTTTTTATTAATAGCACATACAATTTTGGCATGTATTTTTTTTATTATTACCTTAGGTTGAGGGTAGATGTTCTAAGGCAGGGGTGCTTACACAACTACCTCAGTTTCATACACATTGCCATCTGAAGAGCCTAAAATTACCAACTGCACATCTGTATCCCTGAGCCTGCAGTGATGCTGCTGCCTGCCATAGAACAGCCAGCACTAGACTGTATGGACCAAAGGTACCTTCTTAGACACCTTTTTCTGGCTCCACTGAGTAGCATTGTGACTGGTTGGTTTTCATTTTTAAAGCATATAAAACATTTTGCCCCATCTTTCTTCCAGCGGTGTTCAAGGCAGATCTTAACAAGAAAAGATTGAAACAAAATTCTAATACAAAACAAAAAAACAAAAACAAAACCCAGAATAATCCAAAGCCACAGACAACAAATAACAACATCCATTAAGACCAATTTCCAGCAACATTAGAACAATTTTCCAATCAGACTTAAAACACTTAGTGCCCAAAAGCCTTCCTAAAAATGCTTCAGGGGCATTAGCAAGAGATCAAAGCAGACTTCCCTTCAGAAAGAGTTACAGAGTTACAGAAGAAAGGATCCTTCAGATATCCTGACCCCAAACCATCAAGCAGGGATGGAGAACTTGTGGCCCTTCAGGTGTTGTTAGATTCCATGTTCCATTAGCCTCAGCCAACATCTGGATGACCACAGATTACCAATCCATGCCATACATAAAGTAATCATCAGTATTTTGATTTGAAACCAACTGGAAGCTATCATCAATAACATGGTGTTCTATGCTCCCAACAGGCAGTCTGCTGTGAACAATTTCGGGCTAACAACTAATCCTAACCTGCCCTCATTGACAGTGCTTGGCATCATGGCTGGGCTACTCCCTACTGCCCTACTGATCATAGAATCATAGAATTGTAGAGTTAGGGACCCTGAGGATCATCTACTCCAGCCCCCTGCAATGCAGGAATATGCAGCTGTCCCATACAGGGATCGAACCTGCAAGCTTGACTTATCAGCACCATGCTCTAACCAACTGAGCTATCACGGCAGCCATGGTAGAAGGTGAAAGAGGAATGATCAGGGCTGATGTCTTCACATGGCAGCTAAAAAAACAGCTCAGGATCTGTCCCATCCCCACCCTCCAAACACCCATGGGGTTTCCGCTGGTTCCCGCCAGCAGGGAATCTGCCACCATGGCCCTTGCCCATCTTGCAACTAGTGGGAGGCTGACTGAGCCAGAGTAGTTGGGCAAAAGGACACCTACCAAACCCACCATGCCTAGTCCAGCACAAGGGGAGGATTCCTTTGCTCTGTTATTCATTGCTTTGTGGACCTAATAAAGCTCCTGGGCACAGGAGGCAGCCTCATAGAGTGTGCTGCAGTGGTCCACATTTGAAAGCGTGTGTTATCTTCAAGTTCCAGGAACTGACACACCTGGTGGAGAAGCCTAAGCTGGGCAAAGATGCATCTGGCTACAGCCATCACCTAGACACCCAAGGTTAAGTCCAGGTCCAGAACCACCCATTCCACAAATGGGGCACAAAACAGCTTAGCAGAATATCAAAGAGTAGCAACATAAAATGTTACATGAGAGATCTTTCCGCCTTATTTGGAAAACTTGCAATGGCTCACTCACTGTTGCCCTTCAATCGCACACTCCATTTCCTTGGCAGATCCCGTTCTAAAGTGCTCCCTTTACGCAAAGATGCAACCCACATCCTAACTGCAAGGGGCTCATTTATTTTAATGGAACCGAATCGCACTCCATCACAGCTTTTGCTAATGTGATACAAAAAATAAGAATTTTAATTCTCTTGTTTGCCTTGAGGCAAAATGAATAATAAAAAACCCATTGTCACCTATCCAAAGATAGTGAAAACAAATATGAAACAGGCTATGACATGCTGTGACAGACACCCTCACTGAAGGTGGGTGCTGGGTAACGTGACTGATTTTATGGGTGTGTTCATAGATTTAAAAAACCCTCCCTTTTGTAACCTCAGGAGAGGTCTATGATTAACTATTTCTGGTAGTGTTTTTATTATTATTATTAAACAGCAGCAAAGTATTGTGCTTCTGTGAAGGCTGCCTGATAACCACTCTTCTCCCCATCCAGTGGGTGAAAGTATGAGAAATCACTTCTGCAACAAAACTGAATTGTTTATTTATTTACACTCTATGAGGGTTTAAAGTGTGATAGCTTCACAAGTGAGGACAAAGCTTCTTTTAAGACACACATTCATAACAGAGAATTTCAAAGCAGCACTAGTTTCCAAACCAAGTCTCAGGAAGACTTTTTCCACCTGGAATAGCTATCAGTGTCCTAACTAGCAACACCCACGTAGCCCCTTCCAAGATTTAGCTTCCTCTCAGGGAATCCAAACTGAGTTGCACTACCTGGCTCACCCTACTTAGATAGTCCAAGCTCCCAGCTCCCCACAGTAACATTTAATCCCTATCTATATTCACTGACAGGTAATCCGTATCTGAGCCCACGGAGATAGTCAGAACCCCCCAATGCCCACACTGATGGAAAGTCCCTTCTATCCTCAATAACAGATAGTCCCTATCTGAACCCTCTCAGTCAGAGACATCATCTGCCCACAGTGACAGAAAGTCCCTCTCTCTCACTCCTGATTGGCTGGTGGTTTCATCAGCTCTCCATGGTGGCTCCATCACCCGAGGCTGTCCCAGGGCCTCTCCACCACACATGCATTCTTTGAAAACTAGTATGAAACCACATGCTTTAAATACATTTTCCTAGATGTGCGGTATACTAATGGTCCCTAGTATTACTAGACAAGGAGTTCCAGAGAAAAAGCACGGCCACACAAAGGATCGATTCATTGCAATGAAACAATGGACATTATGTGGCACTTATAAAAGTGCCAGTTCCACAGACTTAAATGTTGAGAGGCTAATGTGTTCCTGTAAGCAAACTGGCCCCATTGGGCTCTGAAGGTAACACATTGGTAAGGTTATTTATAAGCATTTCAACAATTTAACCTCTCACTTCTTAACTCTCCATGACACACCCCTTCCCCCCACCCAAAAAACTGAATGACATCAGAGGGTGCTTATGCTGTGTACAAAAGGACTGCAGTTATGACAGTCACAATCAAACATATTTAAATACCATAAATATTACAGAGAAAAAACAGCACACTGAAGCATGAATTCTAAGCATGGGGTGTTCCCTCCTTCTGCATAATCTAAAATGAATGTTTAAAAGGACCCTTGAATTCAAGCTCCCATGTACAGCCTTTTATTTTACAAGCTGTATGCAAGCAAACCCTAGCCATAGTCACATGGCTAACAGGCTGCAAATGTTACACAGTTTTCCAAAGTTCAAATCATGCATATGAAATCTCAGATTCAGACAGGAATATTTTAGAGCATTTATAGTTTTAAATCTCAAAGCACAGCAAGCAGGACTTCAGATTAAGCAGCATTTGGAGTTTTACTTTCAAAAGGCATTACGTGTAAACCTAAGGTAGATATGTTCGGAACAGTTACAATGCAAAATATACAGGTACATATCATCTGAGTATACACGTTCAGTTTACAGAGCTCCTTTACATAGCATTTATCCTTTATCTTTACCTTATTTATCTTTATTTATTTAGTTTAGCATTACATTTATATCCTACCTTCCCTTCAAGGAACTCAAGGCAGTAAAATACATAGTTCGCCCCCTTATTCAGACCATCCATTGAGCTTCATGAATGGAGCCATGAACCCAGGTCCTAGTCCAATATACTGACTCACTCAAAGGGGTCAGCAAATGTACAGCACACTCTGACACAGCAGCTTGGAAACTATAGGAGCTTCAAGACACACTGGGCCATTGTCATAGTTTTCCTTAGGAAATTAGGTGGATCTAAGGCATTTCCCCGTTTCCTCTTGGAAATAAGCTGGGAGAATCGCAACAGGAACTTTGCCCACAAGGCACTCTGAGTCCCAGACCTCATTTGGTGTAGCTGCTTCTTCAGAAACAGGAATGGGGTTTACATTTGCTTTAGGCACTCATTGTTGTTCAAAGTTCTAGCAAGACCGGGAGACTCTAACCTCAGCGAGATAGCTACTGCACGCTCAAAATGTTGTACAGAAACACAATAGTCCATGTTCAATTTATTAAATTTTATCCCTGCAACTTGGTAGGCTATGAGTTTGAGGTAAGGGGTTGTTAACCAGCGGCCCTCCCATCTACAGATACATACTACAACTTCCATCATCCCTGACTTTTATCATTCTGGGTAGGAGCTGATGGGAGCTGGAGCCCCACAACAATTGGAGGGTCCCTGTTTCCCCATCCCTACTTTTGATCAACACAATGATCCATTCAAATTCCAGTGGATACACAGCTCCAAAGTTAGAAAATTCATTTTTTTTAAAAAAAAAAGCAAATTGCATCTGTTGTGGGAGTGATAATGGGATCAGGCCACACCTGAATTGAGGCTATGACAACCCTCTTTCTTCCTCTGCTGCAGTCCTGAGGAAAATCAGCTATTTGCTTTGGTGAGGGGCTTCCTTTGGTTGCAAGTCCCCACTTGCATATATTTAGCAATCTCAGTTCTTTGAGTGCTAGTCCTTATGTAGTACTGTATGTACCCAAAAAGGCACTGTCCATGCAGAAGAGGGAGCTTTGAGCAGGTTTAGGGGAAGCCCAGGGCTTGTAGAAGTATAGAAAGAACATCATAGGGAGGACAGAGTATACTCATTGGCAGTGGAATGCTGACTGGATGTTGCCAAGAGGGAAGGAAAATCAGGGGAGGAGTAGAAATGGACTGGATTGTCCTGGAAGAAGGGCTGCAGCTAGCCAGCCATGAGCAGAAGCACTTCATGCTGCAACTTTTTGTTGCAGGTTCCCCTTGTAGATATTAATAGCAAAATCAGTTCTTCGGGTGTTGGTTCTTATGCAGCCAAAGTGTCATTACCAAGAAACAAGAAGGGGATATCAACACATTTAGGAGAAGTACAAAAAATATTTAGGGAGAAAAACTATGGGGCAAATGTCTTTCCCACCAAAAAACAAAATGTCTGACTGCTGGTGAGAAGAAGAGAAAGGAGTGGAACCCTGAAGAGGAGCATTGCCACACTGCAAGATGTCATACATACACATTTATGTACATTTTCTACAATGTAACTCATGCTATAAGATGCTGTTTTTGTAGATGCATCTATATACCTTGTGGATTTTTGCATGAAAATGTTAATGATTTATATGAATGTTTAATGGTGTTTATGTTTTTAAGTATAAACCGGTTTGAAATCTTGGTAACAAGTGAGTAATAAACCTATTAACAACAACAACAACAACAACAACAACCACAACACTGATAATTCTCTATATGGAGACAAATCCCTTTAATTTCTGATTTCAGCAGTCTTTTAAAAGTTCATTTTCTTCTCTCACAGGGCAGAAGTGAGAACTGGCCAGAGAAATAAATGGAGAAATCAAATATTTTACTGTATTTGTGATCAGGCTCCAGCTTGTTCACCCCAAAACAAAAAGGTACAAGCAAAAATAAAAGTTCACATTTATTTTTTGTGAAACATTTGATTTTTTGATTTTTTTTATTTAGTTGTGGAATATTTTAAAGTGTGCCTTTTCTGCAGGCAAGGCAGTGGAGCACTGAAACTGACTTGGAAGGACTGCGTTACACTTTGCATGAGCTGTTTTTTGACTGTGAATGAGCCACAGCCCCACTTCTTACCAGCAATATTAACAGTAGACTACAGTGCAAAGCCATCTCAAACTAGTGTCTCTGAGAGCAGCTCCACAGCCTTCAATAGGGGCATAATAGAGCGGACTACCTTACACAGTTGCACTGTAACCTAGGCTGACTCCCAACTTGTAACAGGCGATATGATGTAACTGGGCAACATGGGAGGGTTGTTGTACACAATGAATTCAGCTCCAAACTGCAATATAATTTCAGTATTGACAGGGCTGTTGTAAACCATTATCTCTCAGCCACAACCCCTTCCAACACAGGAATGGATGCTTTTGCATTGGTATTTGTAATAGCAGGGCAATTTTCAAAGGATGATGATGATGATGATAATAAAGAAATGGCTTAAATGCCTCTCTTTTTATTATTTGTCTGGGGATGGAAACACATTAAAATCTGTTCCATTGATTTCTACGGTTATCTCGCACTTGTACTGAAGGGGTGGGGTTCACATTACAATGAGAGTCAGAAAATGGGAACCACCCAAAGTCTTGTGGCATTTTCAAGATTAACATATTTATTATAGATCATCTGCTGCCTTAGACAAAGTGCCCCTCTCCAAATTCAGGGTGCACAGTCAAGTGATTTTGGCAGCTTAGGCAGAAACACCAGCATGGACCTCTTCCCCTCTCCCTGGCTATAAAAAAAACACAACAATCGTTGCTGAGTGTACATGGCACCCCTAATAGGGCTAGCCTATTAGGCACAGTGAGGTGTGGTCAGGGAGCAGTGGGATGGTGCTGAAGGGCAGAGCTGTGCATGCCATCCAGCCCCGTCCTACCCTGGCCAACACACTTTAAGCTAGTCTGCTGTCCCTTCAGCAGTGCTGAAGTACAATGCGGCTGCTAGCCTGGTTGGTTTCTGTGCATGAAATGGAAAGGCTTCCCGTAGGCATTCAGCTGGCCACCGTGAGAATAGGAAGCTGGTCTGCGATGGGCCATTGACCTGATCTAACAGGTCTCTTCTTACGCTCTTTGCCTAACGGTAGGGCCGGTCCCCATTAAGCCCTTACGGGCCAGAAGTCCACCAGCACATCTTCTGATGCAAGAACCTAAAAGGGAAGGACCAGGCAGGGTGGGCAAGGAGGGGATTCCCTCTGGTATCTCCTAATCTCTGTGTAGCAGAGGATGAGGCAACAGGGCAGGATGCAGCAGAGGGAGGCCCCCAGGAATAGGACCCACGGGCTCCAGTTCCACAGCAGAGCGCTAATGAATGCTATGGAGAAGAACGCCCCGAAGAGGAGGCAGAAGGCGACCCACACCCAAGGAATTTTCTCCACGAGCCTCTGGGGGCGCCCGTGGCAACTGTGGCATCCCGAGCCCGGCTCCGCTTCTCCGGCGGGAACTGCAGAAGGAAGCGGCTGGGGCGCCGTCCCGTCGCTGCTGCTCCTGCCGCCGCCCTGGTCCGGCAGGGGGCGCTGCTGGGCAGGCTGGGCCGCCGCTTGCGAAGGCCGAACAGGCTGCAAGGGCTTTGGAGGCAGCGGGCAGCTTGTGGCGGCCAGTGCGCGGTCGACGGGCAGGTTGGACACGCGGCCGTCTGGCAGGGCTGTCCGGTGCCTGCAGAGCGGGCAAGTGATGGTGGCCGCGCCGGGGTTACTGTGGCGGAGGCCGCGCCTGCAGCGCTCGGCTTGATGTACCTGGCTCAGGCAATCGAGGCAGAAAGTGTGGAGGCACTCGAGTTGTCGCGGCGGGCGGCACTCCACGTCGAAAGGGCTGTAGCAGATTCGGCATTCCTCCGTCCTGGGAGGGGCGGACACCCCCGTGGGCTCCCCTTGGGGACCTTCCGGCTCCCCATCCGGACCTGCTTTTGCCTTCAAGCTGTTGCCTCCGCAATCGTCCATCGTCTCATCCGAGGGGGTGGGGCGCCTCTCAGGAAACCCCCTGCCCTGCTTGGCCTTCCTCTCGGCTGGCTTGGCTTCACGGGAAAAGGGGGTGGTGGGAAAAACCACAGCTCCGTGGCTGGAAAAGCAAATGCTGGGCGGGGGGATATTGGCGGCGGAGGGGCGCTGAAGCCAAAACAGGTGGTCGTCTCTCTCTCTCCCTCTCTCAATGCATTTCAGGTTGCGTGGTTCCCCCTCCCCCGTCACTGCTTCCGGGTCTCTTGGATCGTATAGCGGTCCTTTCCAAGTGTAGCCACAGGATGCTCCCCCTCCCCCTCCATCATGAGCTGGTCGATGATGTCATTCGAGGGGGTTCTGCATGGATTACGGACATGCCAAGCAGTGATTCCAGCGTCAATTCCCGGAAACGATCATTCACGATGTAACCCTTCCATCTCCTTCCTTCCCCTGCGGATAGAAAGCCTGCATGTGGCAAGGATTTTGGTTGTTGTTTTTAAAAAACAAAACACACACACACATTTGAATTTCGATAAAGGAGGGCTGTCTCTCCGGATGTTCTGTGAAAGTGTGCAATATGTGTTTATCTTCTGGAACCCCTCCTAAAATCTGAAGGTGGGAAGGAGGCACAGAAAATCACCCACATATGAGGCCCTCAAGGCAGGACTGGGGGACCTACCACCCTCCAGATGTTGTTGGAGTCCAACTCACATCATCATAGAATCATAGAATTGGAAGGGACTCTGAGGGTCATCTAGTCCAACCCCCTGCAATGCAAGAATTTCAACTAGCTCATACATGACAGGGGGACATCCATCCTCAGCCTAAAAACCTCCAAGGATGGAGAGTCCACAACCTCACATAGAAGTCTCTTCCACTGTCAAACAGCTCTCACTGTCATAAAGTTCTTCCTAGTGTTCAGTCAGTATCTCCTTTCTTGTAATTTGAATTCATTGGTTCCGGTCACAACCTCCAGAGCAGGAGAAAACAAGCTTGCACCATCTTTCATATGGTAGCCCTTTAGATATTTGAAGATGGCTACCATATCTCCTCTCTCTCTCCTCTGGCCAGGGAAGACGAGAGTTGAAGTACACCACCACCACAGGGCCACAGGTTTCCATCCCTCTGAGAGTGCACAGTAGGAAGAGCATTGTGGTTCGTTTTGGCTCCCATCCACATTCTTTCAATTCTGCCTTACTACTCATGTGGTTCAAAGAGCTGCCCCTTCAATATTATTAAAGCAGCCAAACCTTCAATCAAATCCAGTGTACCTGTGCATCCTCTGCCCCATCTTGTTGGATGAAAGTGGCATTCAGATCCTGAATAGCTAACCTGGTTTGCATCTGCAGCACTGGTAGATGTCGTAACCATACTATGACATCTTGATTTGTGTCCCTGTGCTTGGTTGACCAAGTCTTATTACTTCTTCGCACATTACTCCTGAAAGATACACTTTCTCCTTGTGATGGGGAGGAGGGGATTCATATGAGAAATGAAACTTTTTGTGTTGATTTCAGAGAAAAGATGCACAAGCTTAAACATTGTTTCAAGAGTTCTGACCAAAATTTGTCAATGAAAGACCTCTGTAAACAGGGATTAGGAGCACAGGAAAGTTGCCTTTCCTGGGACAGACCAGCTGGCCATCCAGCTAGCAGGAGCAGTGATCAGGGATGATGGTAGTTATAGTCCAACAACATCTGGGGACCCAAGGTTGAGAAAGGCTGGTCTACACTAACTTGAAGAAGGGTTCCTGGGTTCCAACTGAGAGTCTGTCCCTGGCCCACTTGGAAATCTCCTGAGTTTCAGGTAGGTGGTCCCTTCCAACCCTGCCTCAGGATGTTGGAGATTTGACCTGGGACCTTTTGCATGGAAAGCATGAGCTCTACCACTGGGCTATAGTCCTTCTTCAAGGTTGGGGCGAATTCTGTGATGAAACCTAAATAAAGGCTAGCATGCTCTGTCCAACAGATTATCACAAAATGATTTTTACATTAAGTAAACCAGTTAGAGGTTTTCCATGATTATAATAGAAACAAATAGACAGACAGACAGACAGACAGACAGACAGACAGACGGATGGATGGATGGCCTGGATAGTCATTTTAGGATGAAGTAAGTTCAACAGGTAAGTACAAATGCTGTTCCCAACCTATTATGATTTTGGATGTGCCATTTATGGAGAATGAGCCTATCATTGATAAACAAATTGACTTCGCATTCTCAAAGATGACAAACAGCCGTTGCTTCTTTGTCCCAGAATCCAAGGGTGTGACCTAATATTTGTAGCACCTGGGATGAACTTTTTCAGCCTACTGTCTCCTTCTTGGGCCTAAATCTACAAACTGATCTCATGGATGCAACACCAGCTTTACACCCATCTCCCCCTTCTTGTGTAGCATCTTGCCTAACTATAAGATCTGGAGAACGTGAAAACTTGTCACATTTTAGGGATATTTGGGACATTCCCAAGAAAGATATTCCCTAGCTGCGCATTTTGGAATTCTTTTCTTAATTCAGCCTAATGCAGCTACTTTTGCTCTCTTTTTCATTGGTTGTGGACTTTAATGAGAGAATATTAATGCTGCTTTGTGGTTGGTAGGCTTGGAAGATGGAAGGTGCAGAGAAACAGTTTGATGGGAGTTTGAATCTGAGCAGCTGGGTTTTTAGTTAGATGGCTTTCGAAGAGGATTAGACAGGTTCATGGAGGACAAGGCCAACTATTGCTACTAGCCACTACCTCCACAGTCAGACGCACTGAAACTTCTGAAAACCAGTTGCTGGAAAACACAGGAGGGGAGAGGGCTCTTGTGCTGGGGTCCTGTTTGTGGACTTCCCACAGGCATCTGGTTGTCCATTGTGAATACAGGATGCTGGACTAGATAGGCCACTGGCATGATCCAGCAAACTCCTCTTATGTTCTTAGCTGGACTGTAAAAAGCCTGGGAGGCTGCAGGAATCCTACTGTTCGGGGAATCTGATGTGGAAACAGTGGGCGGTTTTAAACTAAATGGTTATGCCTGTACAATCACTTCTAGCTGTGCAATGTAACTTCTTCACACACACCCTAAATATGCTATTGGGTTTCTCCAACCCTCTGGAGCAGATTCAGGGACACAAAGTGAGAAAGAAATAAAATCCTGTAATGCTAACTCTGGGCTTTTCATTGCTTGGGGAAATGAGAAGCGCATTACTACACATAACAGGAATGAACAACACACACTTTCCGTCCTTTTATTTTCTTAATACAGTACATGGTTTGTTTCTTTTTAAATGGCTTATTGCATGATCCAGGGCGTATCCTCCTAACTGGATTTAGAATTGCAGGAAAAGAACCGGGATTGCAAAGGAAGAAGGATTGAATGTGCTACTATTCCCACCTCAACAACCACACCCCAACCACAGCCTCTGGCAGCAAAGGAGCACCAGGGACTTCTTACTCATGAGTAGGCCGATGACTCTGGGGCTGAAGGTGTATGCTGCATCATTGTTCTTCAACCCAAACCAAAGCTTTTTACACTGGCGCCCGGGGACTGGCGAATGGCTCCATCTCCTCCTCTGACAATTCCTGGGGTTCTTCATTGGATATCAACCCAGAAAGCCACTGAAAGGGATGCTCAGCATTGGATTTAGGGGGCCTTCCTTCTTCTCAAGATCTTTGACCCACAGGGTGCCTGGTTCATTCTCTGAGGCGTCAGTGTCTGGCCCTGGTCAGAGCTAGGCATGGCAGCTTACCATTGAATAGGTACGGACAGGAGGCTAAAATAAAGCAAATCCACATGCCTAGCTAAGCTGATGCAGCGAGCCTTGCTGTCTCTCTCTGAGGTGCACAGTTCACGTAGACACTTCTGGGAAGGGATGTGTCATGTGGTTTGCTGGTCCCAGCTGAGCCAGTGGAAAGAGTCTTGCCGTCTCACCTCTTCTGCACATAATGCAGGCAGATAGAAATAAATCTTTATCAACCAGAGAGGCCTCTGCTTTTGATTTATTTTGTAGCAATTTATTTATTTCACACACATACCACCTTTATCTTCCAATAATATCAAGGTTGTTTGTGTGAGGAGCTCATTCTACAGTCGAGTAGGACCTTGGTAGAGACACATGTCCGACTGGCATGTTCTCTCCCTCCTGGTCGTTCGTTCAGGAGCTTCATAAGCTTTCTTCAGCCCGAACATCACAGCGACCGATGCCAACAGACACCAGCACACTTAGGGATCCACAAAGTCTTCGCAGCTTGTGTAACAGACCTCAGCAACTCAGCATTTTGGCTAATCTACTGTATTTACATATAAACACACACGGAGCACTGCAACATGGCTCCGTCTCTCTCTAGCATCAGACAGCAAAGAGAAAAAGAACAAAGGACAATAGTCTTACTTCACGGAACACAGTAACACAAACATCGTGTCTTTGTCACTTCCCACTCTGTGGAGTCAAAACATACACTGTCATGTGATAGACAACAATCCCATGACTGCAATCATGGAGCAGGAATTCTAACAGTTTACACGGTTCTCCTTCTCCACATTTCATCCTCACAACAACCCTGAAAAGTAGGCTAGGCTGAGAGATGGTGACTGGCTCAAGGTCACCCAGTGAGCTTCATGGCTGAGTGGGGATCCTAACCCTGATCTCCAAAGTCATCGTCCAACACTCTAACCATTGCACCACAGTGTTTTACTGTGAACCAAGGAAGACATCAGACACTCTTGGAAGATATTTTTGGGATTGAGGAACCACTCATTTATATTCTGCCTTTTTGCTGCTTGACTGCATGACTTGACCACAGCTAGAGTTTATGTGGTGAAGGGGAACCTTCCTTATCTTTTATTCATGATATTTACTCACAGTTCCAAGAATGAGAAAAGGGGCATAACTGCCTTGTGATGAGTATAATGGCTACCTCGGTATTTTCATCCCATATATTACAAGTCCTAAGTGCTCGCAATGATCTACATGATGAACTTCTGCTTCTGTCTATAAACATGCATATTCCAGAATAATTTATAGTTAAAACTGCTTTTGGGCATCATTTCCCATGTTTGGGACACAAGTGTGCACACACCTAACTGGATTTAGAATTGCAGGAAAAGAACTGTGACTGCAAAGGAAGAAGGATTAAATATGTCAATATTCCCATAAGCCCTCCATATATATTATTCAGTACTGTCTCATTCATTCCACTGCTTAAACTTTACAAATGGCAGCTGAGCCTGACTTTCCATTCTCTCCCTTTATGCTCAGTACTGAGCTATTTTTGAAAGCCTGAAAATAAAACCTTTTATAGCTCAGTTGCTTTTCCAATTCATGATGGCCTCGGCTTTTCCATAAGATTTTCTCATTCATCCAAACAAGTATTCATTTGCTCTTGGCTGTGCATATCATTGCAACCTTTGCTGGAGAAACATGCAAAGGAAACATTTGTCATTTGGGCTCTCAGTTCCCACAATTTGTCTTCTTAATTCAGAAAGCAGTTGGCTCCATATGTTCCAGAGAAAATCTCCAAAAACTGTTATGAATAGGCTGAGAAAATTCAAGGCAGAGGACTCTAGCTTTGCAGAGAGGCGGGAAGTATTTGGATCATATGATGGTTTCAGAGCCAGTCTCATCCATGAATTTGAACAATGAAATCTTATTTGTATGAACATCTTTGTATAGCATTATTTGCATGAACATCTGCTTGTGTCTGGATGCAGAAATTGAGAAATAGAGGGGTTGAGCAGGGTAGGAGCTTTCTGTTGTTGGTTGAGAAGAACAGAACAGAGACTCCTCACCCCTCATGGGCTAAGTTTTTTAGTTGCTGTGCACTTATTTCAAACAGCTTCGTCTACAATTGAGTCTTGCTCATCTGTGGTTGTTCAGAAAGAGGATGATGATCCAAGTCTGATCAACCAACAGCCGGCCCTATCAATTGATAGAGTAAGGAAGCTGTCTCAGGTAGCAGTTATGGAGGAAAGGGGTTGTCATCAGCCTCCCTCTGAACTCCCTAAAATAAGCTGTTACTCTCAGGTGTGGGGTAGGACGCTGTCCCATCACCAGTGCTGAAGTAAGATTCAGCTACTCATCTGTATGTGGAATCGGCTAGGGTGCCATCTTGTCCTTCTCTCCAGGTGGCAATGAACCATGAGCAGGTCCTGGTTCAACCACTCTTTGCCGCTGAAGCAATCATGGAGACTGGATTGCATAGAAGAAGAACACAACTTGCCACTGCATTCTTCTCCAGTGTTCTACAAGACTTCCTTACCCCAGTTGCTTTAGGGACTTAGAGAGGTGAACAGCCTTAAGCCACACCCATCCCTGGACCAATCAAAAAAAATTTTAATCATCCAGATGCTTTGTTATCCCAGCTCCAACAGAGAAGAATCCATGTATCAAGTACTTGGAACAGGTTTGGCATTTTTTGTCCTCTGATTTCAGTCTGAACCTTTGATGACCTGTGCATGAATTCTGCTCCAACTTGAGTGGTGGTGGGGAGGCTTGGCTTTAAATGCAAATTATTTCAAATTTCTCCTCCCATCCCTACTAGTGTGTAGGATCTTTGATGCACTTACCTTACCTATGAGGTGGCCAAGCGGACTTTGCGAGTGTCCTTTCATTCTTCAAATAATATCACAGGAACCTAAATGGCCTCGGTCCTGTATACCTGAAGGAGCGTCTCCACCCTCATCGTTCAACCCGGACACTGAGATCCAGCACCGAGGGCCTTCTGGCGGTTCCCTCATTGCGAGAAGTCAGACTACAGGGAACCAGACAGAGGGCCTTCTCGGTAGTGGCGCCCTCCCTGTGGAACGCCCTCCCATCAGATGTCAAAGAGATAAACAACTACCTGACATTCAGAAGACATCTGAAGGCAGCCCTGTTCAGGGAAGTTTTTAATATTTAACGCTGTACTGTTTTTAACACTTGATTGGGAGCCGCCCAGAGTGGCTGGGGAAACTCAGCCAGATGGGCAGGGTATAAATAATAAGTTGTTGTTGTTGTTGTTGTTGTTGTTGTTGTTACATAGCAACGTGGGAAGGAAGATGCTTTATACAGAATGAAACCATTGGTCTGTCTAGCTCAGTACTTTCTACACTGACTGGCAATGACTCTCCAGGGTTTCACATGGGGCTCTAACAGTGCTACCTGGAGATGCCAGGGATTGAATATGGGCCCTTTTGCATGCAAGGAAGATGTTCTACCATTGAGCAACTGTTATGCAGAAGCAAACACACAGCTGCTTCTGCATAATACGAGAAACACTTCTCCTTGGATTAAAAAACTGAAGATGATTTTGGAAGGAAGGATGAGGTTTAAAAAGGTAACGAATCCTATTATTTCACCATTGCTCAGGATAGCGTAGGAAGAATTTGTAAAATATGTTTTCGCTTTTGTGGTTAAGACAATTGCTACTTCCACTGCTTCCATCCTACCTTTTAAAATTATTATTTTGCAACCGTATCACTGAGCACATTGAGGGGGGAATTGCTTTGGAAAGTCTTTTTTTCCCCCAGAATTGTGTTAAAACTCAACCAGCCATACTTCCTCATAGCATTAAAACAATTTGGAGGAGATTAATTATTTTAAATGGCCTGCAAAACTTCAATGGAAATTACCCGTACCATTTCGTGCAATGCAAATCATACATAATTACATAGTATTATCTGGTTACTTACCACATAAACAGGAAAGTTAATTGCTTCTATCTGAAGCAGATAAATATGCAGCAGGCAGCTGCTGTACTGCTCACCCTTTTTACTATTTCACAGGATATGTTTACCTCACAATAAAATTCACTTCTTTTGTTCTTATGGTACCTTGAAATAGAAGTGGATGCCAAATGCAAAATAAGCATGCTAATGAGCAAAATTAAAAATATCCCAGTAACTATTAGATCAAAAAAGCAAAAACTGAATAAAACTATTTAAAGAACAGATTTAATTTGGGGGGCTTAAACTATAAAAAGCGGGCACAAAGTAGTCTGTATAATTCATACTGCTGTGGTCATCTGCTATCTGAGGTAAGCCAGGGTGGTGTAGTGGTTAGAGTGTTGGACTTAGGAAACCAGCGTTCAAATCTCCACTCACTCATGAAGTTCACTGGGTAACCCAGAGACAGTCACTACCTCTCAGCTTAACCCACGTCACAGGGTTGTTATAGGATAATATGGAGAGACAGGGCAAACACGTATGCCACTTTGAACCTCTAGAGGAAATGTGGCATGTAAGTGCAATGATATATAAACCTTTGAGAGCTCCTCAAACCTGCATCCTAATTATTACAGCAAATAGGTTGATTTCCTGTTCTGAGTCATCATTTAATTTCAGAATCAAAAGAGTGATTTTCCCCTTGCGAACAGACTTGCAAACTATAGGTTGTATTCAACAAAGTCATGCTCAAAAGTAGACCCACTGAATTTGTGGACATGACTAAGATCCATGCACTTGGAATCCTCTGCCCATTGGATACAGTCATAAAAGAAACAGATAAAACCTGTAGGACGAAGCCTACTGGTCAGACCAAAGGCTCACCTATTTCAGCATCCTTTTCTCACAGTGGCCAACGAGATACTTTGGAGAACCTCCCAGTCTTCCCACTTGTGGGACCAGGAACTGGTATTCAGAAGCAAACAACCTCTGAATGTAAAGGTACTATAGCCATCATGGCTAGTAAGCATTGATAGCTTTGTCCTTCATGAATTTGTCCAATCCTCATTTAAAGGCCCCCAAGTTGGTGGTCATCAGTACCTTTTGTGGGTTAAGCCAAATTCCACCGCTTAAGCCAAGTGTTGCTTGAAGAAGTTTGTTTTCTTTGTCTCTCCCAAATCTTCCAACATTCCATCTGGTTGGATGGTCCAGAGAGTGGGAGGGGAAACAACAACCCTGTCCACTTTCTACACAGCATGCACCATCATATACACTTCTAACATATCTCCTGGAAAATATAGCACCAAAGAATCATGGGAACTGTACCATCATATACACCTTTATCATGACCCCTGGAAAATACAGCATCAGAGGTTAGAACACAGGGTCTTTGGGCAAACCCACACCATACATTTAAAGCATAATCAACACTCATTTTAAAGCACATGGCTTTCCCCAAAGAATCATGGGAACTGTAGTTTGTAAAGAGTGCTGGGAATTGTAGTTATGTGAAGAGAAATCTACCATCCCCATGATTCTTTGTGGAGAATCACATGCCTGAAATGTGTATTGAAGGTGCTTAAATGTGTGGTGTGGACCTGCCCCATTTATTCGCTAACCGTGCCTAGTCCTCTAACTATACTGAGTGACATTTCATATTTATTTGTTTTTATCCTTGAGGGTAGTATATATTATACCCCTCCCCATTCATCTTGAGAACAAGCTTATAAGCCCAACCGGAAGAGTCCGCGACCAGAAAGACGAGGAGTATCAGGAAGAGTGGATTAAATTTAAGGATTACCTAGTTAAATATGTTAAGTTAAATTAACTCAAAACAGCTTGCAGATACTTAATTAGCTTAGGACTTTATATATGTTAAGTGATGAATTAATATGTTTAATTTCATAATGTGAAGATTTAAGGATGTTAATGTTCAAGTTAAATTTTATAAGAATTGTGATTTGGAAAACCGTTAAAAGGATATGCAATGAAATTCAACCAAGGGGATGCAAGGAAGTCACTTAACAATGCTAATAAGTGTAATTTTAAATAAGGCTATGATTTATGTTTCTTTGTCTTATGTGTTTGTTTGTTTGTTTGTTTGTTTGTTTATAATAGTGTGAAAACCAATAAAAATAATTTGGAAAGAGAACAAGCTTATAAGGAAGGTGAGGCTGAGAGAGACTGAGTAGCCAAGGCGATGGACCATAGTTTAGTGATAATGCACACTGTTTTTTATGCAGGTTTAATCCCTGATATCTATTTAAAGCAGGGGTGGGGAACTTTACTTTTTGTGGAGGGCTGCATCCCCTCAGGGGTTAATTTGTAAAGGGCTGCATGCCAGCTGGTGGGCAGAGTTTGAGCTGCTGATTAGCAAAGACATACCTTTTTTGATGAACTAATCCCAAATAACGGATCGCCCTGCTTCAAATTTACTTCAGATTAGAATTCCCAGTCCTATTCAGGTCTATGCAGATAAGCTCTACTGGGTTGGAAAAGGTTACAGTAAAATAAGCATCCAGAGGATTTCGATTTTTTTCTCCAATACAACTGACCATACAGCTACTGTGGGGGTGAGGAATCCTTTCTGACTTTAATGTGCTACACACACAGACACCTACCAACTTGTTCTCAGATAGATGGGGCACTATTTCTTTCCCCCAAAGTCTTGCAACCAAGAAAAAAAAGTTCAAAAAGCAAACATTGATTTATTTCTATTCAATAAAATACAGTGGTACCTCGGGTTAAGTACTTAATTCATTCTGGAGGTCCGTTCTTAACCTGAAACTGTTCTTAACCTGAAGCACCACTTTAGCTAATGGGGCCTCCCGCTGCCGCCACACCGCCGGACCACAATTTCTGTTCTCATCCTGAAGCAAAGTTCTTAACCCAAGGTACTATTTTTGGGTTAGCGGAGTCTGTAACCTGAAGCGTATGTAACCCGAGGTACCACTGTACTGCCCTTTCCAGTTGTTCTGAATTACATAGAAAGGAGCAATTGCACAGGAAGGAACTCTGACAGGATGTGAGAGTGGGGCAGCTTCAGGAGACATTGAGGCTAAATACAATGAGGCCTAAATAACTTGTGGCCCCTGAGAAGCAGGGTTCTCACCTGTGATGTAAAAGCATCAGGTAGGAAGTGATGGCGCAGACCCTTCTCTAAGCCCCTGAAGAGCCACTTCCAATTGGAATCAACAGTACTAAGCTGGATAGATCAATGGTAGCTTCCTGTTCCTATGATTATTCAGCAAATATGTGACCAAGTAGCAAATTCCATCCTGTCTGTGTCTGCCGCTCTGTCCACTATAGTTACGTAACTGGTTCTTATACAGGGAGAGAGATCTGAAAGTAGCCCTCTGGGATAAGAAATGCTGGTGGCTTTGTTTTCCAAGAATTGCAGAAACCAGACTTTTCAGGTTTTTCTGCTGTCGTGATCACCACCACTCACAACTTGGATCCCTCTAAGGCAGCATTCCCCAACCTGGTGCCATGCTGGCTGCAGCTGATGGGAGTTGTAGTCCAAAACACCTGGAGGGCACAGGTTGGGGAATGTTGCTCTAAGGGGAGCAGAGTGAGTTGTATATGGTTGGAGGGGGTTCTTTTCAGGCAGTTTGCAGAGCTAAACCTGCTTAACCCAACAGTAGAAGGATGTTTACTTCCAGGCCATTCTGTGGGTACTCCTTTTTACAAACAGATTTGTTGGGGAAAGGGCTGGAGTTGTTGTTTTTATATTTTAAAAAGAGGGGCATTAAGTTTCCTGAGGTTTCTAGGAAAATGTCTGTAATGTGTCTTTGCAAAGTTTCCACACACAAAAATGTATATAAAAGAAGATGGATCAGATACTTAATGTTCCATGATTTTAAATTAATGCTTCTTGGAGTGTCCTGATTGCATTTATGTTGCAATACCATACTAAATAATTTCACATTAAGCTTAAGTTAAACTCAGTTAACTCTGGTTTCCTAAAGCAAGGTCAGCAAAATATTGAATTTATTTCAAAGGAATTGCATATAACACAAGACTTTTTTGTGTTAATTGGCACTGTCTGTTCTACAGGCATATTGATGTTTTTATATATTTATTTGGCTTCCTTGGTTGTGGCACATTGTCCTCTGGGTTATGCACCTTTACAGTCCAATCCTATACAAGCGTACTCAGAAGTAAGCCCACAGAATTTCATGGGATTCCCAGGAAAGCATGAATAGAATCGCAGCCTTAATCAGTGGGAAGGTGCTGTGTGAATGAGCTTTCTTTGGGGCAGTAGTATGGCTGCAAATAGAGTTGGACCTTAGGGTCTCTCCTTACGCTTTGAGCAATGGCCCTCTCTATTCTGTGTGGCAGAATGCCAGGACCACAGTGAACTGCACAGCACAAAGCTTTGGAAAAACAACAGCATCAAAATGAGGGCACCAGGCTGTGCTGAGAGCAGTATTCTGTAAACAGGCGCATCTGCATTGCAGTCTTGCTTAGCCCCAGTTAAAGCAGCTGCACAGCCCAAAGTAGGCTGGCAGATAAGTAGCACCTGCAAAAGGAAAGAGCGACTTCTTCTAGAAAATCAGCAATAGACTCAGAGCACCACTTGATGAGCTTTCGATGTTACTTAATCAGCCAGGACAAATGAAAGGTGATCCTATTATTTCAAGATGAGCATAGCGATACAAAGCACTGCTGTATGTGGGTCCCAAGTGGCAGATGTAACGCAGCTGTGTCAGACTTATTGGACAGCACCTCTCCCAGTTCTGGCTGAGACACTGGAACTCATACATACTAGTGAATGAACTTTAACTAAGGCTGCAGTCCCAACTCCACTTACCTTGAATTCAAGGGGGAATCTGAGCAGAAACGGTTTGGCTCATGCTGTAAATTTAGCAAGTCTCTTACCTGGATTCAGTAGCTTTCTTCGGCCCTAGCACACCCACTGATTTTGTTGGTTACATTTCTATTGCACTTCCTTCTTATGCTCAGTAACTAAGGCTACAGCCCTATACAACTTACACGGCAGCAAGCCTCACTAAACTTAGACTCATAGAATTGTAGAGTTGGAAGGGACCTGGAGGATCATCTAGTCCAGGGGTCAGCAAACCTTTTCAGCAGGGGGCCGGTCCACTGTCCCTCAGAACTTGTGGGGGGCCAGACTATATTTTGGAAAAAAAATAATGAACAAATTCCTATGCCCCACAAATAACCCAGAGATGCATTTTTTTAAAAAGCACACATTCTACTCATGTAAAAACATGCTGATTCCTGGACCATCTGCGGGCTGGATTGAGAAGGCGATTGGGCCGCATCCAGCCCCCGGGCCTTAGTTTGCCTACCCATGATCTAGTCCAACCCCCTGCAATGCAGAATTATGCAGCTGTCCCATACAGGGATCGAACCTGCAACCTTGGCATTATGAGCACTATGCTGTAACCAAACCGTTAAATGATTTCCTTCTGAGTGCACAGGATTACTTAGGACAGTATGTCCCTGAATCCCTCCTCTTTGTCTTCACACAGAGGTTGCACCTAGGGGTTGGTTTGGTTGGCCCTCGCCAAAGGCCCAGGCCCAAGGAGGGCACAAAAATCGAACCTCTCCACTCTGGCTTAGAGTGGCTAGAAGCCAGCCTGCCCATCCACACACTGCCTGGACTGCCCTTCTGCTGCTCTGGGCATCTGGACAAGGTTTTCAGGCTCCTCCAGGTGCCACGGTGGGGGAATCCAGTCACTGGTATGGGCCATAGCAACAGCTCTGTGGGGCCTCCTTCTCAGTTGGCCAGCAGTGCTATTAGAAGTGTGAGTGGACTCAGAGGGGAGAAAGAGGGAGAGAGTAATAAGAGTTGCCAGAGGAGGAAAAGGAAAGGAAAGGAAAGGCAGAAGGAGGAAGAATGGAAAGCAGTGAGTGGAAGGAAGGAGGAAGGCTGGGAGGCAGGTAGACAGACTGATAGAGGAGGAGGAAAGGCAGAGCAGAGCAGACCCAATCTTGACGGCTGTGGACTTTAGGCTCTCAAATTTCAGCGGTGCCCTGTGTGGTACTAAAATTCGGTGCCCCTGTCTCTCACGCTCCATTCTACAGCATTGTCACAGCGCCCCCTGCAGCGTAGCGCCCAGTGGTGCTGAACCAGTTGTACTGCCCTAAAACCGTCTCTGCATGGAGGAAGTCACTGGCAGAGCGCGAAAGGCAGTGAGAAGGAAACTTTTGGGGTTTCTGGTCCTTGGTCTCCGATACATCTCATTGCCAAGGGTGCAAGTGATGCCACAGGGTGCCGATACAGCTCACTGCCAAGGGCACAAGAGCTGAGGTACACCTCTGTCCCTGTAACAGCCTTGAAGGCACGTTCAGCTAAGAATCAGTGCCTTGTCCAAGTTCCCCTGGCGGAGTGGCGATTTGAACCTGGGTCTCAGCCCAACATCTAACCACCACCAGAGCAGATGCTCTATATAGCCAGAAGAAAGATCATTTGCAGTATTTCCCAAGGAAGATAGGGCAGGCAGGCAGGTGTGGAGTTGGCTGGGTTTGATGGCATTGGTTCCAGCTCCACATAGAGCAGGTTCCTGCGCTCCTGTCCGACTAAGAGATCACCCTGTCACCTCTCCCGCCTTCGTCATGCAAGGCGGGGCGGGGCGGGGCAAGGAGGGTCGTGGGCAGCGGCCAGGGGTGGGCGGGGCCTCGCCGCCTGCACCTGTCCGCGGGGCGCCCGGAGCCCCGCCCTTTCTCCTTGGCTCCTCCGCAACGCGGTGGCCGGCCGGCCGGGCTGGGCTGTGTTTGCGCGCCGCGCCTGGGCGGGGGAAGCGAGTCCCCAGCCGCCGGGAAGGAGGATGGCCTGCCTGCTGGACTCGCAGCCCGTGGCCCGCTTCCAGCGCTGCTGCGGGCTCTTCCCGGCCTCCGAGGGAGGGGCGGAGCAGGCCGGTAAGGTGGGGAACGGCAGCCCCCTCCACCTGCCCGCGAGGGACGTCGCCAATGGGCGCAGCAGTCCGGCCAAGCAGCGCGCCCACCCTCCGGCCCCCGGCGCCGCCAGCAACGGCTGGAAGGTAAGAAAGTTACAAAGGGAGAGGAAGGGGTTAATTGAAACAGCGGCGGGGAGGGGGAGAGGAAAAGGTACCGGGGCTCAAGTTGTAGCCTCTGACCCAGAAGCGCGTCCTAGAGACAGATAAGGAGCTTGGCACGTTGGACGGAGGAAATGGCACCTCCTTGAATGCAGGTGGGTTGCGAGAGCGCGCGGAATGCTTGCTGTCCCGAGGAAATGGACTCTTCGCGGTCTTGCGCAGGTTTCCCCTGTCCGGGTCTCTCGCCCCACGATCTCGCTCCTTTCCCCCCTCTTTTTCTCGCGGCAGGCAGATGGATTTCCTGTTGTTCAAGTGAGGAAGGTTAAAGGGAGGAGGAAGGGAGGGGAAGAGGAAAGAACTGCAGCCCCCGTTCCTTGGCTCAGCAATAATTGAGTTGCAAGTCTAGGACATCAGGGAAAGCCGAAGATATTGTGCAGGACGCTTTTCATTTCAAGCCGAGCACCG